>NC_136492.1:88112484-88287484 GCF_053919585.1 Euprymna scolopes | reverse complement strand
ATATATATATATATATATATATATATATATATATATAAGGATACATATACAAGGAGCGTTCCAAATGTAATGCTTCCAATATTTTATTCCATCCATAACTGGTCAAATTGTATCGTGATAGCCAAACTTATCCATTCATGACTTTTATCTGTAAATAATTTACATGACTAAAATGGGAAAGGAAATAGATAAATTCTCTAGATACATACGAACACAAATTCACCTTAAAAATTCAATAATTAATCAGTTTTAATTAAAGTTATTATATGAACTAAAATAAAGAGTACATTACATTTTAGTTAACATATTTTCTTGTGTTTTATCTTATAAATAAATGGGTACTTCACGGGGGAACGTGGAACCTGCGTAAATGGTGTTTTAATTTAATGATTGCTCCCTGAAAGCGTCTTCCTTCACTTTCTTTGTATATATCTCAGACTTTTATTTATTTTGTTTTTAATTGTGCGTGTATGTATTTTTTTTTTTTTTGAAATCATGCTTGTTTTATTTTATTTCATTTTAATTACATTATTATTTTTTCCAAGAAAGATGTTTATTTTTTTGTTCAATTATTTTTTCATACATATTCAAATACTGCCCCCCTTTTTGGCCTCAAATAGTACCTGCAAAAAAAGTTTTCGTGATTAAATGAACCAAAGAAAACCTTAACTTAAAAAAATACTCATTAAATTAAAACACCGTTGACGCAGGTTCCACGTTCCCCGTGAAGTACCCATTTATTTATAAGATAAACACAAGAAAATATATTAACTAATATTTAATGTACTCTTTATTTTTAGTTCATATCAAATATATATAGTAAGTTATAAAATATATATGACGATTAAGCTATATATATATATATATTATAACTTACTAACTAGCTCTACCTACGTATTTAGCACTTTTGAAGTAAATACTTAAAGTTTACGCATAAATTTATATTTTCGTATATTCATTTTATGTGAGTAAATGAAGTAGTTATATATATATATGTGTGTGTGTATACGATTACATATATATATATAAATATACATATCTGAATATATATGTGTGTGTGTATATATACGAATATATATATTCGAATATATATATATATATATCAATACATATATATATGAATATACATATATATGTATATATATGTATATATATATATATATATATATATATATATTAATATGTATATATATTGCCACAGAAATAACGGACAGTATGTTTACATCAGAGTTTTCATCAGTCTGTAGACGTGTCTGCCAACTGAAACTGAGAGTGACGACCTGGGATAAGGTTCCTCAATCAACATATAGCTTCGATTATACAACGCGTATATCCGAGGTGTCGAAATCTTTTGCCTTCGGGAAAAACAAAACCGATGCCAAGAAAAATGCATTAAACCTCACTTTTCTGCATAGTTCTTTCAGAAATGCTTGCTATATTTGAAAAACCTCTTTTATTCTTTTCAACTTAACCAGAAAAGTGCTATTGATTCCAATAAATTTCATGAATAGTTTCATCGCAGATTTTCTCTGTTAGACATTACATAAAAATATTCAATCGATTAAGAGTTGTCGGGATTTAATACATTGCATTTCATGCAACCCGATAATAGTCTGATAAACGAAACATTTAGACATTGCTTTTACATAATGCACAGATACACTCCTTTCTTTGTGTCTATTTATAAATAACTATTTAAACAATAAATTTATATAATAACAAATATTCTTGTAGAATAAATAAATCTGTAATAGCAAGTAAAATCAATATTGACTTGAGGCGAAAACCTGAAAAAGGGTTGTGTTTTACTTGACATAAAAAAAATGTATTTGAATTTTTTTTTAATTCTAGGATAAAAAATAAAAAAAATGCCTTTTTACGTTAAGTTGAATCCGTTTGCGAAGATACTGTATTGCTTTTATCTATCAGCAAACAGATATCGATAATATTATGTGCACCTGTATGTTTCTGTCATTCACAAAAAGTGTATTTAGTTATCCCACGTTTATACTATTTGAGTTTCTGGAAAGCTTTTTAGTCTCTTATGCCATATACGGCATAATTACTTTGATACACCGGTTCCCATTAGATCGCGGAAGTTAAGCGACGTTGTGCCTGGTCAATACTAATATTGACAAGTATTTGGTAATACCAGGTGCTGTAGATGCTCAGAAACCCTAAGAAGGATACGTGTTGTCTGGTTATTTCTTCCTAAGACACGCTACATTAAATAATGCACGCCCTCACAGGCCCTGAGTATTTTTGTATGCACATTAACTTTTGAATTGAGCTTGCATTGTGTGTGTGGTTTTTTTTAATAAACAAAACTATGCATAGGCATCGATCCACTGTTTCGTAAAACAATTTATTCACTAATAATAACAATAAACATAGATATTCCGAAATATTGAGTCATAGGAAAACTCTAAAAAAATATCTTAGTGAAGATTGAACTTTCTTTATGATCTACGGACCAATCTCAACCCCACGGTTCGAATTTTTGCAATGCAGAGCTAACCCCTCTTTTCCTTAGTAGCGAAAAAGGAAACATGTATTCAACACCCGGAGAATATCGCAGGGTAAATCGATCAAATCGTTGTGTTAATAGCACCACAGAAAAGAATAATTGTCTAATAATCAAAATAATAAAGGTCCTAGTTATGACCTTAAAAAAAATATCCGATGGTGAGGTCGCCAGCCTGCGGGCTTTGAGGAGTATGAAGCCACCCTTTAATTGCCATTGCTCCCACGTCCACTCTGACCCGGAGTAGTAGTCCTTTTAGGGTTCCAACTATAGAAACCAACTTGAATAAAATATATATTCTATTAAAAAGATTTTCTACCGAATCACTGGATTCGGCATTAATTAAGCCCAAAAGGGTTGATACGCCGTAAAAAAAACAAACAAAATCAAAATAATACAAACGATTTTAATAAGATCACACTTATCTATCTATCAATCAATCTATCCGAATATTTCATATATATTTATTTATACATATATACACCTTCAAATAACTGTCCGAATCTTTTCAGCCTGCCAATATTAGTGATAGGAAGATTCCAATATTTTCCCGATTCCGATTAAATTTCCGAATCTGTTAACTTAAGTCCAGGTGCCGATACAATTATTTGATCTGATAATTTTTTCATTTAAAAAAAATTGCTAAATATTTGGCTATACAGTTGAAATAGTTTATAATTAAAGGATTATCATTAAAGTCTATGTTATATGTATATATACTGACGTAAATGTAAAAATACTTTTGTTTTACATGGGGGTCACCACTTATCAAGGCCCGAAGGCCACTCAGGGATAAGGGTTATTGCGTGTACAGTAATTAATGAGATAGTATTGTAGTAATCATTAGTATTGGGGTTTTTGATAGACTGTCTTTCTTAAGGGGGCGGTTTGTCAGGAGTTTGTTTATGTTGGACTTGAAGACGTCCAAGTTGTAGTCAGGTGGGAAACAGGCAAGCGGCAGAGAGTTCCACTGGCGTGCAGTTCTGAGAAAGAAGCTTTGCTCATGGAATTTACGTTTGGATTTAGGCGCAGATAAAGAATGGGGAAAATTATTAACAGTAGTTTCAGACAGACGGGTGTTTCTCGTGAAAGATTGGCGAGGGGGGACGAGGGATTGGAGCTCAAAGCAAAACAAAACACAAAAGGCAAATAAATAGGTCATGTTTTAATCGGAAAATAGGTACAATTTTTTTTCCATTTCGATACGATGAGTTGGTTGTAAATGCATACAAAGATCATAAATTCGAGCTCGATCAAACATAACACATGAAATAAAGATATATTTAACACATGTACATTTTTCCTGTAAGTAAAACAAAACAAAGCATCTTTATTAGATACTTAAATAAGTTTTTTTTGTTTGGCTAAAGCCATCCGATTCCGAATCCAACGATAAAAAAAGGTGTCCACGTCTCAAACTCCCTTCATTCTCAAACATCGATTCATGGAGTCAAGTTTGTTGTTTAATGTTGCAGCATATCAACATGTTTTGGTCACTAATCCAGTAATTTAGGAAAAGGTTTTTATGCTTCAAGTTCTTTTCATCTTTAAATGTCTATTAACGAAGTTGGTTTGCTTTCTTTTTGTATAGGAAAATTGTTAATTTTGGGGTTTACCTTACAGAACTTAATTCAATTTTGCAAAATGAAAGAAAAGAAAACAATAAATTTTATGTTTGGTACATTTTAAGTCAGAAACCAGTTCGTCTTGATTTTCTCTGTTAGCAACAGTGTTGGTTTTGAAATCTGTAGAATCAAAAATGATGTTCCGCGTCGCACCATTTTTTTTCCAGTTTAGGACGTCTTTGACAGTTGTAGAGGTAGATAATTTGTTATCAAATTGTAGCCGAAACAAAACAGTGTTCATTATTAAGTGAAGACTATACTGTATAAACAAAGCTCATTTTGATATTTTGGAGAAAACAATCAGTGGGAGATTAAGTTTTTTTTTTTAATGATAAACGTATTATAAAGCACATATCCGTGAAAAAAATAAAACAATCGGAAGATATCAAAGAAAAAAATAAAACCATTAATAAATTGTAATAAAAAAAAATGAGTTTCAGAAGTAATGCCCCCTATTTTTTCCACCGGAATAGATCAGGGAGGATTGAAAATTACATTGCTATAATGACTAAAATTTTGCAATTATGACCTGAGAGATTCGTCTCTCTATTGCAGGTATTGGCGGTGTGAGATTCTAAGAATATATTTTTCTACATAGCCACTATTCTTCTCAATGCAGTTTTTACAGAAATTCAATAAAGCGGCTCTGCCTCTAACACACGGCCACAATAGAGGGGCGTTTTCTTAGTTTTACACTAGTGTTATCTACACCAGAGAGATGAAACATTTAGATAATGAATGCATAAGTTCAGTCATCATTGCAATGCAGTTGGCAATATTTCCTCATCAATTTGGACAGAATTAAAATAGGAGAGATTTCATTTGAAACGCCCTTCGTACGAAATACTTAAAAGATGATTCGTGATGCGAACTTTCTTTACGCTGAGCACTAACAAGATGGAATTAAAGGCAACTGGCGTAGAAACGTGAATGAAGTGGCGCCTTCATCTACACCTCAGTGTAGTAACTAATGGAAACTAGAGTCGTTCACTTCACTTGACTTTTTTTAGTTCTATCTCACGTGAAATCCCTTAATTTCTTTAAATCATCTACTTCGTAATTTTCTGTCTATTTGAAAGCTTCTGTATCCTCTTCAATATCTACTTGTTTGTATTGTTCTTGAAGACCGACTGAGTCACGGTTGTTTTCCCCCTCCCCGTGACTGAATGATTGAATAACTCAGGAGAGGAACAGCGAAAAACTCATCTACAAAAGAACCGCAAAACGGTAGCCGGTGCCAAAGTTAGATACAAACGCCTACCAAAAGCGATGGAAAAATAAAAGGAAACGAATGAGTAAAACCAAAAAACAAAACAAAAAAAAACAAGAGTTTTACAAGATAGATCTACATACAAATAGAGAGACGAAAAGAACACAATATGTGCATGCGATGGCGAGAAGGATGCGATAAAGGAAGTGGCCAAGTCGGATGAGGGTGCTTACAGACAGACCGACATATGAGGACGCATTGTCCGCGCTTTAAAAGGAAGAAGAACAACCAGCCTGAGGCTTGTGTTGTGGAACGCGAGGCTGAATGAGCGGAAAGCGAAGACGAACGAGAAAGGTGTAATGGAAGGTTCAAACGAGGTAATTACTTCTCAAAATTGCCTCGATGGCAGCGAGACACAGGAACGTTTATCAGAATATATATATATATATATATATATATATATATATATATATATATATGGAGCGAGTAGGAAAAAAACAGGGAAGGATATGAAGAAAGAGTAACTATTAAGCTCTACTATTATATAAAAGGAACTTTATCTCTGTGTATGTATCTGTGCGTGTAAGTTCGTTGTCTTTGGACTCGAAAACGGCCGATTTTTAGGGAATACTACACGGAAGTTACTTTCTGTGTCTGGCAATTTACTTAGGTTTTGTATATGAATGTCTTCGATTAGTATCAATTATCGATAATCGAAATAATCCGATGAAAAGAGGAACAGGCGATTTTGACCAAAGTTATCTATCACCTTACACGGCCTACCATCACAAGAGCATTTGTGAAATTATATTACCACACAGGCCGAAAGTTTAGACATATAATATCAACAGTAGTTTTTTTTTTTTTAATAGCAAGGGCGCGTTCGAAATGAATGTTTCTCTTTTACGCACAATTGCACCGTCATACTAGATTTTTTCATTTAAAACTTAAATTCAAACAATTATCATTGCACAAGCAGTAGGGTCAGACATATCAACTCAACAGAAGGTTCTTTGATATGACAATCATGCCTTTGAAATGAATGTTTCAATTTAGAACACAATTGAAACATGGCAATTGACTTTTGCATTTTAAACTTTAATTCAAGCAATCTATATATCTATAAAATGAAAAAGTGTGTGTGTGTGTGCGTGTGTGTGTGTGTGCATGTGTGTGTGTGTGTGTGCATTTCCCTACTAAATAACTCTGCAAATTTTCGGTCTAGAGATGCGAGATTTGACATAAGAGCTATTGAGATTTTAGGAAAATCTTTTTAATCGGTTTTCTACCAGAACTTTGGCTGTCAAGGGGTCAAAGTTCAACGATTTGACTTTTGAAAACTATATCTAACTCCTCCGTCAATTTTGGGTATAAACACTTGAAATTTGAAATGTAGGTTACTTGGACATGGGTCGAACTTTATAATTTGATTTGAGGCCAAGAAAATAAATGTTGGGGGGGGTCAGAATTGTGATCGAAGTTAAAAAAAATGACCTCTGCAGTCTCTACAAAATTTCTCAGCTAATGTCTTGTCTAAACATTTGAAATTTTACATAAAGAGTATTCAGAGATACGGTAAGCGTTCGGGTTGAAAATTTGAGCTGCCAATGGGTCAAAGTTCCAAAGATTTTACCTTTGCGGTGTCTAGCAAACTACTCAGCCAATTTGGGGTCAAAACATTTGAAAATTATACATAACTAGTATTCAGACATGCGGCAATCTTGAAAGAATCGACCTTTACAGATTCTACCAAATTCATCCGCCAATTTTTGGTCTAAGACTTAGAATTTTAGGTGTAGGTTACTTGGACATGGGTAAAAGTTGGATTTGAGACCAAAATAATAAATGTTAAGGGGTCAAAATTGGGGTAAAAGTTAAAAGAAAATTACACCTACGGTCTCTACGAAACTACTCAGATAAACTTTGGTCTAAATATTTGAAATCTTACAGAAAGTGTATTCACACGTAGGGTAGGTTATGAACAGTACAAAGGGTCCGCGCAAGGTCGGGCTGAACTGCTAGTTATATATAAAAATAATTTTATGAAATCGATAGTAGGTTCTCTACAGTGCAATGTAGATGACAATATATTGTAGATAACGTCACTGCAGGGAAGCATGTGAAGCGTCCTCCTGGTTTACTGTGATATATCTCCAACTAGTACAGGCAATAAACCGATTTCATTGTAAAATGCACTATTTATCGAGTTCTATGACAATAAAAATATGGAAAGTGTGAAACGTTTGTTGATCATCATTCAATCCTGGACAATTTCGGGTCTCCCTGGTGATTATTATGACGAATATGAATAAGAATAAAAATAGGAGGAACAGCACATGAATTAAAGTTAACTTAAACTGCAAGGCGCATTATATAGTACTAACATGGTTGCCCGGCGTTGACCGGGTTTTAGGAGGTGTGTGTTGAGCAAAACAAAAGTGGTAGTAGGAAAGCAGGCTCGAAACCGTACTGTGAAGAGGAAAAGAACGGGAAAAAACGTGACGGGAAGTGAGGAAGTTTTAAATTAAGGCTAGACAATCGAAAAAAAGGGAAGACTGCTGAAAATATCGGCGAAAAAAGCGACCCTCCCTGTAGAAAAGTGCGCAACTGAAGGTGAAGAAATTAATGTTTTAGCCAATTTTTCGGTATTTGTCGTCTGAAAAGCCGAGCTTCAAAACGATACTGATCTTGTGAAAATCCGTCACTTCTGTCGAATGTTTAAAGCAGACGTGCAAACATACATAAATACATACATTTATATATTGGTAAATAAAAATTTTCGACACAACCGATTAAAAAGCTTGGCCTATATCTGAATACCCTTTATGTAAAATTTGAAATGTTTAGACCAGAAATTGTCTGAGTAATTTGGTAGACACCACAGAGGTCAATTTGTTTTAACTTTGACCCCTATTATGACCTCTTGACATTTATTGTTTTGGGCTCAAATACAGTTATTAAGTTATATCCATGTCCAAGGAACCTATATATAACATTTCAAGTGTTTAGGCCCCAAATTGTCGGAAGAGTTTGGTAGAGTTCTCAAATGTCAAATCGTCGAACTTTGACCCTTTAGCAGTCAAATTTCTGGCTGAAAACCGATTATATAGATTTTCCCAAATCTCAATAAGCTGTATATCAAATTTCGAGTCTGTAGACTGAAAATTGACAGAGTTATTGTGTAGGGAAATGTACACAGACATACACACAGACAGAGAGACACTTTCACTTTTATAGATATATGGATAGATTAATACCTTAAATAAATCTATATTGGTGTGTACCAAACTTAATAATTTTGAAGGGCTAATACAGCACCGCTGATTAAGAGCACGTATAAACTAAGCAAACTTCCACCGGAGGTGTGGAGAACATTCTTATATTGGAGAGACTTATCACCGCCCAAACTCCAATGTAAACTTATGGCGATTGCCAAAAAGGAATCAATGGTGACCGTCTCGCTGCTGCTATAACGTAAACTTTGCAAAGGATATCGAAAAGGGTGAACTCTACTAGAATTTTAGAGAAGTTGTTATCACCAAGACTTCGGTTATTCTCAGGGAGTAATATCCGCTGATCCTAGTGAGAACTCCTAATGAGTACAAATAATAATTCTTGTATATTGAGTCGTAACATAAATGCAAGGTTATTTGTTTCTAAATTTTGTCAACGAGATTTAGTGTCGAGAAACAATGGCATTAGACTCGCTACCCATCATAATCGATACTGTTTTTATAATATTTGCACATGGTTTTTACACGAGATACTATCAGTGACAGATCATTGATGAAATCCAGTGATGTTCTATAGAGATTCAGTAAGTCTTCCCAGATGTTTAGCACTATCCGTCTTTTTTTTCTCTCTATTTCAAATTATTTAGCATCATGACTAAATAACTAATCTCCATTGTTTTTACGTTAACAACCGTTTTATGCTTTCTCTAGAGTTTGAATAACAAGATAGTCTCCCCCAAGTCTTTACTAATTTTCTCATTCCATCCATTAAAATTATGGTCGGTGTTCTCTCTCCTCTGGCTTCACATTCTCCCTGATGCTTTTATGTTGTAGCAGCCAAGACTTATGCCAAAATATGCGTGTGCGTTTTCACTTTGATGCGGTTTAGTTTCATGAAATGTCCATTAATTTCACTTCCTTTTTGATATGTTCTCCCCATGCTTGTTCGATTTGTTTAAACTTACTGTTGCTTAATGTATGTTTCTTTATAGGAATTATCAAACAAATGCTTAGTATCATTAAATAAAGATCTCTACATTTTATCCGGTGTCCGATTTATAAAGATTTCCAAATTCTCAGTACATTACATTGGTTTCAATGATAATTGCCACCTACTTTGGACTTTTCTCAACAGATGGGCATCATTGTGTTTTACTTTATAATTTGTCAAAACCTATATATTACATATATTTTAGATTATTCGAACTACTGCTCACATCTTGAGAGTGATTTTCACAAAGTTTTTTTTCAATGTAACCTCCGAATATCTTAAGCTGCATCTTGTTGAACTCAGGAATGTTTCAATTGAACTCGGAAATTTGAACGGAATTTCTAACGAGATCCTTTATTTATTTCACGATATTAGATTAGCATGCTCTTATTCCGTCAGCCATGATTGGGTACAGATATTAAATAATTCACAATTGTATTCTTCGATCGCCCACACTGAGTACTGAACCGTCAACCTTCAAGAGAATATCACCTTAACGATAGGTTTTGTAAAGTACTCTGTGCAATGGGTCCTTGCAGACACTCACGATGAATACAGTAGTTAGAAGAATCCATATAATATGTATAACCAATCCTCATCTATAGATTAAGAAAGCTTTTAATTTATTGAATCTCCCGTCCCTCATTGGATTACTATATATTAATCACATCAAACTCGCATCTATCGCACCATGATGGTCGTAAAATAGACATTAGGAGAGACTGTTAAGCATCCAGATTCTTTGATTGAAAGTTGAATTGGTATTTTCGATCACTTTTTTACAAGTGCAAAATTACCTTGCTTCATACGATCAAAAAAATGTGATCATTTTGAAATAAATAGAAAAACTCTTACTTTTCTGGTTTAACGCAGTTGCTATTCCCTGGTGAGCGAGTTTTAAATATTCACCCTCATTTTCCATAACACCCTATTTCTTTCGATCAAAATTGAAGCTCACTTCAGAGTGCTTTGCACAAGTGGATTACGATTGTTCGGTAACAGTTGGTGGCTTTCCGGAATTTAAGTGATGTTAAGCGACTCGAATTCCCGCCATACAATTCTAATCAAGATCTGGAGGATAATATCGCTTCTTATCGTGTCCATCTTTTTGATCCATCAGATCTATCTTTTCTTTAATCACTATTCTAATATCCTCAGTTGCCCTGTGTTGCACTTTTTATTTTATGTGTTTAAGAAATGCTAATACAGTAGATCTCCGAGATACGGTGATCCTAGGATAATTTTTTTCCATGTTATAATGTGGAATACGATGATTTCCGGCGCCTCTTTACGGTATTTTCCCCGCGTTCCGATATTATTTATATGGGTGTTTTATAATGTAAATCACTCAAATCAAACGACGTTGAGCCTAATTAATACAAGATGTGTAATTATTTGGTAGTACAAATCTCTGTGTAGCATCACACAGGATACGCACACATGCACTACAACACACACATACACACACATATACATATATATTTATACATATTTAATTACAAAGTAAAAAATAAATTTACAAGTCCAAAGCTCCTGTAAACTTAAAGAAAACATGAGTATTAATAAGACTATTCATATAACAAGTCGAACCAGATGAAAAACACCTAATGCAATCAAAATAGGAAATACAGCTCGCAATAAAAGAACACAATTAAAGATTGTAAATTATAATTTACAAGAATTTATTGTTCGGCAAAATACACATCATCAGAGGAAAAAAAATAAGCAAAATAAAATTTGACCCACCTAATCATGGCATAAACTTTCACTTGCATTTTCATTTTGTTTTTTGTTTTACTTTTTTCATTTATTTTTTTTTTATTATTACATTTTCACCCCAAACAATGCAGATTGACACTTTGATGTAGGGGCTACTACCAGGGAGATAAGCTACAGGCGTACTATGTAGGGAGTTGGACAGCAAGATGTCGGTTCACGTTACACTTGAACTTCTGCATGTCAATACAGTTGGGGAAGGGAATTCCAAAGTCTAGCGGTTCTGGAGAAGAAACTACTGGAATAGAAGGCTCTCTTACATCTAGAGATCTCTACTGTGAAGGGGTGGGATTTAGCTGCTTGTCGGTTTTGTCGGGTGTATTTACGTTGAGGGGGCAAAAGTTTCTGCAGTTCGTTGGAGCATTCATCGTTAAAGTACTTGTAGAACAGACAGAGGGATGCAACATTTCGTCGATGGGACAGAGGCTGAAGCTTAAATGACAATTCAGAACCTATCAGGTTGGCGACTCTCTTTTGAACCTTTTCTATGAGCGAGAGACTAGTAGCAGATGCACCAGCCCAAATATAACAACAATACTCCACACATGGGCGAATGGTTGCCTTATAGAGGAACAGGATACTTTCGGGAGTTAGTAGAAATAATAGAGGTTCAAGGATATACCGTTGAGGCACTCTCGCATTTATATCATATTGTTTAGATGTACGACAGTTGAGGACAACCTGGATTTTTATCTTATCTATTAAAGATTTAATTATGTTAAGTATTCTTCCAGTGATATCGTGTGATCTGGTTTTCCTGAGAAGACCTTCATGCCATATCCTGTCAAAAGCCTTAGAGCTACCGCTCTACCCTCCCCTGCTTTGTCTAGTGAATGGTATATACGTTCAAAGATTACAGTTAGGATGTCTGCTGTGGAACGAGCTTACCTAAATCCATATTGGTGGTTGGTCAGCAGTTTAGCATCTGTAAGGTGATGGACTAGAGCTTGGTTAATTATGGACTCAAATATTTTGTGGGAAAACGGGAGAAGGATAATGGATAATTAGTTCTTTCGCCAGAATTCTTGAAAACTGATACAACAGAAGCAGTTTTCCAGCAGGAAAGAAAGCAAGATTCATTAAGGCATTTGTTGTAGATAGGCACTGTCTATCGCCCGGCTTCCATACTCCTTCTTTTCCTATAAACCAGGCGTAGAGGTCGAATCATAGGGATTCAATAGAAACACTCAGTGGTCGATCTTGTTTCCTGACTAGGGCAATTCCCCACTCCCGACACATAGCATCCCTCTAAACTGGGCACTTTGGAGTGCTTGAATGCCATAATGCCAGTGTAAGTAGATTGGTTTGACAATCGTCTGATGGGTTGAGGTTACCAGATAGACAGTTCCTGGCTGCTGTCTCCAACTGGTAGTACAGGTGCCCTAACTCTTTGGTAACGCTTAGTGCGGCTGCTCCATCAACAGTTTTATAATATCTGGATGTTTGTAGTACCATGTCCCGCATGGAAACAGACCTTGCACTTATCTCCGGTGGGATTCCCTGAGGACATAATCCTAGTAGATGGATGGTCAACTTATGTTGCATGTCTGGTATTCTGCATAACCACTTGTTCAGCAGCCCTTACCCAAACTGAAACTCTTTAAAAAATTCTTTTTTACCTTAAAAATCTTTTACAGTAAGTTTTATACATATATTATTAGTTGTGTATTTATATTAATATTATCACCTTTTTTCTATTTATTTATATTATAAAGAAAATACAATTTTGTTACATGTGGCCCGTGGAATTGCATTCATCAGCAAAATATCTATCTAATTTTAATCTTCTTTTAAACATTTATTTTAATAAATTCCCTATTAGTTTTTTTTCGGTTTTCATATGAGATGATTATCTTTAATTAACTATTATGTGAAATTATACTCATTTAGATATTCTACATAATTTTAAATTGCTTAATATTTGCGAAAAATATTATTGTAAACGCGAAACTCTTCTATATATATTTATGCATGTATATATATATATATATATATGTGTGTGTGTGTGTGTATATACTTCTATAAAAATGTTGCCTACCAAACACCTCTGTCAGTTTTTCTGAATATGATATTTTGATTAATGCAGATTTCGTATTTATGATATTATATTGGACCTAATATATAGTAATAGTTTAAAAAGAAAAACAACACACACACACAAATGACCTCTATACTACCACCGAGCACTCTTTATCTTACGATTTACTTACTCCTTTGATGTTGAGCTATGAAGACATGTTTGTTGCGAGGCTAAAAATTACAACATGAACAAATAGCTATTACGTTACACATGCGTATTTGTAATTCCGTTGTTTGACCTGCACCTGGCAAATTCGATTGTTTTTAATTTTCACACTTTCGTATCGATTTCCCTTAATTAAAACCTAAATATAAAGTTTCGCATGGGTCCGAATACTCTACGCAATAAGTTTCATGACTGTAGATCAAAAACTAACAGAGGAGTTTGATGAGCAAAATATTTTAAACAAAAATATATACGCATGCATAAATATATATATATATATATAGAGAGAGAGAGGTTTGTGTTTACTATAAGCTTTTTACGCAATTATAAAGCACGTAGAATATCTGCATTAATATAATTACACGTAATAGGTAACTGAAGATGACCATTCGATAAGAAAACCGAAAAAACTAATAGAGAGTTAATTTTAAATAAATGTTTTCAAGAATGTGCAAATTAGCTAGATATTTTGTTAGTGAATGCAATCTCAAGACCCATGTATGAGAAAGTTGTATTTTTTTTTAAATAAATAGAAAAAAAAAGTTTTTTTAATATGAATATCAATGCACAAAGTAAGACCAAATTCATATATATATATATATATATATATATATATATATATATATTATATAGGAACAGTATAAGCATTTTATATTCCCCTGGGAAACTACTCTATCAATGAAAGTCGAATTACTAATCAGATCGAATATCACGTGTATTATTGAATTAAATATGACATATTAAACGAGAAAACATTATTTTATGTCAATTAACATAGTTGTTTGGTTTCCCTTAGTTTTTCGGGTTCTTTATCGCATTCTGTCGTTACTTTTTTGTTTCCATCAGTGTGGTTGTGTATATGTTGTCTCAGCAATGTATTTGGTGACTTATATTCCTTATTGCATATCACTGTCCAGTCTTCACAATTATATAAATGCAACTTTGTCTGTGTGTATGGTTTTGTTCCTTATAAACTCTGAAACAGCTGAACATATTTTCTTTAAAATTTACAGAACTTTAGTGTATGAGTCTGCGAATGATCTTAGATAAATTTTGCCTCAGAATACCCCGGATAATTACCGATAATCGATAATCGAAACCATTATTTTAATTTATCTATCATCGGTAAAGCCATTTTTTCCATGTCATCGCTTAGCAACAATGATAGAACAAGGGGCCGTGAAAATTCTATTGCGGGTAAATTGATAGCGTGTTTTTCCTGTAGCTTCCAACTCACCACGTAAGGTTCTTAATTTTTTTTTCATTATCTACAAAAAAATTCATAAGATTTGAAAATTTAACTGTTTTTTTACTGTATTTTTTTATTTTTATTTTTTTTTTTAAAACCCGCACGTAAATTTCTTTTTCTTTTTCGTTAACTGGAAAGACGTTTATATGAAATAATTTCATAAAAGAATCAGTAGGTTCTCTAGAGGGCGATGGAGAATAACATATATTTTGGACTAAGTTACTGTATGGCGGCATGTGAAGCTTCCCCCCGAGTGATTTTACGGATTTCGATGGCAATAAAAATATAAAAGTGTGAAATATTCGTTAATCATCATTAAATCCCGGTCAACGGCGGGTCTCTCTGCTAGTACAAGATTAATAGAAGTTACTAGAGAATTAGAAACGTACTATGAAAACTTTTAAAATACTTGAGAACAGATTAGTTGAAATTAAAAACAAGGAAAATGCAGGAAGTGTTTTCACTAAGACAGTATAGAAATCTAACTTTTATTATCAGTGAGGAATAATGATCTGTGTGAGAACATTTTTTTTTAATTTTTGAGGTCCCCACTTCTCAAGACCCGAAAGCCACTACAAAATAAGGATAAACGAGTCTTAAGTGGAATCTAGTGAGTAATTAATTAAAACAAAACTTAAATGTGTTTATTTGATTTATAAAAGAACTACATAAAATATCTATTAGAGCAACCCAATTTCTTCTGCGGTATTCTTCATCCAACTCCATCAATTACTGTTTCAGGAATATACGCTTTCTTAAAAACGGAGCATGGTTTAGAAAAGTATAGAAAGGGTATAACGCAAGACCGAGCGAACGAGAAAAAGGAAGAGAAAAAGGGAGAGAAAAAGGAAGGGTCGTGAAAGCAGGAAGCAGAGTCGATTCTTTTGCTTTCTGCTGCCAAAATGTTGGTTTTTCAAACGAACCTTGACTCACCGACTCATCTGATCGCATTAATTGGATATTGGATTTGCGTTATCTGCTCCTCGACTGGCCCTAATGTTACTCTTGCGCAGAGCTGGACATAAGCCCACTGACCGAGGGGCAAATCGGGCGGCTGGTTCCTTAATTTGCGAACACAGCAGGAGGTTTATATCGTATAGGCCTATGTTCTCGTGTATTAGCAGTTATTGTACCTGTCTCTTGCTCTACACACACTCATACACACACGCAAATAAACAAGCGCGCACACACACACATATGTGGGGGAGCGAGAAAGAGAGAGAGAAAATGCGTGTGTGTGTATGTGTGTGTGTGCTAGTATTGTAGTTCAAAAGCTTGTCGATATGGTTCATATTGATAGTTAGGCGACTTTCGCGATTTGTCTTCCTTCATCATCACTGGTGGTAGGAGGTGTCGGCACGGATTCTGTTCGTAACAAAAGTGGAAGGAGATATATTAGTTTTACGTCCGTATATTTTCATGAAGTAAACAAAAAAAAACAAGCATCTTTCTTAGTACTGAGCTGACGTCATATGTGGTGGATGAGAGAGGGTTTACGAGAACGTAAATGATTATACCATGTGTAAATTGAAACACGTGACCATTTTGTTTATGTGGGATAAGTTTTTCCTTTTATTAATGCAATCGTTTCAGACAGGTCATAAAGAAAAAAGCAATAAAAAGCAACATTATGATGAATGTTAGATGCATAAATTTGGGCGCAGCAAATAGCAATAACACCCTATTTGTCTTGAGACAAAGCTCATCAAATGTGAAGATGAAATCTTATATCTAATATATAAAAGGCTGTATGTCTGTCTCCATATTTTCAAGCTCTATCTCCTACGGAACTAAAAGTCAGAGTGACGCTAATCGCCTCAACTGATCTAATTTTACACGTTGTTCTTTTCTAAGGTTTTAGCAGATAATAATTCTAACGGGTCAAAAATGAGCCAAAATTGAAAAAAAATAAGGTAAACATTTTGTACATTAATTTTAGGTAATTTTTAATTTTTAATCAATTCATATGCGTGTTACGTTGGTATAGTAGTATACGTTGGTATAGTATAGTTCATATACGTGTTACGTTGGTATAGCTTTGAATGCTACAGTCTTAGTTCTAGCTGATAGCATCCAAATACTTTTTATTTTTACTTTTGAAATTACGACTCTATAATAATATGTACGAAATCTGGACAAATTAAAATACGCCCGAGAAATGCCGTCACCCCTCCGCTAGGACAAAATAAAAGAAACAAAAGTTACAAGACTAGCGAAAGTAAAGTCAGGTGTTCACTTATTAATTTTCTTAAGAGTTTTGAGGGGTTCTCAATACAACTCTCTTTGAATGATCATGGCATTGATTAGCCAACGGATACTCTCATTGTTAAAAATATGCCGTTTGCTCAACCCATCGCTTTGAAGACTTTATAGTTTATTGATAGTTTTTTTTTATCGACTATCATTCTGTTATTTTTGTTGGCATTGGTTTCCTCGATAGTTTACTACTAAGAATGATTTCCAGAAGATGATGTGCTTACGAGTTAGACAATGTGAAGGTTGCCACCATCCTTATTGTTTTCTGTAGAACTTAGAACACCAAGGTTGTCAGTCGTGTTGTCGACCAATGAGACACTGTCAACACCTTATTGTTATTCTTGAGCGGCGTTCATCCATTTCGTGTTAATCATGTGAATATTACTGGCATTCTTTATTCTGATAGCTTTCTAGTTAGAACATATTAGATATTTACAGGAAACCCCATGTAAATATTGCTAATCTTCCCTAGTGAAAATGTTTCTCTGGAACAATCTGGATTCGAACCTGGCACAGCCAAGTTTACAGTTCGTGTCGTTAAGCACTTAATCACCGTTACCTCCAATTTACACTTAATTGTATGCTTGGGTTATTTATCCTGTTTTGTCCTTGTGGCGATAAACAGCTGATCAGAATTTTTATTACCCAAAGATTTAAAAAAAATACAGGTGTCTGTATACATTTTGATCATTTCAATCAACGTATTTCAGGTAAAAGCAATATTACGTATTTACAGGTCATGTCAAAATTGGTATAAATTCTAAAAAAAAAGTTACGAACATGATTCAGTAGAAGATGTGCTAGATGTATATATAACAAAAATAACATCCACAATTACCGTCAATTTTAAAATGGCGGACCGTTAATAAATAATATACATCAATAAATTCTATTTTATTTGTTATTTTTTCTACTGGATAATTTTTCGTAAATTTGGAATATATACTAATTTCGATATGATATTTAAGTACGTAATAATGTTTCTACCTGAAATGCTTTACTTTAAAAGATTGCGAATGTCCACAAACGCCTAATTTCAAAGACTCTTATATGTAAAAAAGAAAGCTATGCCCTGAAAGAAAAACTACAAATTTGAGTTCAAGTAGTAAAATACATGGTCATAGCGCTGGTATTTCTTTAATTTTTTTTTTTTAAGATTTCACTTGTATTATAACGTTTCTCCCCAAAACAGCGAATGACTTTAACGAATGGAAACGGATTTCTATTTCTCTTTAATTCTTTAAAATATTTAAAACATGAAACTAATAAAAATGATTATTAAAATGTTTAAACTTATTTTCTAAATATATGCATCATTTCGACATACTTCACTTAGATACAATGGTTTAATTTATTTTTGAAATGAAACTTTTGTTACGTGGCTCGTTCCATATGACGTCCAGTTACTCGGAGATAAAAAAAGAAGGTTAACAGAGTAAGCAAAAGAGTGCATAATTCCCTTATCATGAAATTACAGTTAAAACCTACTATTATAAATACGTTCTAGTTCCACTATTTGTGAAAGTAGTTGCCTGCATTTCCCCTGTCTTTCGTTTTTTTTGTGAGATATAACAAACGAAATGAAATGTAAAATTTAAATGAGAAATTTGAAAAATTTAAAGTGTCAGAAGTAATGATAAAATCATATTATTTACTTTTATTGTTGTTGTAAGCCCGATATATTTTGCTATAAATAGCTTCATCAGGGTAGGAAGTCTGGTACGTAATTTTTTTCTTCTTCGTTTTGGTGTCTACTAGCTGTACCCGGCCACGCTTTGCTGTTGTTCCGTTTGGTGAAATGATTAAATTGAATGAATATAGCAAAATTTTTTAAAAAAATCTGTAAGGTAGACTATTAGTTTTCGCATTACGTCATGAACTAAGTTACATTTTTAAATATGCAGATAAACAGCAATAAATAATTTGAAAATTGCATATAGATCTATCTTATTGGCACATATATCTATTTCATTCTTATTAGAAATCATCAGTGCAACTCATCCGAATTAAATAATGAACTCATGCATAGATATGCTACAGCAAAGGTGATTTCCATGTTGTTGCTTCTTAATGTTTTGTATGAAGGACCAAGATTTAAAAAGGGCAGTGTTATTAATCTTTCTGGAGTTGAAGTCCCACGACGAACTCATGCACAGATATGCTTCAGTGAAGGATGTATTTTGATGTTTTTGCCTCTCAAATTCTTGACTGAATAATCATTTTGGAGATTGTCTTTTGGACTTCATTTTGATCCAGTTCCATAAGCTGCCATTTAATCTGAAGGATTTAATTTTCTAAATTTGTGGATACACAATATTCTTAGTAGTTCCAGTTTCAGTGCAGATGAAGAGATTCTCAGGTTTGCCGACTCTAGAACATGCAACATATAATTGCCCATGTGATAAACAGTCAGTGTGTAAATATAAGCCACACAATTCTAAAGATTGTCCCTGTGCCTTGTTGATTGTGATTGCAAATGCCAGGCGAATAGGGAATTGCAATCTCCTAAATTGAAATGGCAGATCTGTTGGAATCATGGGAATGCGCGGAATTAAAACATCTTCACCTTTGAAAGGCCCTATCAAAATTGTTGCTTCAATGATGTTGATCATTAATTTTTTTACTGAAAGGCGTGTGCCATTACAAAGCTTAGGCTGGTTAATATTTCGCAACATGATAATTGGTACACCAATTTTCAATTGCAGTAGTGAATTCAAAAACTCTGATGGATAATTGATTGCTTCGTCTGCTTCAACAAGTGTCAACGGACTTATATGTGACTAACTCACCATGAATGTTCAACTGAATACTTTGTTGAGTGCATGGACGTCTTTGTTCGTGGGTGCAAGAATAGCTCGTTCACTCAGCCAACTGTGATTTATAAAGTTAATGTGGATTTCTGTGAATACGTTTTTAATTAATTCGTCTTTTGATGTAACTAAATGACAGAAGTTTTGTGGCAATTGAATTCGGCCTGAAGTCGGAGTAGCCAGCACTGTCTCATTCCCAATTTCCAACAATTGTTTTGAAAAGATCTCTGTTGACTGATTATTTTGCTGCTGGACACGCATATTTCTAGTCAAATTTTATGTCTCCACATTTTGCTAAAAAGTGGAGTATTTGAGGCAAGCATTTATTTCATCTGCTGGTGTTGATCGAGGAATCACAGGTAATGTTTGCCTGAAATCTCCAGCAAGCAATATTATTGCATTCCCAAATAATCTATCATTTCCTCGCAAATCTTGCAATGACCGATCAAGAGCCTCCAGTAAATTTTTGTGTGCCATTGTGCATTCATCCCAAAGAATAAGTTTGCATTTTTGCAATACTTTTCCCATACCTGATGTTTTTGAAATATTGCACATGGGAGTTTCAATAAATTGCATGTTTAAAGGAAGTTTCAATGCAGAATGAGCAGTTCGTCCACCTGGTAGCAAAGTTGCAGCTATTCCAGAAGATGCAAGAGCTAAGGCTATGCCATTTTGTGATCGAATGGCTGCCAAAATAAATTTGATTAAGAACGTTTTACCAGTTCCTCCTGGCGCATCTAAGAAAAATATATCTCCACCTCCAGTATTTACAGTTTGCATTATTTTGTTGTAAACGTCTGTTTGCTCAGGTGTTATCTTGTTAATATTTGCTTGCACATACAACAAAAGATCATCTGTGTTGTGATTTTGTTCCCTACGCAATTCTACATCAAAGAAAGCAGCAGCAGATCGAGTCGGTGAGATCATTCCCAATTGTTTGAGGAATTTGTTTGCAATTTCTAAACACAGATTTTCAATTCTTATCAATACCTCATTATAGATTTCTGATGTGAAATTCAGACAGGTATTTGTACTTTCATTGCTTATTTGATGAAAAATGTCTTCGGCCATGTGTGATTTATATTTCTCCCATAACTCAACAGGAGATGAAGGGGAGCAATTGGTCAAGATATTTGCAAGCACGAATTTGATTAGGATGTGATGTGTTACACGCCTCATTAATGCATTCATCCCAATGTCCGTCATTTTCCAATAAATTCAGAGCTTGAAATGCACTGCGAAAAGTAGCATGTGTAATGCCATTGACAATTTTTAGTTGCTGGAATGATGTTGGACCAGGCATATTTATCAACAACATGTGAAGAAAGAAGCATTCATCTTGTTTGGGATGGATAGTATACAGTCTGCCTATTGTTTTTTCTTTGAATATTCCAGGTTGTCCTTCGACTTGCTCTCCTCTTTTGCGCCGTTCAAATGATTTTCTGCTCTTATTCCATGTGTAATACTAAGGCACTTCCGAATAGAGGAGTGTTTTTTCAAATGTGTTAGTTTGACATAACATGAAGAAAGCCGTTAATGTTGTAGCAAGTGGATTCAAAGCTATCTGTTGCACATTTGAAGCTGTAAAGTAAACGCGCTGTCCATTTTCTAAATGTACTGATAAGTGAACAATAGCCGGTCTTCGTTCATGCATTGGAAATGAAAGAATTCCCCATACAGCTTCATTGCTACTTATGTATCTTCCAGCTTGATACTGTGCGATTTCATCAATATTGCATTCAGATTATTGCTCTGTATTTTCAAGGCAAAAACTGCCATATCGCTGCCTTTATTCACATACTTACAAATGTATTTGAGGTCCTGGATATGAACTTAAACTATATCCGGTGGTGAGGCCTAAGCTTGCGGGCTTTGGGGAGTATGGAGCCACCCTTTAATTGCCATTGCTCCCAGGTCCACTCTGACCTGGAGTGGTAGTACCTGTTAGGGTCCCAACTATGGGTTAAATAGAAACCGACTTAAAAAACAAATTTATTCTATTTTAAAAAAAGATTCTTCCAAATCTTTGGATTCGGCATTAAATAACCTGATAAGGGTTGACATGCCGTAAAACAAAAACAACCAACCAACCAACCAACAAATGTATTTGATGGACTTTACAGAGTTACAGTATTCCACATTAATGTGCGATTTATAGGTTTTTGATAGCAAAGGTGAATATGGAACAACCCATCGGTTATCAACTTGTATATTGCCATTTCGCATTTGTATGGTTGCTAATTTACCGCCATCTTCTACTGACCTTCTTTTGTATAAAGGATATCCATCATTTCCTGTAACTGTGTTGGTTAGTAATGCTCGGGGATATCGCTTAGAGCATTTACCCTCTATCATGCATGGTGAATTTGGATAAAATATCCCGCAAGGTCCATGTATCATATTTTTTTATGACAACTTCATGCAAATCTTTATCAATGTCAGTATCAGGTATTTCAGCAGATATTAGATTGTCGATTTCGTTTGGATTGAGTTTGTTGAAGAGCCAGTTTAGTATGTGGGAGTGTGGTAATCCTCTCTGTTGCCATTCCACTGAATACATCCAGCAGCACACATATCCAAATACTTTATGTTTTACAATGGAATTTATTAGTGATTTAAGCTTTTGTCTGAAAACACGCGCTGTAATATCATGTTTATCTACCGATGATTGCCCCGGAAGTAAGAGCTGCTCTATTTCATTCCAAGCTGGGTTGCATGTAAATGTAATGAATAGGTCAGGACGGCCATACTGACGAACATATGCAAATGCGTCCTGAGTGTACTATTGCATATGACGTGGACTGCCAAAATCCGAAGATGGCAAAATTGTTTGTCTTCTAACGTTGGTTGTATTACCATCATTAACAACTGCATCACGCAAATGAACATATTCTTCAGAACGAAGTTTTGACTGATTCAAACGGATGAATAGCAAACGTCCAGTTTCAATTTTTGCATACATGTCTACGATGTATTGATGGAATAATTGGCGGCATTTCAGAATGTGATTGTTTTCGTTCTCTCGAATCATTAATCGGTATGAGTAATAGTTCATTGCGCTGCATTTCTTATTTGTTTCTTCGCCACTAACTGGATTTATCATGTTAATATGGAAATGATATCCATCAGCACCATCCCAAAAAGTGATTGGATATTGCAGGGCATCGTAGTATCGATGAGTTTCAGCAATGTTTGTCAATTGATCATTCCTCCTATGAAGAACAATATCCCTTGGTTGAAATTGATCTCCAACTATAACAAGTGCAACTTCTTCTATAGTTGGAGCATTGAATCTTCGCACGTGTTCTCCAGTAGGCGTTTTGTCAGCATGATAACAATCTTGTGTGTATCTGATGGCATCATTTCAATTGCAGTTTGGAATAAAAACACTAAATTCTTTTTATTATGGAGCATGTCTTGCAGTTCGGAGACAATGGATCGTCTTATACTGGTTGAAAGTCCACAGCGTGCATTAAGTTCATCATTGTTATCACCGATGAAATACATTTGTAGGAATTTATGTTGAACATCTGGGTATGGAAGCAGAGATCCAACTTTATGGTAAATTTGTCCTTTTACTTTAAAATTTGGCATGAATTGAGCTGTAATTGTTTCTGCTTCGAGCGACGTCATTTGGAAGTATGAGTTGTATTTCCTGATGTTTGATAAAAAATGCTTTGATTCAGCAGTATATCCAGCAAGCAAAGTTTTTAATGGTTCTGGTGGATCTCCCAGTTGAGGTAGTTTAATTTTACCGGCTGCACAACACACTCCTTTAGTTTCTCCCTTAAATGTAAGAGCCTTGCAATAGGGAGATACTTCAGTCATATGTAGACATGGTGGCTCAAACTATAATCCTCATTAAGGTTGTAGTGAAATGCTAGGCGATCCCAATTCCAGGATTGTTGAGCATGAAGTCGTGTTTGACGCTGATCTGCATTTCCTCGTTGACGTCTTTCAGCATGTCTCAGCCTCTCGCGTTCATTACGTTGTGAACGAAGCAAATCTGTAGCCGCATTACGGGATTGCTGTACCCGCAACTTTGCCTCCTCAAGTCTGGCTGCACGTCGATCTGCTGTTTCATTGGCACGTACTTGAATCATCCTTAGTCTACTATTTTGGTTTGCAGATGCCCGTTGTTCAGGACTTTGAGTGACAAGTAATTGCCGCAGTGTTTCTGCATTGCGAGTACGACGACCTATGTTTGTATCTTCTTCTGAGTGGCATTTTAAGGAAAAGAACTGCAGCGAAATTAACAATAACGTGTAGTAAAAGTTGACTTTTTTTAAAATAGGGAACAGGATAAATGATTTTGGAAAAGAGGAATCTGTAAAAAAGATTATATCGTTGCTTAAATTTAATGGGCCTCTCGACAGCTATAGGCTCAATTAAGGCCAATTTTTATTTTGTATACAGTTCAGTACTTTTCCTTCCGTCCAAATAGATTTGAAGAAATAATAATTCCTTTTTTTTTTGCTTAGAGCAAAATATTTAATGTTTTTTTTTTTGCTTATTTATTATTGGTCTGTATGGTAAATTTAGAGCAATTTCTTTTTTTTGTATGTATTCCTGTAATTTTCCTTTTGTCAAAATAGATTTGGAGAAATGATTTTTTTGAAAATTCTTTTTGTGCTTATTTTTAATTTAGCTGTATCGTCAATTAAGGCCAATTTTTTATATTGTGTCCAAATAGATTTGGAAATAATTTTTTTTCGAAATTTTCTTTTTGCTTATTTTTAATTGAGGAATCTGAAAATAGAGAAATCTGAAAAAGATATTTGTTTGATGTATTTCTCAATGTATTTGCCTGTCGACAAATGTACGGTCAAATAAGGCCAATTTTTTATTTGCAGCCAAATAGATTTGGAGAAATATATTTTTTTAAAGAAAGTGTTTTGTTGTTTATTCTTAATTGAAGAATCTGAAAAAAAGAGAAGTCTGAAAAAAAAGATATGGGCTTGATTGATTTCTCAATTTATTTATCTGTCGAGATATGTATGGTCAATTACGACCTTTTTGCATATGGTTCAGCAATTTTCCTTGCTTACAAATAGATTTGTAGAAATATTTTCTTTGTTTTTTGCTTATTTTCAATTGAGGAATCTGAAAATCCTTTCTTTGGTTCAAAATAGATTTGGAGCAATTTTTTTTAATTTGTTATATTTTCCTTTTTTGTTACTTATTAGTAATTGAGCTGTATGGTCAATTAAGAGCAATTTTTTCTGTGTAGTCATGTACTTTTCCTTGTGTCAAAGTAGATTTGTAGAAATAATGATTTTTGTAATTTTTTTTGCTTATTTTCAATTGAGGAATCTGAAATTCGTTATATTGTTTCAAAATAGATTTGAAGCAATATTAAAAAAAATGTTCTTATATCTTTTGCTTATTGTTAATTGAGCTGTACGGTCAATTAAGAGCAATTTCTGTTTCTTTGTTTGTAGTCATGTTTTCCTTGTGTCACAATAGATTTGTAGAAATAATGATTTTTGTAATTTTTTTTTGCTTATTTTCAATTGAGGAATCTGAAATTCCTTATATAGCTTCAAAATAGATTTGAAGCAATATTTTTTTTTAATTTGTTTTTTCTTATATCTTTTGCTTATTGTTAATTGAGCTGTACGGCCAATTAAGAGCAATTTCTGTTTCTTTGTTTGTAGTCCTGTAGTTATCTTTGCGTTAAAATAGATTTGTAGAAATGATTTTTTGTAAATTTTTGCTGAGTTAGATTAGAGGAATCTGAAAAAAGAGAAGTATGTAAAAATATTTGCTCAATTGTTTTCTCAAATAATTAGCCTATTGAGAACTTATGTTCAAATAAGCACAATATGTAGAAATATTTTTTTTAATTTTCCTTTTTGTGCTTATTTTTAATTGAGCCGTAACATAAAATAAGGCCAGTTATTTTATATGTACTTCTGTACTTCTTGTATCCAAATAGATTTGGAAATTTTTTTTTTCTAAATTGTCTTTTTGCTTAATGTTAATTTAGAGTCTGAAAAAAGAGAAATCTGAAAAAGATATTTGTTTGATTTATTTCCCAATGTATTGGCCTGTCGACAAATGTATGGTTAAATGAGGCCAATTTTTTTATTTGCGGCCAAATAGATTTGGAGAAATATATTTTTTTAAAGAAAGTGTTTTGTTGTTATTTTTAAGTGAAGAATCTGAAAAAAGAGAAGTCTGAAAAAAAAGATATTGGCTTGATTGATTTCTCAATTTATTTATCTGTCGAGATATGTATGGTCAATTACGACCTTTTTTGCATATAGTTCAGCAATTTTCCTTGCTTACAAATAGATTTGTAGAAATATTTACTCTGTTTTATGCTTATTTTCAATTGAGGAATCTGAAAATCCCTTCTTTGGTTCAAAATAGATTTGGAGCAATTTTTTTTAATTTGTTATATTTTTCTATTTTTTGTTACTTATTGGTAATTGGGCTGTATGGTCAATTAAGAGCAATTTTTTCTGTGTAGTCATGTAGTTATCCTTGTGTCAAAGTAGATTTGTAGAAATAATGATTTTTTGTTATTTTTCTTTTGCTTATTTTCAATTGAGGAATAAAATACATTTGAAGCAATATTTTTAAAAAAATTTTCTTATATCTTTTGCTTATTGTTAATTGAGCTGTACGGTCAATTAAGAGCAATTTCTGTTTCTTTGTTTGTAGTCCTGTAGTTATATTTGCGTTAAAATAGATTTGTAGAAATGATTTTTTTGTAATTTTTTGCTGAGTTTGATTAGAAGAATCTGAAAAAAGAGCAGTATGTAAAAATATTTGCTCAATTGTTTTCTCAAATAATTAGCCTATTGAGAACTTATGTTCAAATAAGCACAATGTGTAGAAATATTTTTTTTAATTTTCCTTTTTGTGCTTATTTTTAATTGAGCTGTAACATCAAATAAGGCCAATTATTTTATATGTACTTCTGTACTTCTTGTATCCAAATAGATTTGGAAATATTTTTTTTCCTAAATTGTCTTTTTGCTTATTATTAATTTAGGAATCTGAAAAAAGAGAAATCTGAAAAAGATATTTGTTTGATTTATTTCGCAATGTATTGGCCGGTCGACAAATGTATGGTCAAATCAGGTCATTTTTTTATTTGCTGCCAAATAGATTTGGAGTTTAAAGAAAGTGTTTTGTTGTTTATTTTTAATTGTAGAATCTGAAAAAAAAGAGAAGTATGAAAAAAATGTAGAAATAAGATTGAATGAAAAAACACAGCAAATGAATTTTTATGGAAAAAAGTAACTTACCAAGGAATTTGTTGAATATTAGAATAAAAAAAATAAATAAAAAATAAACGGAAAGAAACACGTGAGGAAGAAAGCAAATGAATTCGATCGAAACAATTTTTAAGAATTAAATTTATTTTAGGTAGGCTTGGCTTTTAAAAAAATAAATTAGCACAAATTGCCGGAAAGTGGTTAAATCCTAAAATTCGAGATAAGTTCAAATATGAAGTTATTTAGACAGATTTACCGAAAACAACTTACCAAGAATCACCTGTAACACGTGGGAAAGAATATAAATGGGAGGGGGGAGAATAAAAATGGGAGGAGGGCAAAAAAGGCGGTAAGTTTTTACAGCAAATGAAATCGATCGAAGCAAATGGATGTTATTAATATTTTTAAGAATTAAACAAATTTATTTTAGGTAGGGTTGGTTTTAATCAAAATACTTGGAATTTAATTTTTTTTTTGAAATGTAATCTTGGAATTTAAATTAAAAAAATGGAATTTTTGAATTGAATGAAAATAAAAACGCAAATTGGAAAAAAAAGAAACTTACCAAGGAATTTGTTGAATATCAGAATAAAAATTAACAAAATAAATACAAAATAAACGGAAAGAAACACGTGAGGAAGAAAGCAAATAAATTTGATCGAAAAAATTTTTAGAATTAAATTTATTTCAGGTAGGCTTGACTGTAACCAAAACACTTGTAATTTAAATTTAAAAAAATGAATTAGCACAAATTGCCGGAAAGTAGTTAAATCCTGTAATTCGAGATAAGTTCAAATATGAAGTTAGTTAGACAGATTTACCGAAAGAAACTTACCAAGAATCACCTGTAACACGTGAAAAAGAATAAAACTGGCTGGGGGAGGGAAGAATAAAAATGGGAGGGGGGCAAAAAAGGTGGTAACCAAAACACTTGTAATTTCAATTTAAAAAAATGAATAGCACAAATTGCCGGAAAGTGGTTAAATATGAAGTTATATATAAAAAAGTACAGCAAATGAAATCGATCGAAGCAAATGAATACTAATTTTTAAAACGATCGAAGCAAATGAATACTATTTTTTAAAACGATCGAAGCAAATGAATACTATTTTTTTAAATCGATCGAAGCAAATGGATACTATTTTTTTGGATTTAATCTTAACACTTGAAATTTAAATTTTAAAAAATGGAAGAAAAAACAGCAAATCGGAAAAAAAGAAACTTACCAAGGAATTTGTTGAATATCAGAATAAAAATTTAAAAAAATAAATAAAAAATCAACGGAAAGAAACACGTGAGAAGAAAGCAAATGAATTCGGTCGAAACAATTTTTAAGAATGAAATTTATTTTAGGTAGGCTTGACTTTAACCAAAACACTTGTAATTTAAATTTAAAAAAATGAATTAGCACAAATTGCCGGAAAGTGGTTAAATCCTAAAATTCGAGATAAGTTCAAATATGAAGTTATTTAGACAGATTTACCGAAAGAAACTTACCAAGAATCACTTGTAACACGTGGGAAAGAATATAAATGGGGGGGGAAGAATAAAAATGGGAGGGGGGGGCAAAAAAGGCGGTAAGTTTTTACAGCAAATGAAATCGATCGAAGCAAATGTATGTTATTAATATTTTTAAGAATTAAACAAATTTATTTTAGGTAGGGTTGGTTTTAATCAAAATACTTGGAATTTAATTTTTTTTTGAAATGTAATCTAGGAATTTAAATTAAAAAAATGGAATTTTTGAATTGAATGAAAATAAAAACGCAAATTGGAAAAAAAGAAACTTTCCAAGGAATTTGTTGAATATCAGAATAAAAATTAAAAAAAATAAATAAAAAATAAACGGAAAGAAACACGTGAGGAAGAAAGCAAATAAATTTTATCGAAACAATTTTTAAGAATTAAATAAAAATGGGAGGGGGGCAAAAAAGGTGGTAACCAAAACACTTGTAATTTAAATTTAAAAAAATGAATAGCACAAATTGCCGGAAAGTGGTTAAATATGAAGTTATATATAAAAAGAGTACAGCAAATGAAATCGATCGAAGCAAATGGATACTATTTTTTAAAACGATCGAAGTAAATGGATACTATTTTTTTGGATTTAATCTAAACACTTGAAATTTTTATTAAAAAAGAAATGGAAGGAAAAAACAGCAAATTGGAAAAAAAAGAAACTTACCAAGGAATTTGTTGAATATCAGAATAAAAATAAAAAAATAAATAAAAAATAAACGGAAAGAAACACGTGAGGAAGAAAGCAAATGAATTCAGTCGAAACAATTTTTAAGAATTTGTAACACTGAAAATGTTGTCATGCCAAATCGTCACATCGTAGTGAAATCATTCCCACGTGCATTCTACCGGAAATAAAATTTGACCACAGGTTCGCATTTAAGAAAAATATTTTTATTTTATTTTATATACTTTTATAATTTGTGATGTTAATTTATAGACTGTCCGAAGCTTTCAAATAAATTGGTAATGTACAAATATGGTTTTATTGATAATGAACGAATCCAGAATTACATTTCTAATTCGAAATTCGAAATCGTCAAATTGCCTGCAAACCGGAAATAAAATGGAACATGGTTCTGCATTTACGAAAAATATTTTTATTTTATTTAATATATTTTTATAATTCGCGAAGTAAATTTATTTTAATAACATAAAAACATACCTCGACTCTAAAGATGGGTTGTCTGAAAATTTCAAATAAATTGGTAACGTAGAAATATGGTTTTATTCACTTGTAACGAACCAAATTTACATTTTTATATATAGAGATATCGGACTTAAATAATATTATCATTATTTCTGCAACTTTAAAGTTTCATTTAAATTTTATTCAAAATAAGTGTCTTCTAAAGTGTGTGACCATATTTCTACTGGAAATGAAATATGTTTTAAAATATTTTTTTATTTACCTTCTAATATATTTTATGAGATCTCATTTAAAATTAATTATTATTTATTTAATTGGAATTCATTATTGAGATGAGTATTATTTATTAATTTATTTATTTTCAGGTGGTAACCGCGACGGTTTGAGAACTCCGAGTCTTCTAACTGTATTTTCAGCAATCACTGCCATCCATAGCTGTTGTCTATGTTGTCGACAACTACTATGGATGGCAGTAATTGCTCAGTATGAAGTTAGGAAGTTCAGAGTTCCTCTCCCGTTTCGGTTGCCACCTAATGAAGGCCAGAGAAATAGTTGGCCGAAACTTCACGAAACAACAATTTAGAAAGATGTGGATAATAGTCCGCAAAAATAAATTAATACTCATTCAAAAAAAATACTCAATGATCTAAATGTTAACGTATCGATTTCTACAACAAGGAAGCTTACATTGACTTATATGGAAAGATAGATTATTACTTCTGAAATATGCATGACTAGAATAGTGCCCGACGCTGCCCGGGATTAAATACTTTTTTTTAAGTACACTGATATATCGACACGAGTTGCTTGAGCATATGCGAATGCACTACATATTTAAATATTGTAGCTGGCCACGCCACAGCGTGCTGCTACGAAAACTATGTTACGGAAGTCATTTTGAAATCAACGCAGCAGCTCAGACAGGCGTCCGAGGGCTTCGTAAGCCGCGTAAGTATGCAGAAAATGTCGTTCGGAATTTTTCACGTATGAGAGAATAGAGCTTACAAACACACAGAGAAGTGACTTTTTTGATATTTGCAGAGAATTAATAATTTTAATAAATTTGTTCCAATTCATGTTTCCGTGAATGTTAAACCAATGTGTTTGATCAATAAGTTCTCAAAGAGTGTTGTTAGTCATGTGTTTTTGTAATTGTTAAAGAAATAAGTTTCGTCTTAATTGCGTTAAAAGTTACTATCAATTTCGTCCTCATTCAACTATCGACTTGATCCCATTTTCTAAGGTTCCAGGCATCGTCTTATATATGTGTACATCTGTTCTTTCCTCATGTCTGTTATAGAGCATGGTGTCAAAAACCGGAGATTGCAGTTTAAGTTTTATACGTTTTTATGGTAATCGCCGTGAAGGAGACTATTCACTGTTATAGAAGCGGTGCTATTAAATAAACATGTTCTTAGGTACAGAGAAACATCAGAAATGTACGAAGGAAGACTGTTATAAAAACGGTACTGATATGCGAACGACTATATTCACATGAATAAACATACATTTATTATTTTAAAAATATTTTAAACGGATGCAATTTAAACAATTACTAAGCGTCCACGTAAACAATCCTAACACACAATCGAGTATTGACACGAATTACCAGGGTAAACATATAAAATGCTACAGCGTATAAAATTATATGTACCTTTGCCATATAAATAAAATGCCACGTAAAAATAGTAAGTTGTATATCGCTTTCTTTTTCTAATCGACTAAAAGCTAAATTTATCTAAACAACGGACAGGCACGTAGAGTGTTAAGCTGATGGCCAGCTGATTCGTCTAAAACTAAGTAGCGTCAAAATCTAAGGGACATACTTTTAAAACCTAATATGTGTTAGAAATAACAACTGTGAAAGCTAAAATTTTGACAACTGATAGTCGTTATCTTCCTTAATAACATATTAAACGTTGAATCATTTGCAAAGGATAGACAAAGAATTATTACGATTATTTATATATTTTCAAAATATGAACGGCCAAAATTAAGGGGAAAGTTAAGATAAACAATGTAAACTGCAAAAAACAATAAAAAATACATGTGCAATCAATATTTAGTAAATGGGGCATTGCTCTCGATGGCAGCTGCAGTTCTTGGCAATGCTCGATACTAATTTTAGACCATTGTTGGTGAAGTTTCACCCACAAATCCTTCGCGTTAGTGGGATTTCTTTCCATAACTTTCACTCCTGAGGTCTTTCAAAGACTTTTTGTTGGATTTAATTCAGGACTTTGCGCTGGCCAATCCATAATTTCGAAATCTTGCTCGCTAAGGTAACTTATTACCTACTTTGCCTTGTGACATGGGGCATTATCTTGCATAAATCTAGTCCTATCGAAGCCTGAAATCTGTATAATTGGCACAACATGATCTTGAACAATGTTTTTGTAGATCTGCGCGTTTACACGATTTTGTAACCGGACAAGAAGCGTTGCACCTTGGCTAGAAACATTCCAAATACCATGACGCTTCCGCCCCCAAACTTGACAGTTTTGTTAGTACACTTTGCACTTAATCTTTCACCAATACGTCTCTTTACATTGTTTTTTCCCCATCATTTCAAAATAAATTAAACTTGCTTTCATCATTAAAAAAGACTTTTGCCAAATTTTCATATGTCCAAATTACATACATTTTTGCAAACTCTAATCTTTTCTTATTCTTACTAACCAGTGTTTTTTTTTTCTCCGGGACTCGATTAAACAGTCCTATTTCTTGCAGTCGTCTCAAAATAGTCTGTCTTGACACATTAACACATGAGGTACTATTATAACCCTTTTAATTTCTGTGCAAGACATAAAACGGTTCTTTAATGACATACGCTGCATTATTCGATCTTCTCTTGTCGAGGTTTTGCGGGATCTGCCGGTTTTAAAAGCACTATTTTGCCAGTATCATTGTCAGATTTAACAATCCTGCCTACAACACTCTTGGAACGTTTCACTTTCTCTGAAATTTCTCTAATGGTGTGCTTTTCCTTGTGTAGCTTCACAATAGCTAGTCTCACAGAGTAATCAAGTTTTTTGCGTTTAGCGATGGTGGCGACTGATGCATTTACAAATGATTAAGTAAAACTTATTTTTTAGAGGAAATTAAACATTTTGAATATAGCATACTGTTTACATTGTTTTTCTCAATTTTGTCCCTTACTTTTGGACATTCCTATTTTGAAAACAAATAAATAATTGTTATAATTCTTTTTCTGTACTTTGCAAATGATTCAAATTTTAATATGTTACTATGGATGATAACGACTACCATTTGTCACATTTCCAGCTTTTCACAGTTGTTACTTCTAACAAATATTATGTTTTAAAATGTTTTCCCTTAGCTATGGACGCTACTGTATATAAATCCAAGCGTTAGACTAAACATAATAAGCGGAACCAGATTGCCTATCGAATTTCTTTTTTAACACTACACATGTGCAAGTCTTTCCATACTTTTAAAACTGAATATATATTTTTGGTCGTTAAACGAGATTATTAAAAGGAAATCAAAGGAAGTTAGGTTGAGTGTACTGAGCTGACAACCAGAACCGTTTTCTAGTGTGAAAACCCGACTGGGAGAATATGGAAAGGACAACAGAAAGACGACGAAGTAAACTTTATTCATAATATTAGTGGCTTAGCTATTTATTCATAAATTCGAATATCGAATTATGTGGAACTAACAAAAAGAATAAGTTAAATTATAAGAAATATATATTAACCGTACAAGACGAAGTAACAAAATATATAGATAATTAAAATATAGAAACGAATAGTCTGATGAATGCGATCCGTACAATAAAAAAAAAGGCGATAAGAAAACAAGGATAATTGGATGCCGAAAAAGATGAAGCAAGTAATGTAGATTGGAATCCAAAAGGAAAAACGAAGATAGAAATTTTTATAAACGAAAAAAGAAAGTAAAATAAAGATGAAAATAATAGGAGAATGGAGAGGATACGGATCATGTAAGCAAGATAAAAAAGGGAGATAATCATGAAAAGTATTAAAAAAGGGATATAATCATGGCAATTAAATAAAGAGGAAATACTAGGTAGTTAATACACCGAAAGAGCATCGAAGTTTCGGTAAAATGCGACTGTGTGAAACGCATTTTACTGAAGATAAGAATCAAAGTAAAACTTACAAAAATCAATTGAACATAAAATTAAAAAAATTAAAGCTATAATTTGGGCTTTTTGGATGTGAACGCTTGTGACGATTTTGATCACGTGCCGACTGTTATAAGAATAAAAAAAAAACAATGTTACTAAAATTATTGTGATATTAAAAATCTATGACAATGAGCACAAATAAATTACCATACACACATAAAAGCACACATTCTTAACCGCATAATTATAATCAACGCGGACTTCTGATATGTTACGAGTATTTGCAGAATTCAGACTGTATACCTAAATGTCAATCGTCAGTTACACACACACACACACACACACACACACACACACACACACACACACACACATAGAGTGCCGCCAAAAAGAAAGTCCGCACTTGTAATTTTTTTCGAAAACTTCAAATTTAAGCTAAATTTAATGTATCTGTTTAAACAACATATACCTTATTTGATTCGCTTTTTCTTCCATAATGTTACCTGTTCATATTTGACTTTTAATTGAAATATTCTAGTGTTCACATCAATTAAAAAACATAACTTCAAATTGAGCAGGCATAAAGAAAGTGCGAAGCAACAAATTTGCTTACACCAGCTAAAATTATCGCCCTTAAATCAGTTTAAAACATAAACTAACAGGCAACAAAGCGTCTCTAATCATAATTGTCGTTGTTCCAGGTTAGACAATGTCACATTTAGTCCATATACTGCTATATTCTCATAGAGGTTCGTCATTAATCTCCATCTTTCTGGTTTATCCAATCAAGAAGTCAGCTACAAATTGAAATGTGATGAGAAAACGGTACAAAAACTGTGCAAAAGCACCAAAACATCGGTAGTGTTCGTGGTGTCTCTAAATCTGATCGTAGTAGAGTTACTTCTAACAGGAAAGACAATGTTGTCAATATCGGCAGCCTAAGAAAGTGATGTGAAACGGCTTCCCAAATCCTTATCCCTGAGTGGCTTCCGGGCCTTGACAAGTGGTGATCACTGTGTAAAAAAAAAAAACAAGAACAGTGCAATCTTTTTAAAAAGTGCTCTCTTTCTCCTAGCAAGAACAGATTGAAGGAACTTAATTTGCGAAGATATGTTGCAAGACGCAAGCCAATGATTTCTGTAAAGAACAGAAAGCGCCGTCTGGACTTCGTCAGATGCAATGAAGATCATGACTCTGCATATTGGTCAAAAGTGCTTTTTAGTGAGCAAAGCAAGTTCAATAGGCGGGACAATGATGGTAGGCAGTACGTCAGTCGAAGAAAAGAATAATAATTTTATGCTAGGTGATTAGTTTCGACGCTGTAAAGTGATGGAGGTTCAGTTTTGGTATGTGGCATTATTAGTAGGAATAGTCCGGGACCTATAGTTCACTTGCAAGGTCGAATAATTCGACCAAGTACATTAATATGTTCACTGAGCATTTTCTGCTCTACTTTGATCGGAATTTGGATGATAATCCCATCTTCATGCAGGATAATGCTCTCAGCTGGCAATGTTAAGAGGTTACTCAAAGAGCATGATATTCTGTGTTTGGATTGACCTGCACAAACTCCATACCTCAATCCTATCGAAAACGTATGAAATTACATAAAGCAACAGCAACGCAATGATAAAATTTCAAATCTGGAAGAACTTTGGACAAAAATTAAAGAAACGTGGGATGCCCTTTCCCCGGAGTATTGCTGCAGTCATATTGAAGGAATTCCAAAAGATTACAGGCTCTCAAATTGCAAAGGGTTATGCTCCTAAATATTAACTAGTTTATTGTGTTCCTGTTGTATTTGTGTTGTATTAATGTCCTAAAAATACATGTTCCATTGTGCGGACTTTTTTGCCGACTCAATTCGAAGTTATTTTTTAAAATGACGTGAACACAAGAATATTGCAATTAAACGTCAAATATGAACAGGTAACATTATAAAGAATAAAAGGCCAATAAAATGAGGTATAGTTTGTTTAAACAGTTTCATTAAATTTAGCATAAATTTGCAGTTTTTGAAAAAATTACAAGTGCGGACTTTCTTTTTGCCGCATATATATATATATATATATATATATATATATATATTAGTTCCCGACAAAAAGAGGATTTACCTGTAAATTCACCCTTGTCCGTTTGCCTGTTCGCCTGTCGGCAATTTCCTCAATAACTATGTTTTGGAAGTTTTTGAAATTTAGGTGAAACATTAAATATGATATGAATAAAAAAGTAAGAGAACGGATTTTCCGGGAAAACTCTGGTTGCTCCCCTAGGGGTGCTTTTCGGGTTAAAATAGCTAAAATTGACACTTTTGTGCTTATTAAAAAAAATTATGCCTTGGATTTGTATAAAATTGTCTGAAAAATTGTAACTAACTGATTTCTATGTAATTTTGCTCGTCTATACTTCGCGATAACTCTTGAGTGTGCCCTAGGGACACATTTAGGGCTAATAAACACACTCCATTTTGGGGACTATTTTACCACCACATTTGTCCAAAATTTCTGCGTATATGTATTTATTAGCAGATTTTGATGGTGCTGAGCTCAAATTTAAATACGTTAAGCGTTTGGGAACTTTTGGTGTTAAATAGTGGGGGTAAATGATACACTTAGTCATTTCTTTTTTTTTTGCGTGATGCAGAACAAAAATTTACATATATTAAAGAAAAAAACCACATTGTTTGTCCATTTTCACCAGGAATTAACGTCCCCTGTTATTTTTTATGCCTTGTTCACAGTGCACTCAGGTGGGATCATGCATACGTCGCTTGTTTTTTGGGTTTCTTTTTTTCAATTTTTCATAATATCTGTTTTGTACGTACATCGAAGGTATGGATATATGGTCCAAGCGTTTTTATTTTCGAAGTGTCCGTAGTTATTTAATATTTAACTTTTCGTGTACACATTTATACATCTTCAAAAATTTGCATTAGAGCCTGGATGGTAATTATGGGTATATTTATTTAAATAATAGTTGAGTTGCGAACAAAGGTGCGAGTGAGGGTCAGTGGGTTTGTTAGGGAACGGGAAAGCTTGCCAATTCTAAGGTCATTGGCAGGAACTGGGGGGGTGAGGGAGAGTTGACCAAAGCATTTAAGTATGTTGGCACTATTTCGGAATGCGACCTGATTAAGAGTAGTTTTTTGCGTTTTCATATAAATAGTTTTAAGGATGTTTTTACCTTGTTAACATTTGTTACGTGGTGTTAGTATTCTTGTGTCGTTGATTAGAATTTCTCTAAAATTCGAGGAAGTAGTGATGTATTTTATTTAAATGTTAGAATATGGCACTATATTCAATATTATATCAGGATAATGTGGTACTCGTATGTCCAACGTAGCTATTAGTTGCATTGTTGTTTCCGGATTTACATTTTCCCAAGGGGCATTGAAACTGACAGATGACTATGGTGCGTTCAAGTAGTTTTAGAGGGGGGATTGTTTTTAATAACTAAGTATTGGATTTAAATTTTTTATAGCAAATGATGAATATAATGTTATTGTTGTCAAAGGGGAAGATGTATCTATGAGTGATTTTTTTTATAGCGATTTCTTTTAACTTAGAGTCCAGATGCATTTGATTGCAGTAGAATAGGTTGATTGTATAAGAGTTATGATGTTGTGGTGTAGTTTAACTTTTTTATATTTTTTTTATTACATTTTCACCCCAAACAAGGCACATTGTCACTTTGATGTAGGGGCTACTATCAGAAACCTAAGTTGCAGCTGCAGAGGTAGGGAGTTTAGCAGCAAGATGTCTGTTCACATTACACTTGAACATCTGCATGTCAGCACAGTTGGAGAAGCAGAAAACCGGAAGAGAATTCCAAAGTCATGCCGTTCTTGGGAAGAAGTTATTAGAGTAAAAGGCTTTCTTACATCTAGGGATCTCAACTGTGTAGGGGTGGGACTTCGCTGCTTGTCGGGTTTGTCGGGGGTATTTTCATCGAGGAGGTACAAGAGAGTATAGCCCCTCAGAGCATCCACCATTAAAGTACTTATAAAACAGGCAGAGGGATGCAACATTTCATTATTGGGACAGGGGTTGACGTTTAGATGACAGTTCGAGACCTATTAGATTGGCGACTCTCTTTTGGACCCTGTCCAGGAGCGAGGGACTAGTAGGTAATGCACCAGCTCAAATGTAAAACAGTACTCGATACATGGGGGAATCGTGGTTTTGTAGAGGTACAGGATACTTTCAGGTGTAAGTAACTTTCTAGCACGATAGAGAGAACCCACCTTCTTTGTAGTAGCTTTAGCAATGATCTTGATGTATCTATTCCAACTCATGTTTCCTGTGAACGTTAAACTAAGGAGCTTGAATGAAGAGCTCTCGGGTAAAGTATCTTTAACCATAGCTATTGGTGGTTAATAAGATTTCATATAATTATTAAAGGAAACGACCTTTGTCTTGGCAGCGTTTAACGTTACCATCAATATTTTACCCCATTCCACTACAGACTGAAGGTGTTCCTCAAGGGTTTAGGCCATTATCTTAGATATGTGCTCATTAGTTTTCCCCAAGTGCCTGCTATAGAGCGTGGTGTGGTCGGCAAATATACCCATCTCAGAGACAATTTCATCAGGAAAGTCATTTATGAATCTCAGAAATAATAAAGGTCCAAGGATCGATCCCTAAGGTATACCCGCATTTATATCATTTTTTTGGATGTACGCCCATCGAGGACTACCTGGATTCTTCTCTCATTTAAGAAGGATCTGATTATGCTAAGCCTTCGTCCAGTAATACCATAGGATTTTATTTTCATAAGAAACCATCGTACCATACACTGTCAAAAGTTTTAAATATATCTAAGGCTAATACCCTGCCCTGCCTTATCCAGTACTTGGTATAAACGTTAAGAGATTACAGTTAGAATATTTGCAGTAGAACGGGCTTGTCTAAATCCATATTGGTGGTCTTACAGCGTAGAGTTTATGTGTTCGGCTACAATATAATTTAGCAATCCGCTGTTGATGAGGACTTGTTCCATATTTTTTAGTTCGAGACGTAGTATTTTTTTATTGGAAGAGATAAGTTTTGCTCAGTAAAGGGAGTTTTGATGATGGCTATTTTGTAACGGTAGGGACATTCGCTCCTGAAATTTAGAAGGCAAAATTTTAGCAGGTAGTTTTTTTTATAATTGAAGGTTATATAAATGTTATTGGAAGTGTCAACAAGGACGTCAAGGAAAGGAATTGTGTTATTCACATTTATTTCTAAGTAAGTTTGTGTAGAGATTAGTCTTTGAGAAGGTTCTTAAGTGTAAGGATTTGTTGGATGTTATTATCAAGGAAGAGGATAGAGTCTACATATCCTACATAAATGGAGGGTTTATTGGTGTTATTGAGTATCAAGTTTTTGAAATGACGCATGTAGAACTCAATGAAGATGGGTTCAAGGACCCCATTTATTTTATTTATTGACGTGCCTCAGGAGCAGAGATGGCTCTTTAAAATCCTAGCACAAACTGGATATTTATTTCTTACCGTTGTCCAGTAAAAATAAAGCGGCAGTATTAAATTGAATTCAAGAGAAAAAAGTGCATGGTGGTAACTATATAAATACATCCTGAAGCACAAAACCTCTTTCGTTATAATGGTGCTACTCTCGTCTTCGCAGCTTTTCAAATTTCCTAATTTAAAATGGAGATTTTCCTTTTTAAACGGCCGTCGTATTACAAAACGTGCTTTGGACGACCATGCGAACGGCCATTTTATAACAGTGAGATTTTAGCAGACGGGCAGCGAACGATATAAGGCTCGGATCGTTTGTCAGAAAAAAAAGAGCGGTCAGATATGAAAGTTTAGATCCGATCACGTAACAAGAGGCTTGAAGTTGAAGTTTGTTTTTTGTTTTGACGGAAAAAAAGGCACACAGAGAGGGGAGAGGGAGAAAGGGAGAGAGAGAGAAGGAGCGAGAGAGAGAGAGAGAGAGAGAGAGTTACTGCAAAATCGTGCGTGTGCGCGTTCATCCTACCAACAAATACCCTCTGATCGAACTCACCATCGGCAGCACCAAAATCTACACTAAATTGATTTAGATTTTTATAAATAAAGATGTTGTCATTCTACCGAGTGCAGTGTAAAACAACACTTATATAAAAGTCCAGAATACCAAAATACGATTTGAAATGATTTCTCATGAGAAGATGTGCATTGTTTGTGTCCTACGAGCTAGAATTAATGAGTACTAATGTAGCATTGGTGACGGACGATGCCGAAAAATATTGGAGCTGTGCAAAACCAGTTGTAAATCGAATTGCTGGCGATGACGTCAACTCTACGCTCCGATCGAAGAATCGAGATAAGGAAATAATGAGAGAAATATTAAACGCTGGATTGAAATTACTAAAAGTTTTCAAATCGAAGGTGAAAATGAGAGAAGAAATTAAATCCAGATCAAGGAACGTGGGGCGATCTAAACATAAAAACAAAGTCAAAACAAAGACAATCAGGTAGGAAGAGGAAAGAAAGCCATAATTCTATCGTTGTCTATACTGAATAATCCACACGCTACCACCCCTTCTGACCTCAAATCTCTCGCCCACAGATTATCATTTTGTAAAATAAATGAAATTTGTTAATTTAGCAAGTTACTATCGATTACACAAAACACGGCCGTAAGAGTCTATACATGTTGTAAAATTGCGTTCGTAAAATATATAGACGAAATACAAAATTATCTCTCCTGTGATTAGTTATAGGGAGAGATATACTGCTTCACAGTGGTATGTTTTGGTTTTCTAATACCAAGAGGCTCTACTGCAGACACTATTTAATGTTGTGGAATATATAACAGGGTGTGTCCATCCAGGATAGGCTTGCACATTCTCAACAAACGCTTTAATTAACTACGAACGAATCTGAGACTCAGAACGTCATTGTCTCCTAAGACACTCGGATGCCAGCAGCATATTCAGAGTATTCCTTTAGGAATATGTGGATATCCTCCCTATAATAAACCACTTTTATGCTCAACATTGCTCTTGTGGGGATGAAAATTATGTAGAGACTCTTCTACAAACCAGGATATTCATGCCTTTAGTTGAAGATGTTATCTTCGCTTGTCCTTTTATTTACAAATATTTGTTGGATTTCTTCTACACGCTTGTTTATTTGTGACTATATTTGCAAGCCTGTTCATCTTTTTGTATAATTCTACATGTATATCTGCTTGTTGATATGTATGCTTTTTTTAAAAATATATACACGCACATGGGTGTGCTTACATGCCTGTGCGTTGGCTCATATATAGAGGAATGAAGAATTGCCGCGTCAGCCCCCACCCTGGCCGTTTTCCGCAGCCTTTATAAGAAGCCACTGGTCATATTGTATTTTTCAACTTCCTGAGGCACTAACACTTTTTTTGTCTGTTTATTCATGCCCGGCGCACCTGCCATGCATATCAGATCTTTGTACGCAGGTAGGCGCTTTTCAAATAGCAGCCGATCTCATGATATCCTTCGCTCCAGGCTCACAAAAACGACAAGCGATGACGTCGAAAAACCACCGTCAAACATCAGCGGTGTCATCTGCTCACAGTCGGACTTTGCATTTCTCCGTACTGTTTCGTTTTATTTTTCTTAATAATTATAATCTATATTCCTCTATATTTTACCCGTCGTTCTGTCGTATAACTCTCATCATCAGCAGTATCAGCCGCAGCAGCAGCATCAGCAGCAACGTCATTGGCAGCATCAGCAGAGCGGTGACGGTGGTTATGTGGTTAACGACACGGACTGTAAACCTGGATGTGGCAAGTTCGAATGAAGTTCGTTTCACATAAAAAAACACTTTTGTTTAGCGGTGTTAGAAACATTCACATTGTAAGTACCCGGTTTCTTGTCTAGAAAGGATACTAGCCAGAAAGATATAGGGGATAAACCACTACCAACAAAAATATTTGATTGATACGACATCATCATCATCGTCATCATCGTCGTCATCATCATCATCATCATCATCGCCAACAACAAGATGAGTAGCAACAGCAGATACACTTTTCGATGAAAAAAAATACGTAGTCTATACCTTTCTAGATTGTTGCAATTTTATTTCCGGTAAGCTGGGTTTTTGAATTGCCTATTAAAATTGTATTGCGTAATTTTATTTGCATTCAATTAATAATGTCATTACGAAAAATAGTTTTAGTACATTTGCTGATTAGAATCTTTCGTTGCCTTCTAAATTAAAAAAAAATCTTTTTTTTTTTTTAACGATTACGTGTGGACATTTGGAAAATCCCGCCGAACGGAAGGAAAAAAAAAACAAAAACAATTTAGAATTTAAAGTCGATGATGATTTTCTCGTATGAATTCTGCTTGGAAAATAGTTATTTTTGTAACATTCTTAGTATTTAGAACAGTTAACATGTTTTACTACAAAAATAGACTGCTATATGCTTATAAAAGAGTTTGATAAGAGTTATGTTTAAGATTTAGTTCGAATTATTTGGATTCTTACAACTACTGGTCTCATCTTGTGTGTTATTTTCACAACGTTTTGGTTGATGTAAACTTTTACCTTCTTCACGGATATTTTGTCAAACTCGGGAATTTGGACGAAATTTCGAACTGAACCCTTTATATATGTCACGAGGGTAGCATGCTTTCGTTTCGTCAGGCATAACTAAATAGAGTCCTAAATAATTTGCAACTGTAATTTTTCTGTCACTCAAACGGCGAATTGGAATTTCAACTTCAGGAGAATATCACTTTTACAATTAATTTTTGCAAGTACTCTAACAACTGCGCAACGGATCATAGCAGGAAATACCTTGCTTCAATATATATATATTGTATCTCACTGTTAGTATATATATATATATATATATATATATATATATATATATATATATATAAACTTGAAGGAGGACTATACAGAGATGATGCACTTTTCGTAACAAACTCCACGAATAAAAATTACGAAAAAGTAATTAAATCCCTACCTAAATTATTTAAAAATGATGGATTTACTATTAAAATCGGCTCTAATAAAAAAAAATAGTTAATTTCTTAGACATAACCTTAAATCTTGAAAACTCTACCTTTGAACCCTATCATAAACCTAACCAATCTGTACTATATGTCCATAACGAATCAAACCACCCTAGATCAATATTGAAATCAATAGTTCCCAATGTCTCTTTAAGAATTTCTAGGCTATCTTCTAACAAATCTATATTCAACAAAAATGAAAAATATTACAAGGAAACCCTTAAAAACTCAGGATACAAATCACACATCAAATTCTTAAATAAAAATGATAGAAACAAAAACCTACTAAGAGCATAATAACCTATAATATGGCCATGTCATTCCGTATGCGAGTTACAAAAAATGACCAAAAAGCAATACAAATGAAAAATGAAACCGCAAGTATTAGATACAAACACAAATAAACAGCAAACCAAAGTCCGTAAGAGTAAAAGCAGACATAGGGAGACCATATGGTTCAACCCTCCATATTCCAAAAATCTTGCGACAAACATAGCCAGAGAATCTTTTTAAATATTAGAAAAAAACTTTAAAGCCCCTCATAGATACAGTAAAATCTTTAATAAGAACACAAAGTGTCTTACTCAACTATGCCAAACCTTCATCAAAAAATAATTAGTTCTAACAATAAAAAATTAATAATATACAAAATACAAATACAGAAAATATAGCAGGCTGTAACTGTAGAATAAAAAATAGATGCCCCCTACAAGGTTCATGCAAAATAAAAAAAAATGTAGTTTATAGCTGCACAGTATCGCAAACCCCAAATTTAAATGAAGTTAACAGCAACCATAACTCAACCACCCGATTAAATAACTACACTAACTTTAACCAATCTAGCAATCAAATACAGACCAACCCTTCACATATCAATGCCACCCCTAATCTACCTGAAAAATAAATACATTAAACAATACGCAATCTACTCTGGTTCCCCATCTGGACTTATTAAGCATAGAATTTCAACCCATAAGTATTCTTTTAAAAACCACTCCCTGTTGAACCTAACCACTCTATCCAAACATATTTGGCGACTCAAAGATAAGAATATTTCCTTCAATTTGAAATGGCAAATAATAGGATCATATAAAGGATATACACTAGGAGATAGATTCTGTGCACTTTGTACACAGGAGACCCTAAAGATTAAAAAATATGACGATATAAAAAATAGAACCACCCTCCTAAATTCAAGAGAGGAGCTTATATCCTCATGTAGTCATAAGCGTTGGTTTAAATTTAACAAATATGAACCACCATAAGTCATTAAAATGTTACTTATTATTATTCAATCTTGAAATTTAAGTTTAACTTGATACACTTATTAATAAAATTTTGATCATCAATATTATTATTAATATTAGATTATCTGATATATTTACCATCATTGTATATTATTTAAATATATATTTAAGCCTGACCTATACTATATTTATTAATTTCAATAAATAAATAAATAAAGTATTAAAAATACTAAATTCAATAAGTTCAAAATATAACATTTTATAATCTAAATAGAATAAACACTAATTATCCCCATTTGATTATTTAATTAGAAAAACAAGATTATCTCCCCCCTTTTTTTAAATAGTTTCCTAATTTAAATTAGGCGTTTACTAACATATTCTAACCGCTAAAAAAATGTTCCATTGACATTCTTTTTAAAATTCACCATTTCGTACATTTAAACCTACAATGAACATCCAAATGAATGCTTTGACGATAATTACGGTTTTCAAAAGGAGAACAATTAAAATGTATATATATATATATATATATATATATATATATATATATATATATATATAATTCTTAACTTTTATTAAAAACATATTATTATAATCTTATATTCAAACCAAATTCAGATTTATAATGTTATTCTATTTTTTATTCTCAACCTCTATTACTTTTCTTATCAAGTATATATTTTCCTTTTATGTTAATTTTTTTCAGATACATCTGCCTTACTTAAAAATTGCTAGGTTCATTTATGCTATCGTTTACATATGAATAAAACAATACTTTTACTGATGAGGAGACTTTGTTTAAAAAAACTACATGTCCAAATTATTGTCCGTGCCTTAATATCTATCAAAATAAAAACATCGTTTCCGAAACGATCGTACAAATTATTGGCATTGTTGTTGTTCCATCTTATGAAACAGATGTTTAATTTTTAATTCTAATTTAAATTTTTAATTATCAATCACATTACTATATATATATATATATATATATATATATATATATTGCTGAGGAAATGTACTTTATTTTCGTATAATTCAAAATAGCGTAATGTAAACATATTATAAGGTATTTACAGATTCTCCTCCAATTTTCGGATTTTTAATAATGTCAAAACGCACTTTATCTCTTTTTGATGGATTGATTGTTGTTATTTCCTCTGATTAGTTAAGGAAAACATACATTCACTAATTGATATAATAATTAAGTGATTGATTTTGTTCTATAAAACAGATACTGTCAAGAATAGTAAATGTCAACAGAAAGTAAGTAATTGTAAGATAGTCAACATTATGAACTTTGGAATATAGACTTTTGTCATTCATTTAATATATATACATATATATATATATATATATAAATATATATATATATGTCTTTACATAAGCAGTAGTTTGTTGCTACACAGTCATGGGCATGTTTCGGTCTACCAGTATTTACCAACTAGAGATTTCATCAGGCAACAACCCTTATTTCCGAAAAAGGAATTCAAAGCGTGTTGAATTCCATTTTTCGGAAATAAGGGTTGTTGCCTGATAAAATCTCTAGTTGGTAAATACTGGTAGACTGAAACATGCTCATGACTGTGCAGCAACAAACTACTGCTTATGTAAAGACAAATGTAACTTGCTCTACTTCTGTATTGAGCACTCTCGTATGAACCTCGTTATATTTCACTGGTTAACCTACCTTTGGAAAATAGCAACCTCAAATTATATATATATATATATATATATATATATATATATATATATATATATATATATATATCCTATTTGGTTTTATTGTGCTCTTATTATATATATATATATATATATATATATATATATATATATATATTTATATATATATAAATATATATATTAACAAGTTTCAGTTTACTTACGCAACCACAGTTTAATTTTAAAAGCTATATTAATTCCAAAATAAATAAAAAGAACACTATATCGCTTAAAATTCTCACTCACTCCTCGACGCAATACAAATTTTGAAATGCTAACTACTTTTTCCTTCTGAAGTAGAACAAATACATCTTTTTTACAACATGTATATTTTCAAATATTGTACTGGTAATTTTATTTCTTCAACTTAATCATTCCGAAGAAATATCGAAACAAAGGCGAAATAACGAGGAACATATAATTTTGCTTGTTCATATTTCATCTGTCCAACTTGACGGAATATTGTTTTCTCAATTTTCACCATATATATATATATATATATATATATATATATATATATATTTATTTATTTATATATATATGTGTGTGTGTGTATCGAAATACCTCATGAGCCTGTTTCGGTCAGCCAGCCACAACTAGAGACCTCTTCAGGCGATGCTATTTATACAAAAGTAATTGTTATTACTGATTCTACTTTTGTAGAAGCAGCATCACCTGACGAGGCCTCCAGCTGCGACCGGCTGACAGAATCATGCTCATGAATGTGTAGCGTTCTAAATGGTTATATAAAATAAAGTACATTTTTTGTTCTACTGCAGTATTGAGCACTTTTGTTAAATTCATTGTTTGGTTTACCTGGAATCAAGCTACTGAGGTAGTGTCAGATTCCTGAACAGATCTCGGAAGACCTCAGTAGCTCGATTCCAGGTTAAACAAACAATGAATTTAACAAAAGTGCTCAATACCGCAGTAGAACAAAAATGTACTTCATTTTACATAACCATTTATGTCGCTACACATTTATGAGCATGTTTCTGTCAGCCGGTGCAGCTGGAGGCCTCGTCAGGTGATGCTGCTTCTACAAAAGTAGAATCAGTAATGACAATTACTTTTGTATATATATATATATATATATATATATATATATATATATATATATATATATATATACTAGTTGTACACTGCCACGCGTTGCTATGGCTCAATTTGGTCTAATGGAAAAATCTAATAAAAAGAGAAAATGCATGTTTCTTATATTCTTAGTACAGCAATCCACTCCAAAAGTGAGAAGAAAGACGAATATTAAAAAAAAATAAAATGGTACTCTTGCAGAATCTTACCCGGATCCTTAGGAGTTGCCATCAATCATGACTTGGGTTCGACCAGCAATCATTTGATTCAGCCGAACGTTGTTAGAAATGTTGAAACGATTAATCGAGTTTTGTTATTTTTAGTTTTTTGTATACAAAAATGTGACTTTTCAATTAATATTATTTTGGTGAGATGGGGGTTACTATACACAGATTCCAAAAAGTTGTCCAAAAACAAATAAATGAAAGTCAAAGATAATGTAAGTTACGTTTCTACATAACTGGATAATATTTAGTGTTTTTATTTAATGTAAAATTTTTAATCAGCTCGAAAAACACAGTGTTTATCGATGTATTTAAAAAAAACAACAAATGGTTGTGGAATATGTTGAATACGTTAAGTTTGGGAAAATAAGTAAAAAACTAAACAACTATACAAAACAGTGTTATAAACCCACCAAATATATGTTTCCTGACATAGGCTGACATATTCGGTGGGTTTCTGACAGCATTTTGTATAGTTTTTTTTAGTTTTAACTCATTTTCCAAAACAACGGAATCAACAGTGTCTGCCACCATTTGTATTTTTCAAATACACCGATAAACACGGTTTTTCGAGCCGACTAAACGTTACATAAAATAAAATGGGTTTGTATTACCAAACACAGATACGGAAAAGTTGTCGAAAAATAAATATATAACAAATAAATGTTATCAAAGTCAAGATAAGTTACTTTTCTACCTAATTGGATAAGATTTTAGTGCTTATATTTAATGTAAAATGTCTAGTCAGTTCGAAAACATAGTGTTTATCGGGATATTTGGAAAATTCAAATGGCGACAGACTGTGTTGAACACATTAAGTTTCGGAAAATGAGTCAAAACTAAAAAAACTATAAAAAATACTGTTAGGAACTCACTCAATATATGTTACCGTGACATTTATTGGCATATAGTCGGTGGTTATTTTACAGTATTTTGTATAATTTTTTTACTTTTAACTCATTTTTTTCAAACTTAACGTGTTTAACACAGAATCTGCCGCTATTTGTAATTTTCGAATATAGCGGTAAATGCTGTGTTTTTCGAGCCGAATAAACGTTTTACATTAAATAAAAGCACAAAAAAATTATCCAGGTTGGTAGAAAAGTAATTTATCTTGCCTTTGATAATATGTGATATACATTTTTTGACAACTTTTTCGAATCTATGTATACAGTAATACAAACAAAATAAAAACACTAAACAATTATCCAGTAAGGTAGAAAAGTAACTTATCTTGCCTTTAAAAAAAATTTATTTGTTATATATTTGTTTTTTGTTGACAACTTTTTCGAATCTTTGTGCATAGTGATACAAACCCAAACGGGGTATTTTTATGTCTATTTTTATTTTTAGTACCGCGCTATTTTAAAATAGTTTTTCCAAGTTAAATTTTAATCTCACGATATCTGGTTTTCTTTGGGTGGGGGGGTATTTTTTTAATATTAGGTCCACCTCCACAATTCTTTTAAAAATTACTACGTTTAAATATTTTCGACGATGCTGAATAAGAAAATCTTATTTACAATTTGCAGAGGCAAGTAGATTTCGAGATATAAAGACCTGTGCTATGCACTATAATTCACTGGCGGTTCTGAATAAACACCCTCAACCTCCCCATGTTAAGCACGGCTTTCAGAATAAACAACCTCAACCTACCCATGTTAAAAATTGTGGAGGTCGACCTAATGTAAACATTTACCTTTTTTTTAATTAATTGTTAGTTGAAAGCACAGAATAGTTCCAAAACACCATCCCCTCCACATTGTAAGAAAAGCTGAAAAAATAACGGTTTTCTTGGTAGAACCCTTTCTGTATTTCACCTTACAATTTACGGTTTTGGTACTCCTTGGCGTTGACTTCCATTAATAGTCGCTCCCTTAGAAAAGATTAACGCATGCGAACGTAACATTTTTTTATTAATTTATTTATTTACGTTTGCTTACGGGGCGGATACGGCCAATGTTGGTTGCAGAGAAGTAGATTTATTTATGGGACTGAGATTTTTTGAAAGCCAATATAACTCGTCATTTTAAAGAAAATTGTGGAGGTGTGTGGACCTAAATGTAAATATCTACCAAAAAATTATCCGCGCATATTAATTAAAACTGTTAGTAAAAGTGACAAAATATCAATAAATGGGTTAATTACTTTTCTTTTTAATATCCATAAAAAAGTTGAGCCAAATTAAGTAGATAAAAAGTAAATAAATAAAATGTTACATGCGCATGCGTTAGCTTTTTTAAGAGAGTGACTATTAAATAAATATGCTGGCCCTCATGGAACTCAACGCTAATGAGTACCACGGTTTTAATAACAAAAAACATTCATATTTTCTTATATAAAAACAAATCCTTAAAAAAAGTGTAATTTCAATTTTGTTAAAAAAAGTTTTCTTTGAAAAAAAAAACAAACCTTTAACCTAATAATTCACGGTAAAAAAAGTAAACATTAATCGACTGACGTGTACGAATCGGAACTTTTATCGCCAAATAGGATCCGACTACAATGTTGAACGCCACGTACCCGTCTTCTTTTTTCAAATTAAATTCAACTTTTACGATATCTTTTTTTATATAATTTCACGATATCTTTTTTTTTATATATAATTTCACGATATCTTTTTTTTATATAATTTCACGATATCTTTTTTTTATATAATTTCACGATATCTTTTTTTATATAATAGATTGTTAGTTGAAAGCACATAATAGTTATAAAACACCCTCCCCTCTCCATGGTAAGAATGGCCGAAAAAACGGTATTATTTCAGCACGTTACCAAAATGCATATGTACCGTAAATTTACTTCGAAAAAACAAAACAAAAAACTGTACTTCCACCTAACAATTAAAAAAAAAACACAGTTAATATTGTCTTATATAGAAACAATTGTTTCAACTCACAATTCATCTCCATGCGAGCATATTTTTTTTTGTCTGATATAACAAACAACTATATTTTTCAGTACGGTAACATAGGTGCTTAAGTACAAAAGAATCGGCTGGAAAAGCGCGAAATTGTAACAAAAAAAACAACCCAAAAAAGAAACTATAACGCAATGCATGTTATCAAAATAAAAAAAAATAACAGTATGGAAAAATCCACGTTCAACATTGTATGTGAAATTTGGAGTTCGACTCGTGTACGCCAGACAATTAATCTTCTTTTGAAAAAAAAAAACGGCAAAAAAAAAAACAATCACGAAGCAATAAATTTCGCGTCTTCGGCATTTAGAATTCAACCAATCGGAGCTCTTCTTATTCCACTGTTTGCTGCTGTACAACGTGTACGTCTGTTGCCGATGACAAACGATTTCACATGATTTCGAAAGCAATGTTTTTTTAAATATTTTAATATTTTTCTGTTTTAAGTATGTAAAAACACGCTTGAATTAGCTAAAAATGCTGTCACAAAATGTTAAGAAAAACAGACTTGTAGAGTTAAACAAACAGACGTTATATATATATATATATGTATATATATATATATATATATATATATATATTTAATTCAATCATTTGTGGCTAGAGAAGAAGGACTACAACATACTTATATTTAATGAGAAACTTCCAAATAATTATGGACATGCCGTTCACCATGACGGTATTTATTAAAAAACATCCTTGTAAATATTTTCTTTTCTAAATATAAATCTTTCTTCAAAATAGATTTCATTATCAATACACAATTTACATTACATTTTTTTTTCTTGTGTCTAACGATTTTCCTCACTCGCCTACCTTACGTACTACAAAAATGCTATTTTATTTCCGTGTCTTGGGCTATGCACACCGTTCAATGCTTGTAGACTAAGCCGCTCCGAGAATGTATATAAATATTCTTCCCGATGTATTGCTGTTGGTGCCTAAATATAGTAGGAATTTAATCGATTTGATTGAAAAATTAGCGATTTCGTCGATTTAGATGACATTAAATAATGGGAGGTTGGACTATTCATTAATCCATATTAACGTTCGAGCTACGTCGGGCCTTTTTTTTTTCTTTTACAAAGGCATCACCACATTATCAAGGCCAAGAGGCCACTCAAGGATAAGGGTTAAAGAGTGTACAGTAGAAATTGGTCAATATAGTAATCATTAGTAATGAAAATTTGATAAATTTAATAACATATGGAACGGCTCATCAAGAACTTATTTACTTTAGACTTGAACACAACCATATTGTAGTAAACCGGAAAGCAGGAAAACGGAAGACAATTCCACAGGCGTGCAGTTCTAAGAAAGAAGCTTTGTTCATGGAATCTACGTTTAGGTTTAGGCACAGATAAAGAGTGGGGGAAATTATTGATAGTGTTTACAGCTAGACGAGTGTTTCTTGTGAAAGTTTGGCGAGGGGGGACCATAGATTGAAGCTCAGTTGAACACTTTCCATGAAAATAACGATACATCAGAGACAAACTCGCAACATCTCTTCTGTGAGATAGAGGTTGCAGCGAGGAGAAAAGGACATCTCCTACGAGGCTACGAAGTCTATTTTGAACTCTATCAAGGCAGGACAAGTCCTTTCTAGCAGCTCCTGCCCAGATGTGGCAACAGTATTCCATCCTTGGACGTACCTGGCTCTTATATAGATAGAGAATAGCATCAGCAGTGAGATATCTACTGGATCGATAGAAAGATCACACCATTTTTCCAGCGGCCTTGGCAACAGATTTGATATACGTGTTCCATTTAAGATCAGGAGTAATGGTCAAGCCCAGAAGCTTGTCAAAACTTGAGGCCTCCTGAAGACGAGAGCCATTCATTTCAATTGATGACAAATGTGGATTAGAATGTTGATGATGTAAAGAGAGAAGCTTGGTTTTAGATGGATTAAAAGTAACCAGCCACTCCTTTCCCCATTGTACTACGTGCTCAAGATCAGAAGAGAGAGAATTGGAGAGAACTTGGTCGTTTACTGTCTTAGATGTGGTACCATAAATGGTAGTGTCGTCAGCATAAATGTCTACAAATGATGTAAGGATATGATTTGGAAGATCATTAATGTAGATCAGGAAAAGAGTTGGGCCCAGGATGGATCCCTGAGGGACACCGGCATTAATACTGTGAGCTTCTGATTTTTGTCCCTCAACTACTACTCTTATGAACCTATCAGAAAGAAATGATTTAATAATTGAGAAGACTTTTCCAGCTATACCATAGCTAGCGATCTTATGAAGTAAACCTTTATGCCATACCCTATCAAAGGCTTTAGATATGTCAAGAGCAATTGCCCTAGAAAGATTGCCACCGTCGAGAGATTTGCTAATCCTATGCGATATAACTGTAAGGACATCTGCTGTAGATCTAGCAGAACGGAAACCATATTGAGTGTCACTAAGAAGGTTATTTTTGTTGAGATGTTTGATTACTTCTGTATTTAACACAGATTCTAGCAACTTACTCATGACGCACAGGAGACTTATTGGCCTGTACTGAGAGGGGGATGAGCGATCACCTGAATTCTTAAATACAGGGCATGCTGATGAGATTTTCCAGGGAGATGGGAAACTATTCTTCTTAAGACAACGTTTAAACAGTTTTGTAAGTATGGGCGCTAGTTCAGGTTGAAGTTTTTTTAGTACTATAATTGGAATACCATCAGGGCCAGTTGCTTTACTCGAATCAAGGTTTTTGATTAGCTTCGCAACATCACGTACAGATATACGTATATCACATAGCGTGTTTTCTGATACAGGAGGAAATATTGGGGGTTGGCGGTCTTGGTCGCAAAGGGTAGAATTAGCTGCAAAGTTCTTGACAAAGAGTTTGGCTTTGTCTGATGCTGACGAGATTACCTCAGGTCCATTGATAATAGTTGGGATGGAGCACACGCTTCTGTTCAGGATTCTGTTTGCTATTTGCCAAAACTGGTGGGAACCAAGCCGCTGCTCAACTACTTTGGACTTAACAGATTGAGCATACAACTCTCTTGCGTTCCTTATTACTTTCTTACAATGGTTGCTGGCAGTCCTGAAAACGGCTTTAATTTCCATACATCTATTACGTTTGAAGCAGTGGAAAAAGTGATTTCTGTGCGCAATGGCAGCAGCACATTCTGGAGAGAACCATGGCTGGCTGTTAGGTTTTTGCTGAAACTTTTTAGAGGGTATGAAATGGTCAATACCTACAATTAACCATTCAGTTAGGTCTAATACTATAGAGGACACATCCTTTTTAAACATGGAATGCAGAGGTAGATCAGATATAAATGTACGGAAGCTATCCCAGTCAGCCTTAGTGTATCGATATACTGTACGATGAAGAGGTACGTCTGGGGACTTATTACATTTCATTTTTATCTTAATTGATACAACAGAGTGGTCGGAAGATCCAAGAGGCGACAGAACAGAAACTGAACATAGTTCAGGGCAAGTTGTGAGAAAAAGGTCTAGTAGGCTCGCATACTGGCCGTCATTATCGGGCACACGGGTAGGTTCCTGAACAATCTGAGTGAGGTCATAGGCAATGGAGAAATCATGACAGAACCTCCCCTCATCATCAGTCTTGTTTGAGTGGGTCAACCATTCGACGTTGTGAACGTTGAAGTCTCCACATACGTGAATGTTAGCTGAAGGATAAGTAGAAAGGACTTGGTCAATTTTCTCAGATATGCTTTGAAAGATAGTAACTCCGCTGTTGTGGGGGCGATAGAGAGTAAATATAAATGCAGTAGTGTGAGCTAAAGCAACCCGGAAGCACATATAGGGTAAGTTAGGATCTTCCCTGGAGATGTCCCTCCCACATGGAAAGCTATCTTTAATATAGGCACATATTCCATGCCCATGGCGATCTTGGGGGTCAGATTTAGAAGTTAAATTAGAGTATCCTGTAATTGCAAACTCATCTAGGGAAATAGCCTGTCCAATGCCAGTTTCACTTAAAAATAAAAGGTCTGGTTTAGTCTCCTGTAATTGGGTTTCAACCTCTGGAAGGTTAGAACGAAGACCCCTGATGTTGGAGAAGGAGACATGGTAGTAGGGGTCTACGTTGGAAGTTGGAGAACCGGGTTTAATCGTGTATTTTTTTTTGAAACTTGTCATGATGAAATTTTGGAATTTGTGGACTAGGTCGACAGATTTACTTAGAGCAGGACAGAGAGGGGAAACTAAGAGAGAAAAAGAAACGAAGAATTTTTTTTTTGTAGCACATGATAAGGTAAAGCCGTAACAATTACCCACTAGTATGGCATCGAGAGGCCCCACCAGAAGCTACTGCATGGTCCAGATTCCATTCACCAAATGGCAATACAGCAGCCCAAGTACTTTGCACCTGTGATAGGACACCCTCCTTAGTGGTTAATCCAAGCTTCGGGTCCCTGACTATCAGGCGGATAACGTCAGCCCAGACAAAACGTTTACCTCCAGCACCCTTACTAGTGACATGACTACAAGGATAGACATAGAAACAGAAAATTTCCACCAACTCTGCCAACTGTTCGCGCAATAATACTGCCAACCTAGAAAACAGCTTTTTCTTCTCCCTTTGTCAGAAAAATCACTCATTTAAAAATGAGGACTGAGGGACAAATAAGAAGAAGCGAGAGTAACAGGAGCTGCCGATAACGCATCCACAACGCGTTTTCTACTCTCCATTAAAAAAAAAACAAAAACAAAAAAAAACGATTAAGTATTGTACTTAATAAAAGTCCAACTGACGTGCTTAAGGGAAAGTATGGTGATAGATTCCCCTCTCACGAACTAAAAATGAGTACAATTAGGTAATCTATTTTTGCAATAAACTCGGTAGATAAATAAACATTTATGGACGAGAAAAAAAAAGCTAGCATTTAATACAACAGAAATACATAAATTAAATACTGAAATAAAATGTAGTTATTAATATTGGAATCTAAAAATAAAAAGTGCGAATTAGTAGAGAAAATCACTTATCATAACAACGCTTCTTCCGTCTCCAAACTGCAAACTAGTGAAGAATTTAACTTTTAATAGCGTTCAGAAGATTTTTTTTTTTTTAAATTAACCGTTAAGAGAAAGCGTGATTTTATTCTGAACTTTAACTAATCACGTTTTAAGCAACTTATGATATAAAGGAAAATCAGATGGGGGGGGGTTCTTCCGAAGTTAGTTGGTGACGTTATAAGTAATTGCGAGATAAGATGGGAGCAAGAAATTAGGGGTGGGGGACTGAAAATGATAATATAATGGATTGAGTATACAATATTTAAGATCAACTTGGTAGATAAACATTTATGGACGGAAAAAAAAGCTAGCATTTAATACAACAGAAATACATAAATTAAATACTGAAATAAAATGTAGTTATTAATATTGGAATCTAAAAATAAAAAGTGCGAATTAGTAGAGAAAATCACTTATCACAACAACGCTTCTTCCGTCTCCAAACTGCAAACTAGTGAAGAATTTAACTTTTAATAGCGTTCAGAAGATTTTTTTTTTTTTAAATTAACCGTTAAGAGAAAGCGTGATTTTATTCTGAACTTTAACTAATCACGTTTTAAGCAACTTATGATATAAAGGAAAATCAGATGGAGGGGGTTCTTCCGAAGTTAGTTGGTGACGTTATAAGTAATTGCGAGATAAGATGGGAGCAAGAAATTAGGGGTGGGGGACTGAAAATGATTATATAATGGATTATATATATATATATGAATAAAAATAAAATAAAAATACCAGCGATGGTTGACGTTATGTTGTTTTGAAAAAAGAAAAACCGAATGAATTTATGAAATGATCAACGTTTCGTCCCTATTGCAGAGGACATCTTCAGGATATTAAAAGGAAAAATGCAAAAAAGAAAACGGTCATAGACCATACGAAACTGAACAGGAAACAGTGTTAGAGTCCTACCCATATCTGGAGGCTTCTCGATATGGGTAGGATTCTAACACTGTTTCTTTTTCAGTTTCGTATGGTCTATGATCGTTTTCTTTTTTGCATTTTTTTTGGAATTTTTCCTTTTAATATCCTAAAGATGTCCTGTGCAATAGGGACGAAACGTTGATCATTTCATAAATTCATTCGGTTGTTCTTTTTTACAAACAATATATATATATATATATATATATATATATAACTACTTCATTTACTCACATAAAATTAATATACGAAAGTATAGATTTATGCGTAAACTTTAAGTATTTACTTCAAAAGTGCTCAACACGTAGGTAGAGCTAGTAAGTAATTTATATATATATATATACTAGTAGATATCAAGACATTGCTTGGTCGTAAAATACACTTAAATATAACATTTCTATCAATGCAGATTTCGTATTCATAATTATATTATATTGGACCCAATATATAATAAGGATTATAAAAGTTTTTTTTTTAAATACATTGAATCGGTTGGCACCACCGAGAACCGAAACTAAAATGTTTAGCTTACGATTTACTGTTTCCTGTGATGTTGATTCCTGAGCTACGAAGACATGTTTGCAGCAAACCTAAACATTTTATCATGATCCAATAGGTATTACGTTACGCATGCATGTTGGTAATACCGTTGTCTGAGCTTCCCCTGGCAAATTCCATATATTTTAATTTTCGCACTTTGCACCGATTTTCTCCGGTTAAAACACAAATATAAAATTCGCATAGGTTCAAATACTCTATGTATTAAGTGTCATGTCTGAAGACCAAAATCTGAGAAAATAGTTTGTTCAGCCAATTTTATTAAAACAAATATATATACAGGGTTACCCCAAAAAACAGAGGACATTCAATTGTTTTTTCTGAGCATTTTACAGTCAACAGAGAAAAAAAGCCAAAGACCCTAGTGTTTTGATGTGATGTTTAGAATATAATAAACTAGTTATGACCCAAGTTTCATTTCGTTCGGATAAACACTAAGAAACGGGGCCTAATTACTGTTGGGGGTCAGCTTTTTTTTTTTTTTTTGGTTCACCCTATATATATATATATATATATATATATATATATATATATATATATATATATATATATATATATATAGAGAGAGAGAGAGAGAGAGAGAGAGAGAGATAGAAAAATATTCCGCAAATATAGATCATGTAGAATATCTGCATGAGTATAATTACACGTAATAGTTAATTAAAGATGATCATCCTATAAGAAAATGAAAAAGCTAATGAGGAATGTATTAAAATGACTGGTTCAAAGAATATGCAAATAAGTTAGATCCTTAGCCGATGAATGCAGTTCAACGGTACATACAGTGCCGGCAAAAAGAAAGTCGGGAACTTGCATTTTTTTTCATAAAACTGCAAATTTAAGCTAACTTTAATGTAACTGTTTAAACAACCTATACATCATTTGATTCGCCTTTATTCCTTTATAATTTTACCTATTCATATTTGACTTTTAATCGGAATATTCTAGCGTTCACGTCAATTAAAAAAAAACTTGAAATTGAGGAGGCAAAAAGGAAGTCCGCAGCAATAATTTCGATTAAAACCAGCTTCAATTATCGCCCCTAAATCAGTTTAAAATATCCACCAACAGGCAACAGAGCATCTCTAATCGTAATTCTTATTGTTCCAGGTTATACAATGTAACATTTAGTCCATATCCATCTATATTCTCTAAGTGATCGTCAGGAGCTCATTAATCTCCACCTTTCTGATCGGCCGCAGATTGAAATGTGATGAGAAAACGGTACGAAGGATCGTGCAAATCATCAAAACACCGGCAGTGTTCTTGATGCCCTTAAATCTGATTGTAGTGGAGTTACTTCTAACAGGGAAGACAATCCTATGGAGATCCGAAGCCTGAGAAACAGATTTGAAACGGCTCCCCAAATCCAACAACAGTGCAATCTTGTTAAAAAGTGCTCTCTTTCTACTGCCAAGAACAGATAAAAGAAATTTAATTTACGAGGATATGTTGCAAGACGAAAGGCAGTGATTTCTGTAAAACACAGAAAGCGTCGTCTAGACTTGGTCAGATGCAATGCAGATCATGACTCTTCATATTGGTCGAAAGTGCTTTTTAGCGACGAAAGCAAGTTCAATAGGCTAGGCAGTGATGGTCGGCAATATATCCGTCAGAGGAAAGATGAAGAATTTAATTATTAGTGCTCAGTTTCAACGCTGCAAGGTAGTGGAGGTTCAGTTTTGCAGTGGGGCATTATTAGTACCAATGGTCCAGGGCCTATAGTTCGATTGCAAAGTCGAATTAATTCGACCAAGTACATTAATATGTTGACTAAGCATTTTCTACCCTACTTTGGTCGGAATTTGGATGATAATCACATCTTCATGCAGGATAATGCTCCCATTCACACAGCTGGAAATCTCAAGAGGTTTCTGGAAGAGCATGATATTCCGTGTTTGGATTGGCAAAACGCATTACATCAAGTAACAGCTACGCAATGATAAAAGTTCAAATTTGGGAGAACTTTGGACAAAAATTAAAGAAAAGTGGGATGCCTTTTCCCCGGAGTATTGCTGCAGTCTAATTCAAAGAATTCCCAAAATATTGTAGGCTGTCGAATTGCAGAAGGGCTATGCTGCGAAATATTAACTAGTTCATTGTGTTGCTGTTGTATTTGGGTTGCATTAATGTCCTAAAATGACATTTAAATAACAATTTTCCATTGTGGGGACTTTTTTATGCCGCTTCAATTTGAAGGTTTTTTTTGGTTTTTTTAATTAACGTGAAAACTAAAATATTTCAATTAAAAGTCAAATATGAACAGGTAAAGTTATTGAAGAATAAAAGGCGAATCAAGTGAGGTATATGTTGCTTAAACAGTTAGATTAAATTTAGCTTAAATGTGCAGTTTAAAAAAAAATTACTAGTGCGGACTATCTTTTGCCGCCTGTGTATATAACAAAGTTGCATTTTGTTTTATAAATAAGTAAAAAAAGGGATTTTTAATATGAATGTCAATAAACACACACACAAAAAACAAAAAAATTATAGGAGTATATATGTATATCTATGTATCTACTTATCTGTATATGTGTATGTGTGTGCGCACATTCGCAACTACAGTGATGAGATGAGTGGCATATTTTGTGTAGTTGAAGTTTATATAAACACGAATTAAGAGAGTAAATACAAAGAAATCATGAAATAAAAAATGTGTAAGTCTGTTTTTCGCGAAGTAGAGCGCAATTAATATTTATTTCGATTAATAATCTAATTAATTGAATCAAACTACGTTAATTTCGTTTTCTTCTGAGACAAACGATGAATAAACAAGAACGATTTTCTCTATAATAGTACGCTTTTAGTTCTGACTTTTTATCATGTCGGATTTCTTTTATATCAAATTTGGATCCATGTGTGTACGTGTGTCAGTGTGCGTTGGAGTGTGCCGACGTTTTAAGTAAGGCTTTCTGCCAAGGGAACTAACTCTACGTTACTCGCATAATTACTTCGTCTACTTACGCCTTACACCAATGTTTATTTAAATTCATTTTATTACACATTGTCTTATCCTTACTCTGTTATACATATTGAAAGGTGTAATAGTTTAATTGTTATTAATTCTTATATTTTTTTATGTACAGCAACATGATTATCCGACGTTACTAAAATACATTTATTCAAAAGAATATCATGATTTTCTAAAATTTCTTCTATATACTAATGCAGCGTCTGAAAGCCACTCGAGGAGAATGCTTAATAAGAATGTCAGTTATTGATGACCCACACATTTAGAAGGTAGGGAACGATAATTTACCAGACTCCTTAACAAAATTTATTTAACATTAAATTAAAAAAAAACGATCATGATTCATTCAACTGGAAAACAGCCCCCTTGTATTTTATTATAGAGATTGTAAACACAAAGTGCGTTTAAAAAAAACAAATAACTTTTTAAAACCTCTTTCCATCTTTTTACATACTCAGTATTCTACTACTGTCGACAATTTATCCCCCTTCTCTCTCTCCACCTGAGCCCAACTCTCATTATCTCTTTCTTTCAATCATGCTCTCTCTCTCTCTCTCTCTCTCTCTAATATGTGTATATACGTACGTGTGTGTGTTAATAGAGTAACTAAAATAGCAGAAGGAAAAAAAAGCAGACAATTTTTAACAAGGAATTAACACAGTGCCATGATTTTATTCAATATTTAGCCTACAGATAAGCTTTATCAACATGTATATATGTAATATAATTTGTTAGATTTATATATATACACGCATATGTATATACTAGCAGTTCAGCCCGGCTTGGTTCGGGCGCTATATACTCTTCATAACTTTATGTGCATATGTATACATATATTAAAATGTTTGACACATGTCCAGGTAACCTATATCTAAAGTTTCAAGTGTTTAGGCCCAACATTGGTGAAGAGGTTTGCTAGAATCTGCAAAGGTCAACTCTTTCGAATTTGACCTCTTGACAGCCAAATATTCGCCCAAAAACTGATAAAAAACCTGGCTGCATGTCTGATTACCTTTTATGTCAAATTTCAAATGTTTAGACCCAAATTTGGCTTAATAGTTTGCTAGAGACCGCAAAGGTAAACTCTTTTGAACTTTGACCTCTTGGCAACAAAATTTTCGGCCAAAAAACGATTAAAAATCTTGCCTTTTGTCTGAAAACACAAAGAAAAATTTTAAATGTTTAGACCAAAAATTAGCTGAGTAATTTGGTAAAGACCGTAGAGGTCACTTTTTTGAACTTTGACCCCAATTTTCACCTCTTAACATTTATTGTTTTGAGCTAAAATGGAATTAAAATGTTTGATCCCTATCTAAGTAACCTACATCTAAAATCTCAAGTGTTTAGACTCAAAATTGGTGAAGGAGTTTGGTAGAGTCTGCAAAGAGCAATTCTTTTCAAATTTGACCTCTTGGCAGCCAAATTTTCGCTTAAAAACTGATTAAAAAGTTTGTTGCATGTCTGATTACCCTTAATGTAAAATTTCAAATGTTTAGACATAAAATTGGCTGAATAGTTTGTTAGAAACCACAAAGGTAAAATCTATTGAACTTTGACCTCTTGGCAGCCAAATTGTCGGCAAAAAACAAATTAAAAAGCTTGTCCTCTGTCTGAATACACTTTATGTAAAATTTCAAATGTTTAGATCAAAATTGGCTGAGTAATTTGGTAAAAACTGTAGGGTTCACATTTTTTTTTTTTTTACCTTTGACCCTAAATTTGATCTAAATTTATTAAAAATTAGATCCATGTCCAAGTAACCTACATCTCAAATTTCAAGTATTTCGACCTAGTCTTGGCGGAGAAGTTTTGTAGAGTTTTCAAATGTCAAATCGTTTAATTTTGACTCATGGACTGCCAAATTACTAACTGAAAACCGGTTAAAAAATTCCCCAAATCTATGTAGACTGAAAGGAAATGTACACACGCAGAAACGTACACACACAGAAACAAATTAACTTTAATAGATATATAGATTAATGTTGGATACAAATAATTTTGTTCCATGCATAACTGTCTGAAAAGGTTTTAGACTGTTTATAAAAAGTATATATATTTTTTTTTCTGATACCTCTATCTATCTATCTATCTATCTATCTATCAAACTACTATTACATAAAAGGAACCTTGTGTGTATGAGTTCGTTCCCTAGGGACTCGGAAAATCTGGCTTAGTTTTTCTAAATTTCAGACGAAGATACTTCAGTGATATCACGTAGATTTTGCATCGGAATGCGGCTAATAAGTATCGAAAATTGATGCTCGAAAAAATACGATTCAAAAAGAGGTCAAATTTTGACCAATTTTACACTTTTATCCAACCTAACATCATAATTGCATTTTAGAGGTATTAGCACATCACAAGCCGAAAAGCCCGACATATGAAATCAACAGTAGGTTCTTTCATAAAACAAGGTTTCGATCGAAATAAATCTTACGTTTAGAGGAAAATTAAGTCATAATACTATAATTTTGTACGTTTAACTTTAATTCTAGCGATTATGTCAAAATAATTCCATAAAGTAAACAGCCGGTTGCTTAATATGACATGTTTCTGTTTAGATTACAACCGAATAATACTTCCTGACTTTTGCATTTTCAAGTTTAAGTGAAGCCGTTATTTACAGATGATTTGACAAAATCAACAGTAAATTCTCTACATTGTAATGTAGACTTAATTGTATTAATGACTAAGTCATTTCAGGGAGTCGTGCGAAAATTCCTCCGGTGCATTGCGGAAGGGAGGGCCCCTAACTAGAGCAGGCAATCAATCGATTTGATTAAAAAATGGACGATTAAACCCATTTCGATGACAATAAATGTATGAGTGGCTGAAAAAATTGTTAATTAGGGACAACGTCGGTTTTTTTCTCCTAATATATATTATGCACAAACAATTAAGTATATATATATATATATATATATATATATATATGTATATATATATATGTATATATATATATATATATATATATATATGACCTGAATATTTCAACATGCTATAAACTAAACAGTAAGATGGACAACATCATTTTGTATATAGTTTTGGTAATTGTAATTATATATATATATATATATATATATACATATATATATACATATATATATATACATATATATACATACATAGATATGTATAGGTACATATATACATATATATATATATATATATATATATATATACACAGTTTAAAAATCTCTGAAGTATACGCGTTAGTAAAATGTCGTAATCTGCACGAAGATGGATAACTTTCGTCTGATATTCAAAGTCGTTCTTATCGCTGCAATGTTGCGACGTGTGTCTGTTTTTAAACTACTTTAATGATACGTGCTTGATGAACTCATGGTATTTGTGCACCCTGGATATATATGACAAAGATTAATCTGAAAACAGCAAAATCTCACCACAGTAATATTGAGGACAGTGCATGCTGGAAAATAATAAACTCTAGTAGTTTCTGCCGTCGGACTGCTAGAATTTAGAATTTCCTCGCCCTGTTTCAGTCCAACTATGACTCTAATAAATTGCAGAAGGTTAAATGTTATGAGGATAGCCATCTCGCTGTTCAACTCCCAACAGTTCAGTTTACCGCAAATAGTACATATTTACATCGCACTGCTAAGCCGCCTTAGTTGGGGGGAAAAATGTGTAAAGAAAAATTTTACTAGTGGAACAAAACTTCTGAAATCTCAACAATTATATAAATGCAACTTCTTCTGTAAGTGTGTATGGTTTCTTTTCTTATAAACCCTGAAACGGCTGAACAGATTTTCTGTAAAATTTACAGAACTTCATTGTATACGTCTGGGGATGATCTTAATTAAGTTTTGTCTCAGAATACCCCAGATAATTACCAATAAACGATAATCGAAACCGTTATTCTAATTTATTTATCATCGGTAAAGCCATGTCGTCGCTTAGCAACAATGATAGAACAACGGGCCGTGAAAATTGTTTAATAGCCAAAACCACGCGATTCGCTGACAATCATTGTGGCTGACAACAATATTCACAGAAGGGTGTTCGGTTGACAGCGTGTTTTTTATTCTTTTGCATGACGTATTCTGTAGGTTCAAACTTCACGCGTAAATTTCTTAAATTTTTTTAACTGCAAAAATTTTTTATAATACTTGAAAATTTACGTTTTTTTTTAAATTTATTTTTTGAATGACATGGTCCGCAGATTAAAACTCCGCATTATAATTTCTTAATTTTTTTTTTCGTTAGCTGAAATGATGTCTGTTAACAGGATTGAAAATTTACGTGCATGTGCGTATTTTTAAAGTGTCTATTATTTTCGCAATATAAAACTGAAATGTTACGGTGCTTTAATTAAACTTTATAATTGACAATTATAATTCTGATCCTGAAAAAATTGCAAAATAGTCTACAACTATACTTAGTGAAAATCTGACTCCAAGGTTTTTTTTTATATGTTTGTTTAACAAAACATAGACCCCCCCCAACAACCAAGCATAAGTAGTATGCCCGGCAACATAAGATAAGGAATTATTCGACACAGTTAACTAATTGTATAACTATACAGCGACAATCACATAACAGCTAGGTAGTCGATGTTGATCATGTGGTTTCTTTCGCACATTGTTCAAGAAATTATGGCCCAAAAACCTCGCCAAAGTAGTTCGTTTTGAACTTGAAGAGTAGCTGCTAAAGGGTCAAATCAGTGTCAATACAACCGAAATTTACTAAAATAATTTCAGGATTACAAAAAACATAAAAGAAAAAAATATTAGGATTACCAAAAATACAGATCAAAATAAGCATAAAAAAGGCATTAAAGCAAACCTCGAAGAATGTCGAGTAATATATAATAGGAATTATGGTAATTAAATATGGAACATACCAGTTTTTTATGGACATGTTACGAATGTTAATTTAATGTGCATTGCTGTTGATGATTGTCTAAATATGAAAGGGAAATGCATACTTTATGAACATTATAAATCTCTGTTGGTAGTAGTCTGAAACAATTATTTACTGTGTAAGTACATTAAAGATGGTTTTATGGTAAAATGAACAGTTAAGCTTCTATATTCAAGGCGGTACAATATATAAAATAAGTATTCGTAGCTCAACTTCTGTACAAATGATCCATCCCTAAACTTTGTGTTATTGAAATAGAAATGTATCTATGCAAAAAATGTCTACGTATATATTTTTTAACATTTTTCTGATCAGTGTGTTTAAACTGGGGATGGTGCATCCTACTGGATGACAAACATCACCTCTCTATCTAAAATATTCCAATCAATATATACAGTATAAAGATTCTGGCCGTCATTTTAATTGCAATTGCTTGAATACTCTTGCACTTGGTTCACTATATTGGTATATTTTCTAGGTAGCATTTGAAATTTGTTTTCCTGAGTTCAGTTTCTCCTGTAATTACTGGAATGGTAGAAATCTTTCTGAGATTCCTGATTTTTTTTTTAATGTCGTACATAAGAACTTGACATTTTATTATCTTTTCCCTCTCAGCTCTGTTTTATTCAGCATCGTTGGGGAGATAAACTTCTACTAGGGTTGCTTCTCTCTCTGCCTTGTCCCATACACGTACGCATGTGTGTGTGTGTGTGTATGTGAATAGACAATTGTGCAATTGCAATAAAAAATACAATCTATTGCTATTGGATATTGTTTATGTTTTCCTTAAGATCTTCTCATAATAGATTTTCATTTGTTTCTTAAATATGAGTTTGTTTAAGAGTTATACCCAGATGCTAATACGCCCACTTCAACGCATACATCACGAGTATTCAGACGTTGTTGAATAGCCAAAACCACGCAATTCGCTGACAATCATTGTGGCTGACAACGATATTCACAGAAGGATGTTCAGTTACTAATGAATAAATACAAAGACAAAACGGAGCTCTTCAGAGGAAACTGTCATAGAGACCCGGGCAGCACTTTCCAGGTCGTTAGCGGCATCCCGTGTGCCCTAATTGCTGCTTCCCTTGGAAAAACACCTGAACCCCTACTGAAAAGAATATTTGATGAAAATGGTAAAAATTAAGACAGTTTATTGGACATGAGCTGAGCGCAGGTTGGAAAATTGTGTAATATGGCGATGGAAGGATGACGATGAAGTTATCTTTGTTGTTTTTGTTTGTTTATTTTCATTTGGTCTTAATAATCATCGTTTTACATTATTGATATCCGTGTTTCTCTCATCGTTGAGTTGTATTTTCTTATTTAGTGTTTTTGTTTTTTTTTATTTTTTTCTGTTTACGTCTGGTATCTCGATATTTATTTTTTGTAGCGTGTGTCAGTTGTGATTGTCAACACACACTTGAATGCCAATTGAGTAACGTGCTGCTCTGCTTTTATTTTATTACGCAATTAGTAATGTTTGTCAATCATTCTGCTTTTGTCCGCCATTTGGGAAACGATTTTATGTTTTATGTATTATTTCCTTTGTTGCATTTGTGGGGGGAAATGGGTTTCCCTAGCCAGTAAAGTTCCTTTGTGGAAATCTACTGATTTTTATATTTAATACGACACCAAGATTTCTGTTGCTGGTAATGATTTCACATCACTAAATTTCAGAGGAACACAGAAAAATATCTCAACCAGGATATAATAACTAGGGTTATGACAACAGCATATTCTTTTAATTGTTTTGACTCGCGAGTGTATATCCGTTGATATCTAATAAGCTTTTATATAGAGTGATGTGGTTCTCGGTTGATTAACTATGTCTAACTGTGTCAAGTATAAACTTGAGAGGCAAAACATTGAAAAGAATACTTATTGTCATACCTTTATTAATAAATAAAAATATCTTATACATACCCCCATATATATATATATATATATATATATATATATATATATATATATATATATATATATATATATGTATGTATATTGCTAGGAATATCTAGAAATATTTCGTCTTGTAGTTACCATTGATTTAATTGTAGGACTAAAGAAACGGCTGTTATTTTTTCATTAAATCCGATAGTTCTTCGTTTAAAGATGAAGGATATAACGATAGGATTTAAGATGGCAAATAAACGGAACTACTTTTTCACTTATGAATTAGTACGATGTATGACAAGTATTCATTGACATTGCGTTTGAGTATGAGTACTTTGTAATATAATTCTAAGAAGTTTAACGTTCGAGAAGGCATTCTGAAGAAAATCTGTGCATGTGGAATTTGCTTGATGCTAGTTAGATGGAAGAAGAAATTAAAATTGTTTTATTTTAATTGCTATGATAAAAAAACGAGTTTTAAATGTTAGTAGATTTTTGGAGTTTTTGCCCTGTCAGTAATCGTTAAAGGAAATAACAATAAAGTACAGAGAAACATATATATTAGTAACATTTCATCTGTGATAAAAAATAACTCTAGGACAACGAAGAGACTATCCCAACTAGATGTATGAGTAGATTTTGTACTATTTCGAGCCTGTAAATAGTATTCTAAATGGATAATCCTCTCTGAAGTTGCGATAGTATTCATTCGTACGACGTATTTGAACCTTATAAATGTCGAGGATCCTATCAAGAATCAACTCATTTCTGAGGCGTTTAAATAATCTCGCCATTTTCGTAGATGATTTAGCAAGAGATTTTATGTAAAGGTCTGTATATCGATGATAATTCACTATGATTGCAGAGAAACAAATAAATACACGGAAACTATATCGGATAATCATACTCCACTGTTATTAGACTATTGAATACACGTTAAAATATATTTAATATTATTAAAGCATAACTAAATGTACTAACAAGACAATTGAAGTTTTCAGGCACACGTCAATACTTAATAATCGACGTTGCAACACTATTAGTTAAATACGTGCTGTACTAAACTAAAATTACTCTGTATCCATAACGTGCGCTTTATAAACATATATATATATATATATATATATATATATATATATATATATATATATATATATATATATATATATATATGTATATATGTATATATATAATATGCGTAGATAGTCAGATAAGGATTACATCACTCTAACTGACGTTAAAAGCATTAAAAAAGAATAAATGTTTAATTTCAACTCTATCTCTCGTGGTTGTCGATAGCCGAATGCTTCGGGTCATTGCTAATGAAGCCAGACATGACTCCTGTGCCAGGGTTCGAATTTCTCGACTGGCGTTAATCGTAACACCCTGCACTGATGATTCCCGAAAGGATGAAGCACTAGTGTCTGTAGAAATTTAATTATTATAGTAAATAAAATTATGTCAGTCCTTTTAAGAAACTTGTTTCTTATCGTTGAGCACTTTCAGTTTTAATAAAGTCAATCAACTTAGCTCATATGCGTAGATCGTCATATAATGATTACATCAACCTGACTGACATCCAAGGCCTTAAAAAATAAATGTTTAATTTCAACTGTATCTCTCGCGGTTGTCGTAGTCGAATGGTTCAGGTCCTTGTTAATGAAGCCATATATGACTTTTGTTGCCAGGGTTCGAATCTCTCGACTGGCGTTAATTGTGACACCCTGCACTGATGATTCCTTTAACCGCGAGAGATATAGTTGAAATTTAAACATTTATTCTTTTTAAATTCTTTTAACCTCAGTCAGAGTGATCTAATCATTATATGACTATCTACGCATGAGAGCTAAGTTGACTGACTTATTACAACTGGAAGTGCTCAACGATAAGAAACAAGCTTTCTAAAGGGGCTGACATAAACGTATTTAGAAAGTACAGTTTTTTCATTGACTTTTACATATCTGACCGTGTATGTTCAAGTGTTATATTAATCTATTCAAGTCAGTTATCATGAGATTTATCAATGTGAACATGTTATATGTCCTTTTTTATAAGCCTGTTTCAATTTGCCCGTATTTTGATCGGAATAATCTATATCATAATCATTTTTATTTTTATTATTATGATTATTCTGTAGTAGTAGTAGTAGTAGTAGTAGTAGTAATAATAATAATAATAATAATAATAGTATAGTTGTTTTTGTACTAGTAATAGTATTAGTATATTAGTACGTTAGTAGCGTTAATAATATTTCGCCAATCAGCGTTCTCCCGGGAATCATTTTCAGAGATCCTTCACTGGCAAAAACAGGCAGTGTTCCTTTAACTACGTATGTCTGATACTATTTCTTTCAAATTATTTAACATTATCGCAAAATATCATTACCATTACTTTATCGCCGGTATTTTTCTGGAATTTGTATGGCAATGAACCTTCCCAACATTTCATTGCTCCTCGTGCAATTCCAGCAAATTGCTCTACCTTCTCGGTCTTCACCTTATCATCTACGCTTCATAACCCAATTTCTTCTTATCTTTATCTTTGTAATAGTCACTCACCGGAAGTTTTCACACACGCCATCACCAAAGATTGCTTCTTGAGAACAGCCTGTGTTTATCTATAGAGTCTGAGTGACAACACGCCTACCCAGATTGCCAGTTCTCTCCACGTTTTTCAACACTTGAAAATTGATTTGCGTTATCGCAGCGGCCGTTTATTATAAATTTCTCGTTGATGGCGAGTCCACTGGAATTTGGGTAGTAATAAGTCTCTTCAAGGTCTCAGTTCTCTTTGCACTCATCCAGTGGAGACCTGGTCAGTGTTTTCTCTCCTCGAGCCTTCTATCCTTCTTGACCCTCCTAGATTATTTGGTGTGGTATCAGTTGATGGCGTTATATTATTTTGAGGTTCAAAGAATAACTTACAATTATAGTTTCAGTTTTCCTGATTACATGTTGTGTGCCTTTTTGTTTTACTTTTCTAGCGCCTGTGTCTTATGTGTATTAGCTTCAACATTCGCGGGGTTTCCTAAATATTTCAGCTGTTTTCATTATTGTTATCCGTTGTATCATCTCAGCCAGTCCTCTGATTCCAATTTCTCTTTATCTTTTATCAATGATGCTCGGTATTGTTCCTAATGCTCATACTATTGCTATTGTTATCACGATTTTGTCATCTCCATATCCTGATCAGCTCTTTGGCCAACTCTGTATATTTGTTCCGCGTGTCAGTATCTTTATTATTCACCTTGTGGGCTGCTGGAACGGCGATATCTACGATTTGGTAGAACCTCTCCGTCTTGTTGATTATTACGACATCCGGTCTTCTTGCTTGGATGGATTTCTCTGTTTGTACGTCCATGTCACATAGGATTTTTTGATTTTCGTTTTTAAATTATTATTATTATTATTATTATTATTATTATTATTATTATTATTACTATTATTATTATTATTGGTGTTATTGTTGTTAATGCTGTTGCTGTTGTTGTTTTGATTATACCTACTTATACATCCCGTTTTGCACTCATCTTCTCAAGCTGTTATCTGTAGCAAATTTTTATCTTTTTGATTGTTTTATTTAATAATAGCTTTTCTCGTCCATAAATCTTGCTTATTATATCCAGCAAGTTGATAGTAAAGATAGCATAGGATCAACAATTATATTCTCTTTACAGACCCGTTCCTCTCCTCACAATTACTCAAAACGTCACTAGCCGAAGTACAGAAGACGATGAAGTTTTTTTTTTTGTTTTTTAACTGTTAATTTTTTAAAAATTTTCTTTGGAACGCTGATCTTTTTCAGCTAATTTCCCTTCAACAGGTTGCATTTTGGAGATGGAACTCTTTCGAGATTAGTCGTTGCTACATTAATTTTAATTATTATCTTTTTAGATTTAAATGTTAATAACTATATTTTATTTCAGTATTTAATTTATATATTTATTTTTGATTGTTTTATTTAATAGTAGCTTTTCTATAAATGTTGTCTGTTATACCTACCAAGTTAATTGCATGAATAGATTAGGCAATTGTATTCATTTTCAATAAGTGAGAGGGGAATCTATCATCATACTTTCCCTTAAACACGCCAATTGGACTTTCATTAAATACAATACTTAATAAAATAAATTTTTATGGAGAGTAGAAAATTCATTGTGGATGCGTTAACGGGAGCTCCCGTTACTATCGCTTCTCTTTATTTGGCCCGCAGATCTCATTTTTTAATGAGTGATTTTCCTGACAGAGGGTGAAGAAAAGCTGTATTCTAGGTTGGCAGTATTTTTTGCGAACAGTCGCCAGAGATATACGAAATTTTCTATTTCTATATCTATCCTTGTAGCCATGTCACTAATAAGGGTGCTGGAGGTAAAAGTTTTATCTGGGCTGACGTTATACGCCTTATAGTCAGGGACGCGAACCTTGGATTTACCACTAAAGAGGCTGTTCTATAAGCAGATGCAATGTACTGAGGTTTCTGAATTGCCTCTTGATTAATGGATTCTGGACCATGCAATAACTTCTGGTGGGGTCTCTGGATACCATATTAGTGGGTAATTGTTACGGTTTTACCTTACCATGTCCTACAAAAAGCTCTTCGTTTCCTTTTCTCGCTGCCCTGCTCTAAGTAAGTCTGTCGATCTAGTTCACAAATCCCTAAACTCCATCATGACAAGTTTCAATAAAAAAAAAAAACATGATTAAGTTCGGATCTCCAACTTCTAACGTAGACCCCACTACTTTCTCCAACATCAATGTACTTATATTAAACATGGCTTTCCATGTGATAGGGACGTCTCCTAACTTACCCTATATGTTCTTCCGAGTTGCACTTGCTCACACTACTGCGTTTATATTAACTCTCTATCGCCCCCCACAACAGCGGAATTACTATCTTTATAAGCATATCTGAGAAAATCGATCATGTCCTAACTGCTTATCCTTCAGCTAACATTCACGTATGTGGAGATTTAAATGTTCACAATGTTGAATGGTTAACCTACTCAAACAAGACCGATGATTAGGGGAGGTTCTATCACGATTTCTCCATTGCTTATGCCCTCACTAACATTGTTCACGAACCCACCCGCGTGCCTGACACTGACGACCAGTATGCGAGTCTCCTAGACCATTTTCTCATAACTTGCCCTGAACTATGTTCAGTTTCCGTTATGCCTCCACTTGGATCTTTCGACCACTCGTTTGTTTCAGTTAATATAAAAATAAAATGTAATAAGTCCTCAGACGTACCTCTTCATCTTAGAGTATATCGAGACTTTATTGCTTACTGGGATAGCTTTCGTACATTACTATCAGATCTACCTCTGAGTTCCATGTTTAAAAAGGATGTGTCCTCGATAGTAGCAGACATAACGGAATGGTTAATTGTAGGTATAAACCGTTCCATACCCTCAAAAAAGTTCCATCAAAAACCTAACAGCCAGCCATCGTTCTTTCCAGAATGTTCTGCTGCTTTTTCACTTTTTCAATTGCTTCAAAAGAAATAGATGTATTGAGAATAAAGCCGCTTTCAGGACTGCCATTAGCCATTGTTAGAAAGAAATAAAGAACACAAGAGTTGTACACTCTGTCCGTCAAGTTTATAGTAGCTGAGCATAGACTTGGTCCCTACTAGTTTTGGCAAATAGCAAACAGAATCCTGAACAGAATGTGCGCTCTATTCCAACTATCATTAATGAGGTCATGTCGTCAGACAAAGCCAAATTCTTTGCCAAGAACTTTGCAGCTAATTCTACTTTTTGCGACCAAGGCCCTCAGCCCCCAATATTTTCTCCTGTATCAGAAAACATGCTATGTGAAATACAAATATATGTACGTGATGTTGCCAAACTAATCAAAAACCTTGATTCCAGTAAAGCAACCAGCTCTGACGAGTACTCAAAAACTTCAACCAGATCTAGCGTCCATGCATACAAAAGTGTTTTAACGTTGTGCTAAGGAGAATTGCTTTCCATCACCCTGAAAAATCTCATCAGTATGCTCCGTATTTAAGGATTCAAGTGATCGGTCATATGCCTCTCAGTACAGGCCAATAAGTCTCCTGTGCGTCATAAGTAAATTATTGGAATCTGTGTTAAATGGAGAAGTAATCAACCATCTCAGCAAAAATAACCTTCTAGTGACACTCAATATGGTTTTCGTTCTGCTAGATCTACAGCAGATGTGCTTACAGCTATATCTCATAGGATTAGCGAATCTCCCGACGGAGGCAACTTTTCTAGTGCAATTGCTCTTGACATATCAAAGGTCTTTGATAGGGTATGACATATGAAAGATCCCCAGCTATGGTATGGCTGGACATCTCTTGTCAATTATTAAATCATTTCGCTCTGATAGGTTCATAAGAGAAGGGGTTGATGGGCAAAAATCAGAAGCTCACAGTATTAATGCTGGAGTCCCTCAGGGGTCCATCCTGGACCCAACTCACTTCCTGATCAACATTAATGATCTTCCAAATCACATATATGGCAGCAAATCTAAGACCGTAAATGACTAAGTTCTTTCTGATTGTCTCTCCTTTGATCTTGAGCACGTGGTACAATGGGGAAAAGTGGCTAGTTACTTTTAATGCATCTAAAACCAAGCTTCTATCTTTAAATCATCAACGCTCTGTTGCCCAGCTAACATCAATCGAAATGAATGGCTCTCGTCTTGGGGAGGCTTCATGGTTTGACAAGCTTCTGGGCTGGACCTTTACTCCTGATCTTAAATGGAACACGTACATCAAATCTGTTGGCAAGGCCGCTGGAAAAATGGTGGGATTATTTTATCGATCCAGTAGATATCTCACGGCTGATGCAATTCTCTATCTATATAAGAATATAAGAATGAGGTACTTTTGCCACATCTGGGCAGGAGCTGCTAGAAAGGACTTGGCCTGCTTTGATAGAGTTCAAAATAGACTTCGTAGCCTCGTAGGAGATGTCTTTTCTCTTCCCTGCAACGTCTAGCTCACAGAAGAGATGTTGCGAGGTTGTCTTGCTTTATCGTTATTTTCATGGCACGCGCTAGACTGAGCTTCAATCTATGATACCCCTCACCAAACTTTCACAGGAAACACTCTCTATCTGAAAACACTATCAATCATTTTCCCCACTCTTTATCTGTGCCTAAACCTAAACATAGATTCCATGAACAAAGCTTCTTTCTTAGAACTGCCTGCCCGTGGAATTGTCTTCCGTTTTCCTGCTTTCCAGCTGACTACAATATGGTTGTTTTCAACTCCAATGCAAACAAGTTCTTGATGAGCCGTTCCACTTAAGTTAACACATTTCCCGAATTTCCGTTACTAACGATTACTATATTGTCCAATTGACTACTGGGCACTCTTAACCCTTATCATCGAGTGGTCTCTGGGCCTTGATTAGTTGTGTGATGTCTATGTAAAATAAAAATAAATAAATAAATATCAAATTCTGTTTACTATTTCACACAATACTTTCAGAAATGTATCATGCTTTATTGTCTTCAATTGAAAAAAAGGAAATTAATTTATTTTTGATATCTTATAAATCAACACTTAATCTACAGACTGTTAATAGTGGTCTTCCGATATCAGAAATATGTTTGGTAAAAATATATTTTAGTCCTTGCATTCTACCTTTATTTAAAAGTGTCTTATCGTTTTATCATAGCTGAATATGATGACTCCTCTCGTATGCACCTACATTCGCCTACTATCTCTTGTATGCACCTACATTCACCTACTATCTCATACATTACGACCGAGAGATCATTTTATAATTGTAACTGTCGCTTTAATGCAATTACCTGAATTTCGCTCGCACTTGGATCACCAGGTATATTTGTTACGTAATCTTATAAAGTCTCCCTTGTAAATATAATTGCTGCAGTGCTAGAGATCTTCCCAAGATTCCAGTTTCTTTTCATGTCGTACATAAGACTGTTGTACTTCTTTAGCTTATTCCTTTCAACTATGTTTAACTCAGCATCATTGGAATCACTAACTTCTACTAAGGTTGCTTCTCTCTTTCTTGTCTTATATCACTATGTCAGGTGTAATAGGTACGTTTTCTAAATATGAACCTGTAAGAATTGCATCGCCAACGTGGATTATGTATGAATAATCCCGAACTGTTCTGTCTTGAATATGTTTAATAGGTATTGCTGCTACATTCAATATTAATGTTATTTTGTACAGTTAATACAAATAAAGAGATAGTTACATACTTCATTATATCGGCTTGTATAGTAACCGTCTCACAGTAGAACCTTACAACTGGTTGTAAGGTGGCTCACACAATACTCTTTTGATTCACTCTATAAAATTTCCTTAATTTTTACAATCATGTGTAAATTCGTCTGAAAAAATACTTCTCACCCTATTGGTTGGCACATTCTTTTAGTTTATTTCTTATTTATTTATTTTGTTTTTTTTTTGCAATGTAAGATCTGAGTATATTTCTGGCTACTCTTTTGCCTCATTTCCGCCGTGGGCTTATTTTCTGATTCTGTTCCATTTTATTAGGCAGTTTTCTTAAAGCGTTTTGGCATTATTATTAGTAGTAGTAGTGTTAGTATTATTATTATTATTATTATTATTAGTATTATTATTATTATTATTATTATTAGTAGTAGTAGTAGTAGTAGTAGTAGTAGTAGTAGTATGGGAAGGCTTTCGGATTTCGTTATCGTTTTCGTCTCAGCTCTGCTGAACACAGCATCATTAGCGACAGTAACTTCTACTAATGTTGCTTCTTTCTCCTTCTGGTCTTATATAACTATGACAGGTTTAATAGTTCCGTATTCTATGTATGCATCTGTAGGAATTGCATAGTCATAGTAGATGGTGAATGACTTATTCACAACTGTTCTATCTTGTATATATGCATCATGCCAGCTGTATGCACCGTTTCTGAATCTTGACAAAACAGCTACACATTTCTTTTCTGAACCTTTCTGAAAAAGGATTGATAATTCGTATTATTTGGATTATTAGGACTACTGTTTTCATTGATTTATTTGTTGCGGATTATTATCCTCATCTTTCTTAGATCTTCTTTCACGACGTTTCGGCCAACTATTCTTTTGACCATCGTCAGGTGGTAACCTCGAAGGGATAGAAACTCCGAATCTCCTAACTGAATTCTCAGAAATTACTGCGATCCATAGTTGTTGTCGTCTCATCAAATTTTGGGCCAAGTAAGCCACTGGCCGACTTTGGGTAGGATTGACACTGCTATCTTCAGACAATTCTCACATGGAACCGTAAAGATTCAACGTCTTTATCCACTGCGCCAAAAGCCCCGAAGGGCGATCAAGGTTGGACTTTTTTGTCTTATAAATCCACGTTTATTTATTATCTGCTCTTCCATGGCCGGGTTCATACGGAATGGTATATATATTACTAGCATTTCAGCCCGGCGTTGCCCGGGTGTATGGATGTGTAGGTTGAGCAAAAAAGAAAAAAAATGGTATATATATATATATATATATATATATATATATATATATATATATATATATATTTAATTGAAATTCATTAAATTCATTATTGCGGACTATTACCAACATGACGAAGGCCAGAGGAATAGTTGGCCGAAACGTCGGGAAACAACAACCAAGAAAAGATGAGGATAATCGTCCACAATAAATAAATTAATAAATAATACTCATTCAAATAATGAATTCCAATTAAATAATATATATTCCATTCGGTATCTAACTCAGAAATATTTCTCTCGAACTCGGGCATATGTAAGTTATTCGGAATTGAGCTTTAGCATGTCTGCTCTAAGGATTGAATCTCAACCTCCAGCAGAGTTTAATTTACAACTGAATTTTACGAGTACTTTTTCCACTGGGCAACGGGTTCTTCTGATCTTAAAGCTGTTTATCTGTCCCTGCTGACAGAACGAGTGCATGTTAAGCTTGTGTATTAAATAAAGGGGTCTGTTCAAAATTCTGCACAGTTTCCCGAGTTCTGAAATAAAAATTCTTTAATTTTGACAGAAAGATTTTTTCGAATTGCCGAGTTGTACTTATGCCCAATCATTGCTGACGGAAAAGAGCATTATACCTTCGTAATTGATTTTAAATTGCGTGCAGATTCCCGAGTTCGGCAGAAAGATTTTCGAATTTCACAGGATTCACCTGAAGAAGTTTAGAGGGTACGTCGAATGAAATGTTCTTGAAATAACACTCAAGATTGGAACAGTAATCTTGAAGAATCAATCTAATCCGGACAATCGATCCTTATCTCAATAATTGAGAAATATAATACTTATAATAATCGCTTTTAAATATTACTGAAGATTTATTTTACCAAACAAATGGAGAGGCTTTCGTTTCAGTCTGCTATGTACTTATCTTGATCGTGAATCCGTATTTAAATTGTATGACCTTAAGCTAGCTGTAACCACGCGAACTGACTGTATCGTAAATTACGACAAGACGTCATTAGAATTTTAAAAGCTCATCAGTGATGCACGAGCGAAAAGCATGCCCGATTTCATTTGGCGGTAAACTCCTCTGGCTATTTCTTCCTTTGGATAGTTCGTTTTCAAACCATCATCACTGGTCAACGTTATGTTAATGCATCACGGTCAAGCAAGCCGGCATTCACTTATGTCCGTTTTCGATAAGGTTGCCATTTTGTTACGGCTCGTTTATTGTGAACATCTTCCGAGGCAAACTTCAATTTCAGATTCATTAGAAGGAGTGGAAGAATATCTTTTACGCAAAGATACCAGTGCCTTTAAGAATTCTTTTCGGAATACACAGGGAAGAACTTTAAAGCCGATACATAAATAGAGAATTACTGTAGAGCTATTTTGATACGATAGTAAAGAGAATATAAGATATTTCATTTTTTATTAATAAAATGGCCCGCGTTTCTATATGTTTATTGGTGTTCTCAAAGATTAAAAGAGACCCTCATTCCTGGGTCTAACACTTGATCTCTATATGAGGTACATAGATATTCGAATATTCCATTAAAATTCTGCTTTACCTACACGTACTGAGTTAGTAAAGAAATTAAGAATACTATTTCAGTCTGCACAATGGACCATTTATTTTTACATTGGCGTCACCACTTATCAAGGCCGATAGACTACTCAAGGATAAGGGTTTAAGAGTGTACAGTAGTCAAAAGGACAATATGTTATCGATATTAATGGAAGTTCGATAAATTTGTTAACTTAAGTGGAACAGCTCATCAGAAACTTGTTCACGTTGGACTTGAAGACAACCATATTATAGACAGCTGGAAAGCAGAAAAACGGAAGACAGTTCATCAGGCGTGCAGTTCTAAGAAAGAAGCTTTGATCATGGAATCTATGTTAAGGTTTAGGCACAGATAAAGAGTGGGGAGAATTATTGATAATGTTTTCAGCTAGTCGAGTGTTTCTTGTGAAGGTTTGGCGAGGGGGGACCATAGATTGAAGCTCAGTCGAACACTATTTAAATATGTTTTAGTATATCTTACTTGTGGTCTCCTGGTTTTATTGGATCCCAAGACTAGAATTCATCTGGTCTGATGGAGTATCAAAGTTCGTGCTGTTATGTGAAGAATTACCATTTGGAAAAAGTGCAGCATTCCTTCTGAAAGCTAATGTGGGTTAGCCGTACCGAGGAGATTTTATTTGGGTTGTGAGATAATACTATTTTAAATATTTAGTCAGGGCTTACTTGTAACAATGATATTCTTATGAGAGGTTGCCCTGACATGCCCCTGTACAGAGAGACCCCAAACACTCAATGGCAATGTCCAGAAATAAATCAAGTTCTCTAGGGTAGGGATTAAAGTTCGCTTTGTATGTGTATGCATGCATGCATGTTGAAAACATTTTGAATTTGAAGTTGTTAAAGTTGGCCATTAAACGCAAGTTCTGTTTGCTATGTCGGTAACATCATATATTAACTATGGTTATAAAATGGTGAAAAAATGAACTTTGTTTAGATTAAACTAAATAGCCATTATTCAATCTTCTGAATAAATTTCATGAAATTACTTTATATATATATATATATACATATATATATATATATGTGTGTGTGTGGGTGTATGTATGTGTGTGTGTGCGTGTGTGTGTGTGTGTAGAATAAAAGTAGAGAGTAAAGTCAATTTTCCAAGTCTATGAAAGCTATAAAATTTCCCTATCAAAGCTTTAGAGAAAATATATACTTATAAAAAAGAAGGCGAATTGCTTATGGCTGTTTCCACAAAATATACGATGGTTTTGTGTTGTTTCCAAATTATTTATATTTGTCTTTCTAAACTGCTTCTCTCTAATACTAATTCTTAACAAAAGAGACTTCTTCACATAAGGTTAAAATCAGCGTAGTTGTTTCATTTTCTTTTTTACCTTGTGTATAAAATACATTAGATATAGCAAAGTAAGCTTAACTCTCTAGAAATATACCCATTTGTTATAGCAAGCGGTCTGAATATCTATCTCATAACTTGTGCCTATTCTTATTAGCTAAATATATTAATGAAAAGCTTGCAGAGTAATAAATCAAAAGGCCGCCCTGACTGCGGCCCATTTGAATTCGGTTTTCCGTTTCGGATAAATGATTTGTACGAAAACCGTATATTTTATTACGCAGACAATCATTTTAGAATTAACAGTCTAATCGATCAGCAACAAATACACAGTTGTATGACTATTTAGAGTTGGGTGAATACATTTAATCTAACGTATTAAGTTTCTACAATCTACAATAGTCATGTATACAAAAAGGTTTAATAGCCATCATTAATTTACGTATTTTCCCTATATATATATATATATATATATATATATATATATATATATATATATATATGTGTGTGTGTGTGTGTGTGTGTGTGTGTCGGGACGTTTAATCGGAAGCGGAATCAGGAATCGGAGCTTTTTGGGGTATTGGAATCGGAAAAATTTGATCCTGTTTTCCGATGTCAAAATCGATTTCTTAAATTATCTTTTTTTATTTTATTTTGGTTCAAGAAACGTCTTCCACTGCTTTTGTAATAATAAAAGGATAAGTATTTATTGATTTGAACTTCTGGTAAGACTAAAATCTTTAGATCACTCGCTCACAAGTTTGTTTTTATGTTTGAGAAAATATACGCAAATTTAACATGTGCTTTTTTACGGTAATCGGGACAAAATAACATTTTTATAGTAAAATATTTAGAGATTAATAATTAATCGGAATCGGGAATTTAGTACAGAATCGGAAATTTAATACAGATTCGGTCATTGTATCAGAATCGGGAAAAATATGAATTTGAAGTTGTTAAGCTGGCTATTAAACGTAATCATCCCATTACTTATATGTATATATATATATATATATATATATATATACACATATATATTATTTTATTTATATATATATATATATATATATATATATATATATATAGTAATTTATAAAATATATATGGCGATTAAGCTACACTGAATATTCGGCGTTTAATCCACTCTAGGATTCCTCAGGCTTATGCGAGAATTATGTGGTTATTTATCGTTTTTATATGGTCCTTACTTGGTTAAATGGTTAAATACTTAACGTTTACGCATAAATCTATACTTTCGTATATTAATTTTATGTGAGTAAATGAAGTATATATATATAATATATATATATATATATATATATATATATATCGGCAGCATTTTTTTTCTTTTATGCAAGTTTCATTAAATAGCAGAGATAACTCTTGCTTGTTTTTCTTGTAATCCTCCTTTTCTTTTTGTCGGACCATTTTCCGAACGTTTTTCCAAGTGAAAAAAGAAATTCCCTTAATCACGAATGTTTTCAACCTCCATGAGTCATCATCAGGCTAGTAGTAAAAAATAAAAAAAATGAAATTAAAAAATGAAAATAGCGAGATGTAATGAAAAGAGGATTAAAAGACGATTAAACTCGCTTAAAATCACTAAAATACTCAAAAGCACTTGAACGTGCCATCCGTTTCATTCTGAGTCTGGTTAATCGTTGGTTTATTAATGTGGATTAACAATGCCCCAAAGATCGGGTGGCACACCTCGAAATATGAGACAGTGAACATCGCCGTGTTATTTATTAATATGTCTCTAAACTCATTTTCAGGGGTGTGGTGTGCTATGAGGTGCTGATAGATTGAACTATTCGGGGAAGGCAGGTGACATGTTAAACGACGGGAGATGCTGGTTCGAGTCATGCCAATGTACGAATTATTTTTGAAGACGCATTCTCCTACGGGACATTTAAAGATGTACACGTCATTTCTAGTTCCCAGCATACTGCCATCGTTTGTAGGGTTATTATTTTTTAGTAATTGGCTAGTTTTAAATTTTTTGTAATAAATAATAAATCTTACTTTAGAGTTTTTTTTCCGTGGTTACATGTTTGTGTATAATATCTTTTATTATTTTTTCGTCTAATTTGTAATTCCCATGCATCTGGTTACAATAACATATGCCAATATTATTATCTCTGCTGCTGCTGCTATTGTTGTTGTTGTTAATAATAATAATAATAATGATGATGGTAGTTAAAAAAGTGTCTAATCTGCTGGTAAACTATGTAGTTTGGGAAGCCGTTATTAATTAAATTTGTTTTACGTTCGAAAATGATTTATAGAATATTTCGTTAGTGGAAGAATTACGTTTAGTTCTGTAGATGAGATTTTTTTACGACGGCTATTTTTTTATCTATCTGGACATTCGCTTTTATAATTAAGAAGACATGATTCCTTACTGGTAGTTTTTTTGTATGGGTGAGTAATGAATTTATTGGTGTCGACTTTTATTTCTATATAAAGGAAGGGGATACTGTTGTTTATATTTGTTTCATGTGTGAAGTTTAGTATAGAATTATTTATAAGAGCGGTTTTAATGTTTATTAATTCGTCTAGGTTTTCCGTTAATAAGAGTATATCATCTACGTACCTGACGTAGATAGATGATTTTTCTATTATATTGAAAACTTTGGTTTCAAGGTTGGTCATGTAGAATTCGGAAAACAACGGTCCTACAGCAGTCCTACACACCGTCGACCTGGGTATAAAGGTTGCCATTGGGGCCGTAGAAAGGGACTTTTGTGGTACAGGAAATCAATAGTTTTCCTAGTGTACCGGGGTTAATTTTAAATGCTGGAAGAGTGGGATTATTATATATATTGTTATAATTATTTCTATATTTTCTATATTGTTAATTATTATTTCTATAGTTTCTTGTGCAGGGACATTAGTAAAAAGGTTTTCAACGGCAAGTGACGATAGGAGTTCGTTTTGGGGTTTTACTGACTGTAGTATGCCTGCAACATCTTCGGAGGAATTAACTCTATAACTAGGAATATGGAATAATTAATTTATGAAGAGTTTTTGCAAGTTTATGAACCGATGTTGGTATTTGTGAAATGATGGGGCGAAGAGGGTAATTTTCTTTATGTATTTTCACGTTTCCATAAATATAACCTGGTCTATATTCACCTATTATTTTATTTAATTTAATAGAGTCAGTATGTGAGTTGTTGGCTGTAATTAGTTTATTGATTTTTGTTTTAAGTTGTTCGGTGGGGTTTCTATTTATTTCTTTGAATTTTGATGTGTCGGATATAATTTCCTCTAATTTTTTTGTGTACAGTTCAGTGGGCATTATGATGAATATGTTGGATCTGTCGACCCGTTTGATGGTTATATCTGGATTGTTTTATAGTTCACTGGGGCCTATTCTAAGATTTTTGGTCAATAATTGTGTCTTTGAAGTATTGCTTCGTTTTTTTTTATGTCTTCGGCTTTTAGGAGATATCTAATGTTTGGGTGTACTTTAATTTTCTTTTCGTCTGATAATTTTATAATCTGTTGATATAAGAGTTCTATTTTAACTTTTTGGGGGACTGTATTACATTTTTTTAGGAGATGGAAGTTCGGGCCAATATTTAAAAGTTCTTTTTGATGGGAGTTTAAGTGTATTTTTGTTAAATTTATGTATTGGGAATCAGGAAGGTAAATTTTCCCTTTGTATAGTCTATTTAGTTTTTCAAAATGTTTAGTTTGTTTTCGGTATAATTTTTTATGCAAAGTTTTATAAGCCATTTTTTGATTTGTTGAAATTGTTCCACTGAAGTATTGTATTGATTGTATCTTCCGGGTAATACCATCGATTCGTTCCGTGAGTTCTTCAAACTTCACTTTATTATTCTTTATTTCGAGTTCGACAAGGCTGAACCTGTACTTGGTGGTTATTGGTTCATTTTGAGCTGCAGGATCGTACAATCTGAAATTAGTATATTTAGGCAGCATTTTTTGTTTTATGCACGTTTCATTACATAGCACAGACAACTCGCTATTTTCATTTTTCAATTTCAATTTTTATTTTTTACTACTCACCTGAGGTCTGGCGGTCGAAAACGTTCGCGATTATGAGAAATTTCTTTTTTTCCGCGGAAAAAAATGTTCGGAAAATCGTCCAACAAAGTGAAAAGAAGGATTACAAGATAAACAAGCAAAAAGTTGTCTGTGCTATTTAATGAAACGTGCATATATATATATATATATATATATATATGTATATATATGTGTATATATGTATATATATGTGTATATATGTATATATATGTGTATATATGTATATATATATGTGTATATATGTATATATATATGTGTATATATGTATATATATATGTGTATATATGTATATATATGTGTATATATATGTATATATATGTGTATATATAGGTATATATATATGTGTGTATATATATGTATATATATGTGTATATATAGGTATATATATATGTGTGTATATATATGTATATATATGTGTATATATATGTATATATATATGCATATATATATGTATATATATGTATATATATGTATATATATAAATGTATATATATGTATATATATGTATATATATGTATATATTTGCATATATATATGTATATATATATATATATATATATATATATATATATATATATATATATATATATATATACATTTCTTCTTTATACGTATAGTGAGAGCGGTGGTGATGCCTGGCACGTTATCCTTCAGATGTAGTCAGAGTGTAGAGTTCACATGTTCGATCCCGTACAAACGACGGTCGAGCTTGAATTTAAGTAATAATGGTACGTAAAAAGAAGAAAAATTATTTAAAAAAAACTTGTTTTTTCCGATGAAGATAATGTTATGAATCGAAGTATAAAATTTAATTTTAATAAATAAGTATGGTTGTGTATTAAAATAAGTCTGCACTCGTTTTGATCTTTAAAACCGTTAAATTGTAAATATACAAGTACACATATATACCTTCATACATATATGCATTTATATATATATATATATATATATACTAGCAAAAGTACCCGTCGTTGGCTGGGTTTAAAAACAGCCTACAGAAAATGGACTCTGATTTATGAAAGTATGATAGGTTATGAAAAGGAGGGTTGTAAAGAGATAGCTTCAAATTTGGGGGTATCAAAACCAAAGCAAAATATGATGGAAGTAAAAATAAAATAGATAAACCCCATAATTTATTATACCATACCTGTTCACACTAAAACACTTATCACAATATTCTCTCCCACAGAAGAGACGTTGCCAGCCTATCCTTGTTTTATCGTTATTTCCATGGCAGGTGCTCGTCTGCACTCCAATCTCTGGTCCCCCCTCGCCAATCTTTCACGAAAAACACCCGTCTAGCTGAATCCACTGTGAAAAAATTCCCCCACTCTATATCTGTACCTAAATCAAAACGCGGATTCCATGAACATGCTTCTTTCTTAGAACTGCACGCCTGTGGAACTCTGTTCCGTCTGCCTGCTTCCCACCGGACTACAACTTGGATGTCTTCAAATCCAACGTTAACAAATTCCTAATGAACCGCCCCCTTAAGTAAACACTTCATCAAATCTCCACACTAACGTAATGTACTTGCAATAACCCTTATCCCTGAGTGGCTTCCGGGCCTAGATAAGTGGTGATCACTGTGTAAAAAATCAAAAAATCAAATAAAATAAATTAAAACCAGAAAAAATTAATTGTTAATATTTTTTTATCATTTATATTTATTAGTCGAGGCCGCTATATCGCTTTATTAGACTAAATGTGCACGCCTTACATGTTTAAAATTTGGCCTTTCTAAGGTTTGGCAGATTGGCCGTTTTAAGCTCTTTCATGAACTATGTTTTTGGCCGCCGTATTTGTTTTTGTATTTAAAGAGCGTAAAATGGCCAAATTTGGCCTTAAAAAGCCAATCTGCCAAACCTAAAATAGGCCAAACTTTAAACGTGTAAGGCGTGCATATTTAGTCTAATAAAAAATGATAAAATCACATAAAAATGATTTTTTTCCTTTTATTTCAGCCTTTGCGTTTAATAATTGCTTTATATAAAAATAATGGTTTCATAAATTTTTTGCCTGTCAAATAATTTAAGCCGCTGAACTACACATTTACGTTTATTTTTTTGTAAGTGCACTTTTTTTACTGGCTTTTTTTTTTGTAAATAAAGGAAATTTTGGATTTGCATTTTTAGGGGGGGGGCTATTCGATTTGCTTTTATTTGTTGTTTTATGTTTCTAATGTAATTCCCTCCCCCCCAAAAAAAATTGAATTTGTTATATTTTGGGATTTGTTTTGTTTATTAAATTGTTAGGTGAAAGTATAGAATGGTCTCATAAAAAATAATTACATTTATCGTTATTCTATGTTTCCAATGTTATCCCTCATCCTCAATCGTCAAACTCTATAAAAAATGCTAGAGGTGACATGCCTCGGTGAACGCTTGGTGGCCAAAAAGTGGGTGCTCATTTTACGTTAAATTTATATTGAAAAGTGAACCCGCACTCTAAAATCTTATATATTGTTTTTCAAAATTGTTTTCTCATAATATTTATGTAAGCTGTTTAAATGTATTAGGCTGAAAAAATGTAGATCTCCATTTTTTTTAGGGGTTAAACTCCGCTGGGTCACGTCATATAAAGTTACCTTTTTAATTAGAAAATTTACTTTGCAATCGATGACATATACGCGAAAAAAGAAAACAAGTGTAAATTGTGGAATTTACAGGGGGGGGGGGCAGTAGATCTCCAAATTTACCGATTTCTGTATTGCCGTAAAAAATAAAATTAAAAAAAAACAAATTAAATCTTTTCAGTTTTTTTCGTATGTGTTTCTTTTATATTTAAAAAAACAATAAAAGCCAAACATTTTTATATCTGCACGGAATTATTTTTCAGCTATAAACTTAATGAAATAACCAAATGATATTTGGTGTACGTTTGTTTTTTATGGATAGCATCTGGGGGCAAATAACTCTAAAAGAAAGTTTTAAAAACGGTTGCTTTTGGAAATATTAATTCCAAAATAAATTAAATTAAATATATTATCAATATAATTGTTGTTTAAAATTTATTAAATAAAGATTTTAAATAGAGTACGTAAAATAATTCTCTCGCTAAAGAAATAACTAAGATACCACTATATGGTAAAATCATTTTTTCTTAATGTCATATGCAAATAAGGTGATCTCTTAATTGTATATTTCTCCAAGCATCATACTATATATAAAAAGAAATTAAAGAATAAATTAAGACACGTTTTGTATATATTAATCAAATTGTGATCAAATAAACAAACAAACAAACAGACAGATAGGAATTCGAATATATATATATATATATATATATATATAGTTTTTGAATACGGTACTAAGTAGTACACACTTTATTGTTTCAGTGTTTTTGGCACAATGAAATATGTATCTTCGTAGATTTTTCTATAAATTGACTGGTCTAAAGTAATAGTTATAAGATCGGAAGTATAAATATTTATAAAACACTGTAGACTACTTTTCACCAGCCTTATATATTGTTAGACCAATAAAAATGTGTCCTTTTTGAGATTGTATGCATTACTGCAATATTTGCACTATTAAATAATATTCAGAAGGGTGTCCTATTTGCTGCATGTACCCAAATTCACCGACTTCGAGTTGAACCATAAGTGCTGATGTAAAGCGGCAGGTGGAAATGTGTGAGGGAAACCGTAAAAACGAGTGAGAGAGAAGAGATGCTGCGTGTATACAAAGCGAGGGAAGCTGTAAAAAAAAAAGTCTGGAACAAAATGGCGGGTGGGGCAATTGAAACGAAAAAAAAATGCGATAAAATGTTAAATGTTTACCGGAAGAAGAAAATTAGTAGCTGTTATATGACTTAGGTCACAATCTCACTCGTTGCCGGAAACATGATTTTAATAAAACACATACACACGTGCATATGATACACACACCTCTGTATACAAACACATAGACAAATCGCACACGCATCGATGTAGCTATACATTGAAAAATGCAATAACAAATAAGCACATTTCTCCGTAATATATATATATATATATATATATATATATATATATATATACATATATATATGTGTGTGTGTATATAATTATTTACTATAATAATTAAATAACTACAGGCACTTGTGTTTCATCCTTTCAGGAATCGTTAGTGCAGACTGTCACAATTAACACCAGTCGATAGATTCGAACCCGGCGACACAAGCTATGTCTGGTTTGAATAGCAAAGACTGTATCCATTGGGGTAATGTAAACCCCGAGAAATAACGTTAAAATTAAACATTTTATATTTAAATATTGTACAAGTCATTCAGATTGATCTAATATATATATATATATATATATATATATATATATATATATATATATATATATATATATGTGTGTGTGTGTGTGTGTGTGTGTGTATATAAGTATATATATATAGATTTATGTGTCATATACTGAGTTCGTGTAATTCAGTAAATTTTTATATACCTATAGGTTTTAAGCCAAAAATGGTTGACAATAAACATTAATAAAATATTTGAATTTAGAATATTGTATTGTAATCTATTATATATATATATATATATATATATATATATATATATACATTTTACAAATGGATTACAGTACAGCAATATTCTAAATTCAAATGTTTTATTAATGTTTTTATTTCCTTCAGAATGTCAAGAATCCTACAATCCTATATATATATATATATATATATATATATATATATTTATAATTTAAAGGAGATTAGAACAATAGTCCAAAGAGCAGAGTGTATTTTAATGTAATAGTGAAATTACTAGTTTAATTAAAATACAGGAAAGAAAAAGTGCTCGTTGTAATTTAGATATATAATAAGCTCGATAGGTAAATATCCTAGAGCTAATTTAATATTTAGTAATGTGATTGATAATTTAAAAATGAAATTATAATTAAATTAAAAATCCGTTTCATAAGAAGGAACAACAACAAAATCAATTATTTGTACGATCGTTTCGGAAAACAGTGTTTTTATTGTGGTAGACATCAAGTTACGGACAATAATTATTACACATAGTTTTTTAATAAAGAATGTTTCCTCATCAGCAAATTGCGAAGGGTTTTTATTAAATTTAAAAGACACCATAAATAAACCTAGCCTTAAAAGTAAAGCAGATGTATCTGGAAAAAAATTAAAATAAAGGTCTGAATTTAAACTTGATAAGAAAATTAACATGGGTTAGAGATAAAAAAGAAATAGAGTAAACTATAAATGTGGTTTAAGTACAATATTATACATACATACACAAATATATACATGCATATATATGAAAAAATAGACACATATATACATATAAAGATATATACATAAAAATATAGGTACAAATATTTACCTTTTAATTTTTCGCCTTTTGAAATCAGGCACTATGGTTAAAGTACTCATATAGATGCTTGCTATAGCTTTTCAGCTCATGGAATGATACATTTTCAAAAAGGACGCCCGTGCAATAATTTATTTCCGTTAGCATACTTTTGATATAAAGACGCCACGGGTTATAATTCGAAAGAAATTGTAAGTTAATGTTATTTGTATAATTACATAATGCAAGGGGGATACTTAGTGATATTTTCTTTAATTAAAGGATGCAAGGGGGATAATTAGCCTAACTTAATTTATTACAGAAAAAAATTGTAATCTATTTTTACTAATAAGTAATTTTTAATGATTTAAGGTAGTTTATATTTGTTAAATTTAAACCAACGTTTATGACTGCATGTGAAGATTAGGTCCTGTCTTGAATTTAATAGGGTGGTTGCATTTTTTATATCTTCATATTTCAAAATTTTTAGGGTCTCTTTTGTACATAGTGCACAGAATTTATCTCCTGGTTTATATGGTTTGCAAGATTCATTTACTCGCCATTTAAAGTTGAAAGAAATATTGCTATTTTTGAGTTGCCAAATATAGTTGGATAGAGTAGTTTGGTTTGACAGAGAGTTATTTTTAAAAGAATATTTATGCGTTGAAATTCTATGTTTTATTAGGCCAGATGTGGAACCAAAATATATTGCCTCTTGCTTATTGTGATTATTTTCCGTTAGGTCTGGTGCTGGATATTATATGGTGGGTTGGTTTGTAATTGATCGGTAGATTGGTTTAAGTTGGTGTCATTATTTAATCTGGTAGTTGAGTTATGGCTGTTAATAGAATCATGTAGATTTAGGGTTATCGATTACATTTTTAATTTTACATGAGCCTTGTAGGGGACATTTATTTTTTCTTCTACAGTTACAGTCTGATATATTTTGTATAGTTGTATTTTGTAGCTTATTAATTTTCTTACTATTAGAGCTAATTATTTTTTGATGAAGGTTAGGCATAGTAGAGTAAGAGACTTTGATTGTGTTCTTATTGAAAATTTTATTATATCTATGGGGGGGGTTTAAAGTTCTTATCTAATATTTAAAAAAATTCTCTGGCTATGTTTGTCTCAACCATAACTCAACTACCAGATTAAATAATAGGGTTAAAAATATATAAATCGATACATATTTTTTTCTTTTTTATAACAAAGCACATTAGTTAATTAGCAGTATATATGGGCTACGGCCCAATACATAGCACTGATTTCAAATGTATAAATACACACGACTAATATGCCATCAAGTAGAATCGACATCAGAACATGCAGTTTAGTTCGTTACAGTGTAACCTCAGTTACAACGCACATAAATATGTTTCAAAGTAACGTTATTAAAGATATAAATGTATATAAATGTATACGTCTGTATGCGTAAAAATAACATGCTTATTTGCCTTTCGTTAATAAACTTCAAAATTTTTAAAATTTCTACGCCTTTGGTCTTATTTTACCGACTAGAAGCCCAATCGAATTTGTTCTATATGTTGAAATGCCATATATATACATGCATATACATATATATATATATTTAAAGGAGATTAGAACAATAGTCTAAAGAGCTGAGTGTATTTTAATGTAACAGTGAAATTACTAGTTTAATTAAAATACAGGAAATAGAAAGTGCTCGTTGTAATTTAGCAAACATCTAAATGACTACTTTAAACACAGTTCCTGATTGCAAAAAAAGAAAAATTAAAAGATTCATCTGCCTTAATTTTAATGCTAGGTTTATTTATGGTGTCTTTTAAATTCAATAAAAACCCTCCTAAATTTGCTGATGAGGAGACCTTGCTTACCAAAAAACTATATATAATTGTTCTACATAACTTGATGTATACCACAATAAAAAGCACTGATTTCCGAAACGATCGTACAGATAATTGCTTTTGTTGTTGTTCCTTCTTATGAAACTGATTTTTAATTTAATTAAAATTTGATTTTTAAATTTTAAAAATTTTTTAAAATTTTTTAAAATTTAATGTAAGGAAAAAGTGTAAGGAAAAATTCAAGATGGCGCCCGACTCTCTCTTTAACACGGTAAGATATCCTCAACACGGCACAAGAAGCAACAGCCACACGATTCCCCAGCCAACTATGTAAGGAAAAAGTGTAAGGAAAAATTCAAGATGGCGCCCGACTCTCTCTTTAACACGGTAAGATATCCTCAACACGGCACAAGAAGCAACAGCCACACGATTCCCCAGCCAACTCAATCGTCACTGCCCCACGTCTTTCCCCTCACCCGCTTTTATCGTCGTTCTAGGCCGGCTAAATTTGCATATTCCGAGAATTCGTGTGACTTTGCGAGACATCATACTTTACAAAAGACGGCGGTCGCCATCTTGGTCCTTCTTTTCTATTTTTGGTCGGTAACGCTGAGCTGGTATCGAGGTAAGTCTTTTTCCCCTCATCCGTCTCTCCCACGTACCCACACAACACGCAAACACGCGGGCGCTTATCTCCTGGATGCACGTTACACTCCCCCCTGATCTGATGATCACATAGAGAGCACTGGGGGGTGACCTTTTAGTGCATGTGCTTCTGCGAACAGGTACATTCATTGTTTCAGATTCGGGCTCTGGATCTGGTTCCGCCTCATCAGATGAAGTATCGCTATCAGTCTCTGTAAGGGGCTCACTGAATCCGTGCATCGGCAGCTCATCGCTAGACGCTTCACTGCTTTCTTCTGTAGTTGTATGACGCACCTCGGTAGCTGGGCGAAGATCTCGCACATGTCGTGGGGTTCCATCGACCAAAACAGACTGCTGGCTAATCACTCCAGATATGTGTCCTCGCTTAAACTTGTCGGTGCACCGATTTCCTGGAGGCCGCACCCACACTGGATCTCCCACTTCATATCTGTTATATGTTCGCTTGTCGGTTGGCTGCGTAGTGTTGATTCCCTTCACTCCGACTCGGTACGTGTAAATAGCATTCGCAGGTGCGGTTGAAGGGGACGTCCCGTCCTTTGGCGTAATGTTGTACCAATATGTTGCTTCCGCAATAGTACATCGCTTCCTGGCAGCAATTCTCTTGATGCTGCGATGGCTTCTTTCAGCAATGCCATTTCCTGACGGCACATGCGCACATCGCAACCGTAGTCGGACGCCCCACTCATCTAACAACTGCCGGACTTGCTGGCTACAAAACGCTGCATCATTGTCAGTCAGGAGCTCTTCCGGCGCACCTCGCTAAAAAAAAAGTGGATGATAGGTGGCGAACAACATTTGCTGAATCCTGTCTGGTCATCTGCCGCCACACCGCAAATCTCGTAGGCCCGCAATCAATGAGAGTTAGAAAGGGCTTGCCACTGTAATGGGTAATATCCATGGCCAGCCGCTGCCACACACTCTCAACTTCCAAGCGACCCTTCTGCCATCGCTCTGGTGAAGGATCAATAGACTGGCAAGCCTCACAATTTCTGACGATCTGTCTGACATCCATCTTGGTCACTGCTGGGTATGCACGCCTCACAAAATAAAGGGTCCTCTTGATACCCGGATGTCCGCTCTGTGCATGAATTTTTTGTATTTGACATGGGTCGATTGCAACTGCACAAGATCGAGCAGTAATCTCCATTCCCATCTTAGCGGCTTCATACCATTTGTGAGGTACACGGGTTAGTTGGTCAGCACGATTACAATGTGATGGCACCAGAGTGACGCTCAGTGATAGCCCATACTCAGATACCAGGTTTTTTTAGCGTTTCTAGCCTTCTCCGTATTAACATTTCGCTTGCTGCCTTGGTACGGATTCGTGTCCGTCCTGAAAGTGTGTCAGACACCCAGTGGTAGACACAGAGAGAATCTGTGTACAAGGTCAACTTCTTGGACTGCCACTGCAGGGCCAGATTTACCCCCTTTACAACAGCGTCCAGCTCTGCCAGGTTGATATGCTGAGAATCTGTTACGGGCCGCAGCCAACACGCATCCTCGAACACGTTTCCTCCTTGCTCCAACGATACTCCCAACGCCAAAGAACTGGCATCAACCCACACACCTACGTTGTCTCCGTTAACACACCACCGCCCACAGGCAGGGTCCTTCTTGTTCACTCTCTCCAGTGTCTCTTTAATCATCAGAGTTAGTAGGACATCATCGGATATGTCATCCCAACCCGTGGTTGTTAAATTTGCTCTGCGTTTAATCACACCAACAGCTGCGCGGAGCCAGCCACAAACCGGTAAGTGACCAACAAGTTTTCCACACCAAGAAAAAACGGTCCGCCTTGTAACGAGGTTGGGGATGCTTGGAATTTCACTGTCACGCCTCCATTGTAGGGTGCCATCTTCTTCATAAACATCCAATCCCAATACACGTGCTCCTTCCCTTAAACGTTCGGGATTCTTGCATTCCAGACCAAACTGAGCCAACTTTTCTTTGACACACGACGCAGACTGTACATCTTCATTGACGTATACGTCATCAATGTAAGCTGACGTTGAGTCCCTCATGGGCTTTTCTTGGGACAATACTGTGTTGACAATAGTCTTCATGATCTGTGGTGCCACATTTAGGCCAAAGCCAAGGCGAGTAAGGCAGTACCTCTGCCCCTGGAACCAAACTGTCTGGAACGGCCACAACGTCTCATCAACTCGCACCTGTAAATAGGCTTTTCGCAAATCCAATATTGAGACATTAGTGCCTTTCTGACGCCATTCCCTCAACTTACTGGCGCATACGTCAGCATCGGCAGTGTAGGCTTCAATATGCTTGTTAAGCTCCCTATAGTCCAGCACGGGCCGTACTTTCGACTTGTTATGCTGGACTACTGCCATCAAGGGTATTAGACCCTTCGGAGGCCCAAGCTTGTCCTCAGGGTAGGGGATTAACCAGCCATCTTGGATCCACGCCTTTAGTTCCCTTTCGTATTCTGCTCGGGCCTCACTGGGTATAGGGTACTCTGCAACCCCATTCTTGAGTTTAGTCGGTGCCATTCCCTCGGTCCACTTCCAAGATGCAATCCAGGCCCTCTTGCGCGAGTCGTAGTCCACTGTAAAATCCGGCCGATCGATATGGAGCGCTGCACACACTGGGGCCTCTAAGAATCGCACCTTTCCATCCCGATGAATTTCGACTCCCCCCAGCGCCTTGATGGCATCGTATCCGAGCAACAGGTCAAACCCCAGGAGATTTCTTTGGGTCACGAGCACATTGATCTTAGTGGCTGCACCGGTGTCCGTGTAGATCTTGACAGTTCCAGCTCCACAGCATGTCTGGGTCTCGCCTCCTATCGTGGTGACTTTGATCTTCCTCTTAGTCCAACTTGGACACAGCCTGGTGCTCACTATAGTATGCGAACAGCCTGAGTCGAGAAGTGCTGAGCAGGGTATCCTGTTTACGTAGACGGTCATTACTGGTTGCGCCTTGTTCAAATTTTGCTCGGGGAGCAGGGCGGCGCTGACGTCCTCTCCCCTGATACGTTTCCCGCACAGTTTTGGGCTAGATGCCCCAAACCGCCACACTTAAAACAGCGCACACGCCCCCTGTTGGTGCAATTCCTTGCAAAATGTCCGCTTCGGCCGCAGCGAAAACATTTCCCATTGCTTGCAGGGTTCTGATTCGGAATCTCCCGAGCGCCAATCTGGCCTGTCTGTGTCGCCATCACAACTGGTTCCCCCAGGTCCTACTCATCTTTAATGATGGCTCGAGCACGTTCCATCAAGTGTTCCATGGTCGTTGTTGAAACGCTGGTTGAGGCTCTCAGTAGCTGCTTCACCCGAGTGGGAAGGCCCGCCACAAACGCGTACGCGAGCGTCCGCTCCGACACCCCTCCACCGAACAGAACTGCGAGTTTCTTTAACTCAGCGAAGAAAACGTCCACGCTTTCCTCCGGTAGAAGTTTTCGGGAAGCAAATTTTTCATAGGCCGTACAAGGATCCATGGCAAATGCCTTGTACAGCGCAGCTTTAATTGCGGTGACATCTCCCTTTTCGGCAGCACTGAGTTGCTGATATACACTCAAGGCACCCCCAGCCAATCTCAGGGGAATCACAGTGTGTACCCTTTTCACCTCACAAAGGTCGCACGTCAACTCGACCCTTTCAACCCAGTCGACGATGGACGTGGACCCGTCAAACTCGGGTATGAGCTTTAAGTCAAATTTTGACTCGGTCATAGTCCTAGAGGCCAAATGGCCGAAATAGCTTGTAAGGAAAAAGTGTAAGGAAAAATTCAAGATGGCGCCCGACTCTCTCTTTAACACGGTAAGATATCTTCAACACGGCACAAGAAGCAATAGCCACACGATTCCCCAGCCAACTCTGTAAGGAAAAAGTGTAAGGAAAAATTCAAGATGGCGCCCGACTCTCTCTTTAACACGGTAAGATATCCTCAACACGGAACAAGAAGCAACAGCCACACGATTCCCCAGCCAACTCAATCATCACTGCCCCACGTCTTTCCCCTCACCCGCTTTTATCGTCGTTCTAGGCCGGCTAAATTTGCATATTCCGAGAATTCGTGTGACTTTGCGAGACATCATACTTTACAAAAGACGGCGGTCGCCATCTTGGTCCTTCTTTTCTATTTTTGGTCGGTAACGCTGAGCTGGTATCGAGGTAAGTCTTTTTCCCCTCATCCGTCTCTCCCACGTACCCACACAACACGCAAACACGCGGGCGCTTATCTCCTGGATGCACGTTACATTTAAATTATAAATCACATTACTTAATATATATATATATATATATATATATATATATATATATATATATATATATATATATATATATATATATATTAACTTTTAAGTCTATAGACCCGGAATAGACAGGGTAGTTTGGCAGATATCATTTTTCAAACGAACTCGTAAAATGTAAATTTAATAAAAGCCAGTTTATTTAATAATAAGCGAGTAACATTTACTTATTTATAATGTTATTAATTACGTATTAACAAAGTTCCTTATGTTACAACCTCAGTAAATACCTCTAAGCTAAAACTGCTGGAAAAATATAATTATAATTATAAACTAATCACTGGCCTTCGTCAGCCATATTTAAAGCGAAAAGTTGGTTATTATAACTGAGTAAAACGCAGCGTATCTTACATATTGAAACTTGAAGGTCTATCTAGATCAAAACTCGTATATATATATATATATATATATATATATATACTATTCTGAAGAGTATATAGGTGGCGAGTCGATAGTGACATAATAATACAAGATTGTTTCTATATTACGAACCAGATCTGTAAAAATAATATGCAGAAGTATTGAAAGTTTTCAATTTATTATTTATAAATTAATGTTACATTTTAAGTTCCAAATACTTATTTGGAACCTGATACTTACATGGTATCGGGTAACGCCGGGACTTCCTAGCCTGGGATTAAAAATCAAAGGTGAAGTATCTGTTCCGGCACTCTCCTTTGTGCCACATTTGCTAAGTGAGAAAACAAATAAATAACTACTTATTTGGAAATTGAATGTAACATTAATTAATTTTTTAATGTGCTACCTTCTTAGCTAACCTTGATATATATATATATATATATATATATATATATATATATATATATATATATATATATATACTAGTAAGGCGACCCGACGTTGCTCGGGATTAATGAGGATTAACAAGTTTTCTACATTGCTAATACATTTATCGTCATCGAAATCGGAAAAATCGGCTATTCGTTCATTAAATCAATTGATTGCCTGGTCTGGTCAGGAAATAACCATTGTGTACTAAGCGAAAGCTTCACATGCCTTCACACAGTGACTTAGCTCACAATTAATTGTAGTCTACATTGTAATATAGAGAACCTACTGTTGATTTTATGAAATTATTTTTTAATTTTATATAACTTGAATTAAGTTTAAAATTCAAGATCAAGAATAACTGGCGCAGTAATACTCGAAACAGAAGCGTCCATTTTGAACCCGCCTCTGTCTGATCAAAGAACCTACTGTTGGTTTTATAGGTCGCACAATTCTGCTTGTGTGGTGATAAAACTTCTTGAATACAGTTATGTTGGTAGGCTGCATAAAAGTGTCAACTTTGACTAAACTTGGACTGTTTCTTCATTGACCAGATTTCTTTGATTATCGATATTTATCAGAGGTATTCCGATACAAATACTATCTAAAACACTCCCCAAAACTTAAGGATATGGTGTATGTGTGTGAATTTTTTTAATCGGCCCAGCCGTTTTCGATTTTATAGGGAACGAACTCACAAACACAAACAAAGTGCCTTTTATATATAAGTAGAGAAGATAAACTTCTTTTCAGTTAACGAAAAAAAATATATTAAAAAATTTACGTGCGGGGTTTGAACCTACACACCATATGACGCAAAAAACAAAAACAAAACATGTAACCTTTCAAGTCTTATGAAATTATTTGCAGTTAATGACAAAAATTAAGAAATTTACGTACCGAGGTTGAATCTGGAGCACGCGTCATGCTAAAAAATAAAAACAAACAAAAATAGAAGAAAACACGCTATCAACTTACTCACAGTAGAGTTTTCACGTTGTTCTATCATTATTGCAAAGCGACACGGAAAACATAGCTTTACAGATGATAGATAAATAAAAATAACGGTTTCGATTTTCAATTATCGGTAATTATCGGGGGTATTCTGAGACAAAACTTAACTAAGGTAACTCCCAGACTTATACAACAAAGTTCTGTAAATTGTAAAAAAAATCTGTTCAGCCATGTCGGTGTCTATAATGAACGAACTCACACACAGAAAACTTGGCATATATATATATATATATATATATATATATATATATATATATATATATATATATATATATATATATAGGGAGGGAATAAAACTGGGATAAAATGCGAAAGCCACCATATAGCTTAATTCCACCAAATATATATTTTAGAGATTAGTAATCAAACAGAAGTTGTTTAGGAATAGATCAAGTTTCTTGTGTCAAACTTTCACAACATTCATAATTCCATCGTCTGCAAAAAACATCCTTTGAGTCAACTAACTTCGGCTTATTTTATTCAATAATAAAATATATTCAATACTCTACATATGCTGAGTGGAACACTGTCAACGTACAGTTATGCATGACTGTCATTTGCCTAAGAAGCTTATAAACACTTTATAATAAATGTTATCATTTGGTAACAGACTCTGAAGCCAATATATTCGTTTATCAGCAGAAATTGACGTGGGATAACAATATGGGATCCATATAATATCCCATTATCTCTGTATATTTATATATCCATCTATCAATCTACTATTATATACTTTCTGTATGTGTGAGTTCAGTTCTGGTGGCTTCGGAAACGGCTAGACAAGTAATATATTAATTTCACACGAAATTATATATCGATAGAATTGCAGAAAAATCTGATATGTCACCCATTGAATATATTACAGTTTGCTTTCACGTTCCAAAGCAATCCCATTTCTCCTCAAAATATGCATATTAATTTATTTTCCGAGCTAGCTTGCTTCATAAGCTGCAAAATTGAAATACTTTCTAACTTGAAAATTTTCTAACACACATGCAGACACTCAAATTTAAATAGATATCTGCGTGAGAATATGAGTCCAGGTTATTGCTTAAAATCCGACATTTCATCCGTTGAAGGGATATTGCACGACTTCTTCTTCGCAGATTAAGCATATGCGTTGAATAAAATGCTACCAAAATTTAATAGTTTTATATTTTGATATATTCGTACTTACATATGTTACTGCTAAATTATTTAAGCAATCATTAGTAATCACAGAACACAGTTGCTAGATATATCGGATTAAATCTGCAGTTTCAACAATTTATTTAGTTCAACGAAATTTAAAAAAAGGTGTAAATCTGTAAGGACAAAAATCAACCGTAACCTCCTTTTTAGCGAAATTCTAAACAAATAATAATAATACTAATAATAATAATAATAATAATAATAATAATAATAATAATAATAATAATAATAATAATTGTGTCCCAAATGTTTATATACTCTTGCAAACATTTTTAATTTTACGTGTCTTTTGCATTTTCTGTATCAATCGCTAGTTTCGATTGTGCTGAACCAGATAGACAAATTTCTCGTGCGATGTAAGAATGCACTTCCGAAAATGCTCGTCCAATGGAGTGCTGAGCAACTGACGGGAAATTACAACTTGTCTATTGGCCTATGCTTTGATGAGTTCGAGCGAATATAGGCGCGGGTTTTTCTTAATAAAATCAAGTTGCTTAAAGTGTCGGTGAATTTTCGATTTGCCAACTCCAAGCCTATCAGTAGAGTCTCGAGTTCTCGATGAAGGCGCAATGTCCAACTCGGTTTGGAAGTCTGTCACCCAACTTAAACGGCTGTACAAAACGAGACTTATCTTCAAGATTTATATATATATATATATATATATATATATATATATATATATATATATATATGTGTGTGTGTGTGTGTGTATACATATGTGTATATATATATATATATATATATATAACACCCCCGGGATACGGTATAAATAATTAGTATCAAAATACATTACAGTATATAATACACATGGATATAATCAAATAACATCGCAAGGCAGGACAAATATCGTAAAAAGAGGTCAGAAACACATCGTATTCTACATGGTAACCTGAAAAAAAACTGTATTCTAGGAACGCCGTATCCCGGGGTTCTTTATTGTATGTAATATATATATATATATATATATATATATATATATATATATATATATATATATATATATATATATGTATGTATATATCTGTAAATGTGAACATGTCTGTGTACCTGTCTCACTGCCTGTCTGTGTACATTTCCCTACGCAATAACTTTGTTAATTTTAAGTCTACAGACTCGAAATTTGATATACAGAGTACTGAGATTTGGAAAAGTCTTTGTGATCAGTTGTCGGCCAGAAATTTGGCTGTTAAGGAGCCTAACTTCAACGATTTGATTTTTTAGAACTCTACAAAACTCCTCCGACAATTTTGGGTCTAAACACTTGAAATTTTAGATATAGGTTCCTTGGACATGGATCTAACTTAATTACTTTATTTTAGCCCAAAACAATACATTTTTAGGGGTCATAATATGGGTCAAAGTAAAAAAAGATGACCGTTTATTTTTATCTTTATTTTTTATTTTTTGCTCAGCATACATCTCCACACACCGGGGCAACGCCGGACACCCATGCTAGTATATATATATATATATATATATATATATATATATATATATATATATATATATATATTTATATATATATATCTATATCTATATCTATATATATATATATATATATATATATATATATATATATATATACGTATGTAGGTGTGTGGGTGTCTGTAGAAAGAGAGAGAAAGAGTAAGAGAAAAAGAGAAAGTGACTACTCATTGGCGCGCTGGCCCTTGAACAATAAGAGAAGATATTAGTCCATTAAAGAAAAAAAAACAAACTGATTTTGAGATTATATTGTCTTTTGTTGTAGTAAGGATAGGATTATGAACGATTAAGTCAGAACATAATTATTTGTAATATAAATTATTGATACAAACCATGTCTATATACAATAATGCTGTACAACTAATGTCGTCTCAAAAAACGTTTAGATTTTTGTTGTTTCTGGCTCGGCTTAAAGTAAAATATAACGAGGCATGTTGAAAAATGTTTCTTTTTTCATAAACAAATCTATATCTTATCTAATGTTTGTTTTTGTGATTTGTGGATTGTGATTGCAAAGCAGATCTTACCTTTATGTTTGTATACGTAATAAGTTTACTATCTAACATTTTGAACAATTTCTATTTAGTATGTATACTTTGCTACACACACACACACAAACACACACATATATATGCCATTAGAAAAATGCGCACATGAAAAGTAATATTTTTACGCTTAAACATGGAAAAGAAAAAGACAAGATATTCTCATAAAAATTATAACAAATTTATAACTGAACATATTGAAGCATTAAGAATTGATTATATAATGTTAAATCGAATTTATAAAATTCGTTATGCTGCAATATTTTAAGTTACAATTTTTTAATATTTTTTACTAGAATATCTTGTCCTTTTCTTTTCCTCTGTTTAATCGAAACCATATAACTTTTCATGTTCTCATTTTGCTATTGCTGTCCACGATTTCTCCAATAAATTCAGTTACTTTTTGTTTAATTTCAGACTCATTTTTGCCCCATAAACATAACATACACATATGTAAAACAAAGCACGGCACTCGTCTGCTTTCTTTCTCTCTGTTTCACTTGTTAATTCTCTTTTCGCGAGAGCGATAATTTTGTTGGCACACTAGTCGCTGAAGCGACACGGTTGCTATGGAAAACAGTCAGAAAACGTCGCTCAACTCCTTACGAATTTTTACGATTTTGAACACTAGTAAATTCATAATTATTTTTGTTTTACTGAACGAAAATTGAAAAAAAAAATCACAGTATAGCTGAGAAGGTGATCTATAAACTGTAATAATTGTTTGAAATTTAGTCGAAAAATAGGTGAGCGGTGAAGCTTAAAAGCAGTTCTAAATGACAAAACTGCCACGTAACCATATTCAAACACTACCGTGTTTTATTGCTATATATATATATATATATATATATATATATATATATATATATATATATATATATATATATATATAATCTTTATCTAAAGTACTAGTTCAACATAAGACTTAATAAGAGGAATATAATATTTTAATACACACAGCTGCATTTAAAGTATTGAGTACATTTGAATTCAGCATCTACCACATCCCAATTGACCTACTACATTATTGCACGCACCTGTTACATCTAGAAAATTAAACACTATTGTATAAAAGTGTATGCAATTTATGAGTGTTCGACTGTATTAATGATTTATAGCTCCAGAGTTTGTTTCGTATTATTATCCGAGGTCATAAATAACAATGAAATATAAAAAAAAAGTTTGCTTAACATATTTCTTTCCAAACTTACTTCTTGATCTCTTATTTTCAATTTGAACTTATTTGTTTGAAAGCAAAGTATAATGAACTACCAGTACCCACTAACCGGCGTCGCTCAGTGGAAGCGTGCCCCCTCTCGAAAAAAAAATTAAAGTAAGTGTTTTGTTGTTGTTGTTGGTGGTGGTGGTGTTGGTGATGGTGGTTGTTTTGTTGTTGCAGCTTAACCCCCAGCTTCCTCATGTTCAGAACGGCTTTGGGAATAGACACCTCCAACTCCTCACGGTAAGAACGATCATTGGAATGACATGAACGGGTGGAGAGAGGTGGTGTAGTAAGGATATTGAACAAACATTAGCAAACACTACACTGCTAGATTTTTATACCCGCACAAAAAAAAAAAAAAAAAACTCCAGATATCCGCTAGATTTTTAATTTTTGTCGTCTGAAATTTTCAAAAACTGCTAATACAAAACCAAAAAGATATGCAAAAAGGAAAACACCATATTTTTACTTCCTACCCTACATAAAAAAATATAATATGAATATAATACATTAAAAATAAAAATGTTCCGTGTTTTCCCACTATATATTTCTGGAATTATATTGAAGCGGTTAGCTCCCCAGAAGGCGTTCACATTTTTCAACTAGTTTTATCTGATTTTCGGAGAGGGTATATTTTGTTTTTGTAAGAAATAAATCATATAATAAAACGGTGGTTATAATAAGAATTCATTGAAATATATTAAAAAATTTAACATCACTATAATGACGTACCTAAATACTGATTATTGCCGAATAAGTTCTCCATAAATATAGGATGAATTGCTATTTGCAAAATAGAATTTTGTACAAAGATCAGCAAAACATGGCCTCTAGATTTTTAAACCATGCTATGTAGAAGGGTAGGTAAAAATGGCAGAAATGTATATAACCTGAAATGGCACAAAATGAACATCAGTATATATAAAGGGAAAATATTAAGTTTTTTCAATTTAAATTTCCTTTTATTATCGGTTTGTTTGTATTATTTTTACTTTTCCAAATATAATTTACGTAGGAACAACACAGTCGTTTATTAAAGTGTAGGATAGTAAAAAGTAGAGAAATTGTAAACAATAACAAAAACCAGCAAATATCTGATAGCAAATGCAGTAAAATTCAAATAACCTTTATACAGGCTGTTAATGTATTTAAGTTCTTTTACTGCATTTTTTAAAACTAATAGTTGTCTTTACAACAATTAACTGGCTGCTTGTTGCTTAACCATTGGAAACGTTATTCTTGGAAAATTTTATATAAAATGTCTGACTACCATTAACTCTTCATTTTGGTGTTCGACTCGAACTAAGCGTTAATGAGAGAATAAATCATTTGTTTCCAAGTTGAGGAATAAACCCTCTTTAATTAAATTAAACGTCCAGTTGTTTATTTTTTAATCAGTGTGTAAATACCCCTTTTTACAACTTAATTTGAAATTATGAAAAAAAGACCGTGTGTTAGCACGTTAAAGGTACTGTATAATTTCTTGTGCAGTTGTTTGTTGCTTTTTACAAATTTCTGTTGGTAACTTTTCTACACTTTAACTGCTAAAAATGCTTATAAATTAAGGTGTGGTGCTAGGAATGTATTTTAAACTACAGTGGTGGTACCTTCCTCCCCAATAAAATGTACTGGGACTTGCAATAAAATACTTTTATATTAATGTGCGTGTGCTCAGAGAGTATTTTAAACTGCAGTGGGTGCACCCCCCACCAATAAAATGTACTTCGATTATACAGTTTTGTGGATAGTAGCCATCGGAGATTTGTTAATGTCAACCGGTTACTTATACGAAAAAAAGTGTAAAAAAAAAATTACCGGCAGTTCCTAGCCGCGAACGCTTATTAGAAACTGGGGCGAATTAAAAGCAAAAGAGCTAACGAATCGGCCACGATAACTTTTCACTGTAATTGGCTTAGAATTTACCCTTATAAGGCGTGACGGAATGATTGACCTGAATAAAATTGTAACATAGTTGATCTCTCTCTCTCACTCTCTCTCTGTATTTCTCTGTCTCTTACTGTCTCTCTTTCCCTTCTATCTCTCCCTCTCCCTGTACCCTTTCTCTCTGTGTGTTTCTCTCCATCACTCTCTCCCCGTGTCCTCGTCTCTCTGTCTCTCTCTTTCTCTATTGCTCGCTGGTCGATGAGAATGTATACGGCTCAGCCAATCAGCGAAGAGGATTTTTACAAGGGAGGAATTATTATCTATAAATAGGAATATGTTAAAGATATCCTAAGTGTATGTGTCTAGTAATAAATTAAAAAACGGTAAAAACCTCAGTAGAACAGGAATAAGTAGGAAAAGTGGCAGTGTTAAGTGGGAGCGGTGGAACTACAAGAAAAAGTAGAGAGGGAAATAGGGGCTATTCCCTCTTTAGATGGTGAGATTATGATTGTGCGCTCATCGGAACTAACATAAGATTTTTATATAACACCTTAATGTGTATATAATGTTGTGCTTGTGTTACATCAGGCAGTGGATAACAGCGTAGACATAATAAATTTGTATGTGGCGTCTGTTGTTGTAAACCTAAGGTATTTTGGTCCGGAGGCGAAAAACTGCGTCTCTTTTATTATATATAGGAAAGCTATTTCAGAGTGAGCAATGACAAAATGAGGCAAAAATAATAAGGTTCTATAGTGTTACTGAAAACCACTAAAATAAATAAGGGAAAACTCCAGAGCACTACTAAAACAAGTCTTTAATCTCTAACACACAAAGAGAAATATTTTTAAAGTGAGCACTAAGTTCTATAAGGTGCGAATAGTGATGAAGCAACACATGCTTAACTATAAAAAGAAAAGCAGTAGGGTTCCGAATAAAACTTCGGTTACAAATCTGCGAACACTTTTTATGTGAGTATTGACTTATGAAGCAGTAAGTCATGAAGGGAAAAGTTCCGTTAGAGGTTAAGCAACACTTTTTCACAATTGACTCATCAAACAATAAGATTTAAAAGGTGTAATGCGATTAGGAGTTAAGCAATACTTGATCATTAAGCAATGATGTCCAGTATAGACATGGTACGGTTAGAAATTAAGCAACACATTCTACCGCTCCAGAAAATATCTCACTACTGATGCAATTCTCTATCTATATAAAAGCCAAGTACGTCCAAGGATGGAATACTGTGTCCATATCTGGGCAGGAGATGCTAAAAACAGCCTATCCTGCCTTGACAGAGTACAAAATAGACTTCGTGGCTTAGTGGGGGATGCTCTTTTCTCTACCCTGCAACCTCTGTCCCACAGAAGAGACATTGCAAGCCTATCCTTGTTTTATCGTTATTTCCATGGCAGGTGCTCGTCTGAACTCCAATCTCTGGTCCCCCCTCGCCAATTTTCCACGAAAACACCCGTCTAGTTGAATCCACTGTGAAAAATTTCCCCCACTCTATATCTGTGCCTAAATCAAAACGCGGATTCCATGAACATGCTTCTTTCTTAGAACTGCACGCCTGTGGAACTCTGTTTCCTCTGCCTGCTTCCCACCGGACTACAAATGGGATGTCTTCAAGTCCAACGTTAACAAATTCCTAATGAACCGCCCCCTAATGTACTTGCAATAACCCTTATCCCTGAGTGGCTTCCGGGCCTTGATAAGTGGTGATCACTGTGTAAAAAAAAAATAACAAGTACAGAAAAAGGAAAGTGCGGAAACAGAATGAGCAACACTGACTTCATTATTCATTAACTCATCAAGTAATTAGGTCTAGAGGATTTACCGTTAGGGATTAAGTAAGACATTCTTAACCTCTCCTCTTCTTCATAACTCGCACTGTTTGAGGAGCATATTTAGCAAACATTTCCAGTTATAAAAGGCGAGTTGATATTAAAAATTAGGCAAGACTTATCCGTATTTATTCTATTAGGTATAAAAACATGCACAGAAAGTAAAAGAGAGATACTTCTGTTAATTCTATATATATATATATATATATATATATATATATATATATATATATGTATATACATATATATATATAACATGCACAGAAAGTAAAAGAGAGATACTTCTATATATATATATATATAACATTCACAGAAAGTAAAAGAGAGATACTTCTATATATATATATATATATATATATATATATATATATATATATATAACATGCACAGAAAGTAAAAGAGAGATACTTTATATATATATATATATATATATATATATAACATGCACAGAAAGTAAAAGAGAGATTCTTCTATATATATATATATATATATATATATATATATATATATATATATAACATGCACAGAAAGTAAAAGAGAGATACTTTATATATATATATATATATATATATATATATATATATATATATATATATATAACATGCACAGAAAGTAAAAGAGAGATACTTCTCTCTCTCTCTCTCTATATATATATATATATATATATATATATATATATATATACATATATATATATATATATATAAAAATAGAATTAACAGAAGTATCTCTCTTTTACTTTCTGTGCATGTTTTTATACCTAATAGAATAAATACGGGTAAGTCTTGCCTAATTTTTAATATCAGCTCGCCTTTTATAACTGGAAATGTTTGCTAAATAAGCTCTTCAAACAGTGCGAGTTATGAAGAAGAGGAGAGGTTAAGAATGTCTTACTTAATCCCTAACGGTAAATCCTCTAGACCTAATTACTTGATGAGTTAATGAATAATGAAGTCAGTGTTGCTCATTCTATTTCCGCACTTTCCTTTTTCTGTACTTGTTATTTATATATATATATATATATATATATATATATATATATATATATATATTGTTATTTTATATATATATATATATATATATATATATATATATATATATATATATATATATATCGAGAGCTCTTTCGGCTATTATCTCATAAAAATCGATAGCGTACAAAATAATATTATGTCGAAAAAAAAAAGTTCTAAATATTTCAGACATGTTGACGACGCTTTTGCTATTTTTCCATCGCAAGGTGAAGCGGCGATATTTTTTAATAGGTAGAATTCATTTCATGGGGCTCTTAAGTTCACTATGGAAAGTGAGAAGGACAATTCGCTTCGCTTCTTGGATGTTCTTGTCGAACGTTCAAGGGGGGGATTTCTCACTACAATTTATAGAAAACCGACATTTGCTGGCCTATATGTGAACTGGTTGTCTTTTGTACCAAAATCACGTAAGGTCGGCCTAATTAATACTTTGGTACCTAGAGCCCTCATGATTTGTTCGCCTTACAGATTAGACGCCGAACTCGATAAGATCAGGGAAATATTCATCAATAATGGTTATCCTGTTGACCTTATTGATCACTGTATTTTCAAAAAGGTTTCGGATTTTAAATCCCCTAAAAAGTTTGGACCCTTGAAACGCCCGGTTTATTTAAAATTACCGTGGATTGTAGAAAAGAGTAATAAACTTTCCAAACAGATTCACAGAAGTATTTACGACTGGTTTTATTCTGTGTCCTTGCGTTTGGTATATACTACGAGACTTGCTTTTCCGTCTTTTCGCAAGGATAGTTTATCTTACATCCAAAATAGTATTGTATCGAATATCAATTTAAATGCCAGTCCGATGCTGGTTATGTTGGGCGAACATCCTTGCACCTTTTGACTCGTATAAACCAGCATGTTCCATCGAAGATCAGACAAGGGAGGATGGGGTCTGGTGGTCTCCCTCCTTCTGCAGCCTTGGACTCTTCTATTGGCCAGCATTTGGTTGACAACCCTTGCCGTGTCAATAGATATAAAATAGAATGGTTCGAGGTGCTACATAGAGCGGAAATCCGAAACCATTTAAAGATTTTGGAGTCTGTCTCTATTGCGGTGCATCAACCTTCTTTGTGTCGGCAAAAGGAAACATCCAACGCATTGTTTCTCTTTGGGGAACTTTGAATATTTTTCTCTCGTTTTTTTTCTCCCCTCGTTGTGCCAATATTTTAATCGTTGTTAAACGTTAATAAATTCATTTTAGTATCCCCGTACTTTTGGCACATTCAATAAGTTCCCCATTAGAAATCTTTATTTTCGACATAATATTATTTTCAAAACTGTATATAAATTCTGTACCTACAAACATATATATATATATATATATATATATATATGTTAAGAGATAGATTTAGGTGTGTATATGCGTATGAAGTGCGTAAGCTCACACGCATCTTGAATACTAAGCTCTTCCCGAGTGCGAATCGAGAGGCCAATTATTTTAGCAGACACTTTTTCGTTTGCTCTCTCTAGCTGGACAACCCTGACCCTTTGACTCTGAAATACATTATAACCAAATTTGTACCTTGATTGATGAGAATACAAAGGAGGGCGTGTGTGTGCCTGCGTGCTTTTTTATTTGTTTTTTTGTTTGTTTGTTTTTTTTGTCAGAATGAGACGCTGAGGCAAGTATAAGGGTGTGGGTGCAGCCATCATCAAGCACACCCTAAATTAAGGGCTCGGGTTACGCCGTTCAACATTTTAAACTCCTTATTTTGTAATAGCACTTCAAATTGGTTTCCGTCAACACATTTTTCGATGGTCATCTACTTCCGGTTTGCAAAATAAATGGTATTAACGGCGAAGGCGATTAGTAATAAGATGGGGACGGGAATTGTTTTACAATGCTGGAAAGTGGATTGATCGGTCTGAGTGAGCTACGATTAAATTGTTTGTCTGGCCAAAATTATTTAATGCTTGTCTAATGGTTAAATAGCAAAGTTCTGTCTTCCTAAAAAGCACAGTGTGGATTTCTATAACAATTCGCGGTAGTGGCAGCACTGATTTAAAAAAAATACATCTAAGAAAGTTGTTTTACAAATTTATTTACATTTACTAACGCAGTTGTGACGATTTAGAACAAAAAATAACATTTAATATTGAATACGTTGTAAACAGTTTAACTTTAAAATATATAAATTCTAATGTAGCCATTTTATTTAACCACTTGTTTACTTTACTTTTATTTAACCACTTGTTTACCTTACGAATTTTAAATAAGCTGGAGTAGGTGATAGTAACGCCAGTCAGAAAATACGTCATCAACTTAGTCTGACTGAATCTCGGCTATTTATTAGTTGGAAACTACCTTGCATCTGTCCGGCTGATGTGTAGTTATGGGAAGGAGGTTTACCCTCCAGGGTTATGGCCACCCGTCTGTTGGGCTGAGTAAGTGTACTGCATAATGTGTCCCTACCGGGGAATGCTGACTGGGCTGCACAGGCATAGTGCTCTTACTTTGGAAACGCTGGCTTTACGCATTCCATCCTTCGACCTTGTCTGGTGGGAAGTAAGTATCTAGCTAGTGTGGTTAGAAATTTAGCTTTGCTCAGAACCGATGTATACAACAGCTAAATACGTCTGTATCTTATCTTTAATATATGAATTATTTCAAGGCAAACAGATCCGAAATGAGTAGACATATCAATGCAAATGGCTTTTGATTAATTTGCCAACTGTATTTTCTTCTTTTAAATAATTTTTGATGCCTAATAGTAATGAGTTACCATTTTGCAAAGCTAATATCGTTCATATAAATAACTTATACCTCTTTACATTATATGAATCTATATATAACAGTGAAATTGTCTCTGTGTGTGTGTCTGTGTGTGTGAATTTCCTTATCAACCTACTCTGTAAATTTTCGGTTTACAGACTGGATATTTGAAATAAGGGGTATTGAGATTTGGAAATATTTTTTAATCGGTTTTCGTCCAGAAATTTGACTGTCAAGGGGTTAAAGTTGAACGATTTGACCTTAGAAAACTTTACCAAACTCCTCTAACAATGTTGGGTCCAACCACTTGCAATTTAAGATGTAGGTTACTTGGACATGGATCACACTTTTTAATTTGATTTGAGCCCAAAACAATAAATGTTAAGGGGTCAAAATTTGGGCTAATTTAATTTTTGAGGTAAACATTTGAAATATTAGATACAGTTTATTCAAGCATAAGAGCAAGCTTTTTAATCGATTTTTAGTCGATAGTTTTGTTTCCAAGGTGCCAAAGTTCAAAAGATTTTACCTTTGCGGTCTCTAGAAAACTATTCACCCAATTTTGGATCTAAGCATTTGAAATTTTACATAAAGGGTACTCAGGTATGCAGCAAGCTTTTTAATCAGTTTTTTTTACGAGAATTTGGCTGTCAAGAGGTCAAAGTTTAAAGAGTTGGCCTTTGCAGACTCTACTAAACTCCTTCGCCAATGTAGGCTACCCGGACATATGTCAAATTTTTCATATATATATACACATAAAGTACTTCTTTTAAACTCCTCGGCCTAATGTTTACAGGAAATATGAACTGGAATAGATACATTGAGAGTATTGCCAGGGCTGCTGCAAAGAAGGTTGGCTGCTTCTACCGTGCTAGAAAAGTACTTACGCCTGAAAGTATCCTGTACCTCTTTATGGCCACCATTCTCCCATGTATGGTGTACTGTTGTCACATCTGGGCTGGTGCATCTGCTGCTTGTCTCTCGCTCCTTGACAGGGTTCAAAAGAGAGTCGCCAACCTGATAGGTCCTGAACTGTCATCTAGGCTTCAGCCTCTGTCCTACCGACGAGATATTGCATCGCTTTGTCCGTTCTACAAATACTTTAATGGCAAATGCTCTGACGAACTGCAAACACTTGTACCTCCTCGACGTAACTACCCCCGAATAACCTGATAAGCCACTAAGTCTCACCCCTTTACAGTAGAGATCCCTAGGTGCAAGAAAGCTTTTTACTCCAATAGTTTCTTCCCCAGAACTGCAGGTCTTTGGAACTCCCTTCTGGGATTCTGCTTTCCCAACTGTACTGATATGCAGAAGTTCAAGTGTAATGTTAACAAACATCTTTCTACTCATCTCCCTTGATAATGTATCTGTAAATTATGTCCCTGATAGTAACCCCCTGCTTCAAAGCGGCGCTCTGCCTTGTTTGGGGTGAAAATTGAATTTAAAAAAAAATAACATATGCACAAAAAGTTATGAACAGCATAATAAAAAGCATTAAAGCGCCCGAGCAAAGCCGGGCTGAACTGTTAGTACTAAATTAAGGTACACGGTGTTGTCCGAGGAGTAGTAATTCGCTTATGTGAATAACAATTGAGTTGCAATTGTTATCACACGCAAAGCAACTTTTACGATAAAATCCGAGCATCGAATCGAAGTGAAAGTTGCAGAAAGAAACAAATGCAAAAGTTTAATATAAAAACGAATGCGTAAGTAAGTTTTACAAGCAAAAATGCCCTTACTTAAGGGTAGATTTATTTAAAAAGAATAAAGTATGGCAGAATAAAGTTGTCGACATAGAAAAGACGACATAATTCCATTTTCGTCGGATGAAAACCGGTTGTCTATTTTTTTGCAGATCATCTGTTAGTTGGTCAGTTGTGTACACATCCTAATAGGAGCCGTCTATCATGTCTGAAAATAATACAATGTTCAACAAGCTAGATGAGAGATGTGTCGCTGTACGACTCATGTTCTTTCCCGATTCAAGTTATGACAGCAAAACCATTGCCAGCAACCCTCAAAATAAATCGATAGATTGACACGATAAACAGGGAGGTGCCCAGGCTGATGAAAAGAAAGCTTTCGGTCACGGTTATGATCTTTGCTGTCGTTTCAACAGAGAGCCACATCATTCCACCTCACTTCTTCGCCGAAGTTGACATCAAAGTGTACCTGGGTATGCTGAAAAGTGTGGTGCTTCCCTGGTAGAATTAGGTGCCCGCAGGACTCTGTCCCGGCTCACAAGTCTAAAGATAACTAGCCTTGGCTTCAGTAGGAGGGCTACGACTTTGTACCCTTCTCTCACTGCCCCGCCCCGAACTGAACTCGCAGAATTAATTTGTTCGGTCATAAGTTGAGAACGTCACTAACCTGATACCGCACAACGCCAAAGCTAGTCTGATCGTCGAGTATTCGTTGAGCTCTGGCCGGCGCTTGTGGAAAATTCACGATAGAGTTGGGGATCCGTGTCAAGGCGGTGCTTGAGGCTGAAGGCAACTACATTGAATAGTTGTCAGCTCTAACACATAATGATGTTACCTGAATGGATTTTTTCAATTAAATTTTTAGATACGGCTGTAGGGTTGTTTTTATTTTAGGGCGACAAAATTAATATACAAAAGTATGAAGTTATGCGTAAAATTAAAGTATTTATTCAACCGTGCTCAATACGTAGGTAGAGCTAGATAGTTAGGTATAAAATATATATGGCGATTAAGCTACACAACATATTCCGCGTTTCATCCACGCTAGGATTCATCAGGCTTATGCGAGAATGTTGTGGTCGTTTCGCGTGTTTATATACGCATATTCGATTGAGTTCTTATTTAACCAATCAGCTTTCGAGTTTCCACCGCACCCCTTCTTAATCAGCCAATGAGCAGGCACTTACAGGGCAATGATCCAGTTGACCTCAGGTTGACCTTTACCTTTGTGTGTGCTATTTTGTGCGGGAGCATAGATATCAAGTGTCCTGACCTATTTTAAATCGAGGTTAATTTTTTTTGTTTTTGCTAGTTTATATATATATATATATATATATATATATATATATATATATATATATATATATATATATATATATATAATTTCTAGATCTCATCGAAAAGCGCTTCCCCGCAACAAATCCGTTGAAGAAAAATTTCAATAATAATAACCTAAAGTTATCCTAATGCTGCTGCGACAATTTAGAGATGATAATAAAAGCACATAATAACCAACTCCGGACAACCACAACCATATTAGAAATAAAAATAAATATACTAATAACGAACAAGATAAATGCAACTGTAAATACCGCCCACGTTGCTCACTTCAAAATAAATGTCTAACCACAGTTTACCAGGCCACAATATTTGCGAAGGAAGACGCGAATAACAATGACTTCCTTAGATTATAAAACTCGATATTATGACCACAAAATAGATTCTATAATAAAAAATACCGAATCAAAAAAACACTCTATGCAACAAATTCTGGGAACTGAAGGAAAACGGACGTTCGCCGGTAGTCGAATGGAAAATAGTAAGACAAGCAAACACACGTAGAGACCTAGATGATCCATGTAGATTATGCCTTCATCAAAAATGTGCTATCCTATACTTTAAAGAACCCCAACATCTATTAAACTGTAGGAGAGAAATAGCGAACAACTGTGTTAACAGGATAAAATTTACTCTAGGATAGAAATACAAAATTATGTTAAAACTAACAATAACAATAGAGAATAAACTAATAAAAAATAAATAAAGATATATATACTTAAACTCTTCCACCCCCCACGCACACACACACACACACACACATATATATATATATATATATATATATATATATATATATATAGAGAGAGAGAGAGAGAGCTAGATAAATAGATAGATAGATAGATTGATGTAAACTAGCTAAACAAAAAAAAATAACCTAGATTACAAATAGGTCAATACACTAGATATCTATGCTCCCACACAAAATAGCACACACAAAGGAAATGGTCAACCTGAGATCAACTGGATCATTGTAAGTACCTGCTAATTGGCTGATTAGGAAGGATACGGTCGAAACTTGAAAATTGATTGGCTAAATAAAAACTCAATAGAGGGTGCGTATATAAAAATGCGAGAAAACCACAAAATTCACACATAAGCCTAATGAATCCTCGCGTGGATGAAACGCGGATTATGTTTTGTAGCTTAATCACCATATATATTTTATACCTAACTATCTAGCTCTACCTACGTATTGAGCATGGTTGAATAAATACTTAAATTTTACGCATAACTTCATACTTTCGTATATTAATTTATGTTATTAAAAGAAGTAGTGATATATATATATATATATATATATATATATATATATATATATATATATATATATACTAAGAACGGGGAAAACACGTGACGGCTTTGCGGTTACGAGCACCGCCAAATCTGAAGTTACTTATGTTTAAATTAAGACTAGACAATCGAAAAGAGAGGATGGCTTTCGAAAATATCGACGAAAAAAGCGACCCCCTGTAGAAAAGTGCCTAGTTTAAGGTGAATATATTAATGTTTTTAGTCAATTTTTCGATATTTGTCGTCTGAAAGGTCGACCTGCAATAGGATACTGATCTTGGTAAAATTCGTCGTCTCTTTCGAAAGTTTTAGGCAGATATGCAAATATACATGCATACATACATGCATTTATATATTAGTAACTAAAAATTTTCGACCCAAACCAATTAAAGAGCTTGTCCTATCTCTGAATACCCTTTATGTCAAATGTCAAATGTTTAAACCAGAAATTGTCTTAGTAATTTGGTAGAGACCGCAGAGATCAAATTTTTGTTTAACTTTGACCCCTATTATGACCTCCTAACATTAGTTGTTTTGGGCTCAACTCAAGTTATTCAGTTATATCCATGTCCAAGGAACCCATATCTAATATTTCAAGTGTTTAGACCCAAAATCGTCGGAGGAGTTTGGTAGAGTTATTCAAGGTAAAATCGTTGAACGTTGACTCTTTAACAGCCAAATATCTAGCCGAAAACCTATCACAAAGATTTTCCCAAATCTCAGTACCCGGTATATCACATTTCGAGTCACTAGACTTAAAATTGACAGAGTTATTGCGTAGGGAAATGGAAACACACACACATACAGACACACAGACACACAAACATACACACAGACACGTCACTTTTATAGATATACTAGCATTTCAGCCCGACGTTGCCCGGTTGCTATGATGTGTATGTTGAGCAAAAAAAAAAAACAAGTGGTCGTAGGAGATGCAGGCTCAAACCCGTACAGCAAAGGAGGAAGAGAACGGGGTAAAAACCTGACCTCTATGCTGTTATAACCACCGCCAAAGCGGAAGTGACATTCTTTAAATTTCAGGCGAGCCAATCGAAAGGAGAGGATGACTTTCAAAATTATCGGCGAAAAAAGCGACCCCCTTTAGAAAAGTGCCTAATTTAAGGTGAAGATGTTAATATTTTTCGTCAATTTTTCGATATTTGTCGTCTGAACGGTCGAACTTAAAAAAGAATTTTGAGAAAATCCGTCGCCTCTGTCGAAAGTCTTGGGCAGACATGCAAACATACATACATACATACATTTATATATTGGTAACTAAAAATTTTCGACCAAAACTAATGAAAAAGCTTGCCCTATCTCTGAATACTCTTTATGTAAAATTTCAAATGTTTAGACCAGAAATTGTCTTAGTAATTTAGTAGAGACCGCAGAGGTCAAATATTTTTTAACTTTGACCCCTGACCCCTAAACATTTATTGTTTGGGTCTCAAATTAAGTTATTATTAAGATCCATGTCCAAAAATAAAATAAAATAAAATAAGTAAAATAATTTTCTCAGTGCGTCCGAGTGTCTGAGTTGGGTTTATTCCCTATGGACTCGAAAACGGTTGGATCGATTTGATAAAATCTCACATGACCGTACTTTACGTGCCTCATAGTAATTTTTGGTAGATTTTTATTTTGAATGTTTTATATAAGTATCAAATATCAATAATCGAAATAATCAGATGAAAGAAAGATTTTGACCAAAGTTAACACTTTACACGGTGCGTTTCAGATTTTTTATTACAACAAAGACAGACATATATAAATCTACTGTAGGTTCTTTGATATGTCAGGGGCGCATTGAAATGAATGTTTATCTTTTGAGCCTCATTGAAGTATGATACTTGGCTTTTTCATCTTGAAATTTAATTTAAGCAATTATATATAAAAATATTTTTCTACAGTGCAATGTAGACTACAATATATTGTTTACTAACTCACTGCGAGGGGTCCCGTAAGCTTTGTTCTGGTGCACCGCGATGGACCCCCAACTAAAACAGGCAATCAATCGATTGGATTGAAAAAATGGTCGATTTCACCGATTTAGACGATAATAAAAATATGGAAGTGTGAAACATTCGTCAATCATTATTCAATCTCGGGCAACGTCGGATCATCCTGCTACTATATAATTTATATTCTCTTTTCTCATGAAATTCTTATGAGAAGTTGTGAAATCAGTAGTTTGTACTTTTAAAGAACCCAGTATTCTCACTTTATTTGACTAATTATTTCTTTTGATGGGAACAGAAACATTAATCTTACGGTCAGGTTGACCAATTCTATTGATGAAGTTCTGTCAAGGGAGACAAAAGGTATCAGATGAAAGGCCTATTTTGGTTTCCGTTTCCGGTCGTGACTTTCCCGCTTAGCGCACAAAGAGAATCGAATGCCGGAAGCGAGTAGTCAACATTCCGGCTAGAGACATTGAACGGGCGCTTAAATCATTCTGGCCTCTATGCCCTTTTCTCTCCTTTTAAACAATTCATTCTTTGACACTGTATTACAGCTACCCATTTCATACAAGGTAAATATACCGTTACAAAAGTGATTAGACTCTTACGAAGTCCAGCAATAGTTACTGTCAACTGCTAACTCATGCTAGTTTAACAAATGCCTTATGAAAGAGTAATCGAGCACATCTTAAATTGAATAAATTAAATGAATCAATAGGTTCGAAATGTCTCTTATGAACAATCTTGTGGTGAAAGGAGTTCGAATTCCTCAGGTGTATGGTGCTTATTTTAACACTATTAATACTGGGGAAGGTATTAACCGAAAACTTTCCCCAACGGACAGGTTTATTAAATCCATTATATATGGAGTAGATGTCGGTGTTAGCGTCCATATAAAAACAAAATACTAGACATGATACACCCATGAAGAGAATAAATTCTGTTTTTCAATTTTCTGAAAAATATCCGAATTCTTTTTAAAAAATTTATCCAGAGGGAGTTCGATGTCAAATGAATTATTTTCAACGTCGTAAGTTTGAAATTTGAACTAAATAATACTTTCTTGTCGTTGGGGCCAGGATCAAGTAAAATATAGCTTTTCCTGTTGTTGAACGAGGAGAAATCTTTATTGACTTGAGATGATGTGTTAGGGAGGCAGAGAGAATAGGAGAGAAAGGAAAGAGAGAAATCCAAAGAGAGAAGGATAAAAGGGTGCAGTTGGAGATGTAAAGATGGGGGAAATATTATGCCTTCTAAGATTGCGTTCATTTACTTAAGAGAAGAATGAATGTAGGGAATTTTTTTTATGAAAGAAACATAATAGTAATCGCTATAATTCATGAAAAAAGGCATACATCCTCTGGCGTCATTTTTTGTAATTCACTAAAAATTACTAAAATTTAATCTTAAAAAGGGCTTCATGACTACCATATTTTAAAAATAAATATTAATAATTTTATACCTATGGACAAAATTGCGAAAGCTACCATCTTAATCATTGGTGGCGAAAATGATAATTACTGATGGTCGGGAGATTCAAACGCAGTCAATAAAGCCAAACTTGGTTTTCGGGATAATGTTTTCCCTCTCAACCATCGGCAATTAAACTTTTAAAAGAAGTGAATTAGGCTGATGAAGCCGTATGAGCTGGCTGTCATAATCAACGCCCCTGAGAGTATTATACAAACAGTAAGTTTGGGATAATACATGTATGCTAACTGACCTCTTTCATTCTCATTTCACTTAATAGGGCCAAGTTTGTATCTTCGTAAAGCGAATTTATAACTATATTTTTAAAGAAATATTAATAATCGGTTTATACCGACAGACACTACCATTCACGTTATCACAATAATCTAAATTACGAGTGGCACAAGTAATAATTACTGCTGGTCGGGAGGATCGTATTCAGTGAACAAAGTCAAACTTGGCTTTGATTGCTTATGTTTTTTTCCTCTCCTTAAAAGGAAGTGAATTAAAATACTTTTGAAGCCGTATAATCGCGCTGTCATTATTCTGCAAACAATGTGATTGAAACAATGCATGCTAATTAGAGGCCTTTTTCTTAATTCACTTCATAGGGTTCAACCTGAATCTTTTTAAAGGGGCTTTGTAACTGTAATATTTTTCAATAAATATTAATAACTTTTATACTTATTGACACAGTTGTTTTCTGCGTGCGTAATAATCAGCGCAATAACTGATAATTAATGCTGTATGAGAAATGAGAACCGGGTTAACAGAGTCAACATGGGCTTTAGTGGCTTGTATTTTACTCTCGGTCACCGGTAAACAACATTTAAATGGTAGTGAATTTAAATGCTGAATTCTGTACGCAGTCAGAGTAAACTTAATTCTGTCATAGCCAATTAATTCTGTCATAGTTAACTTAATTCTGTCATAGTCAATTAATTCTGTCATAGTTAACTTAATTCTGTCATAGCCAACTTAACTCTGTCATAATTAACTTTATTCTGTCATAATTAACTTTAATTCTGTCACATTCAACTTAATTCTGTAAGCAATCATAGTCAACGGTTTTAGAAGTCTCATAGAAACAGGATGTTTTAAATGAAACATGTATGTTAATTGGTCGCCTTTTCTTAATTCAATAAACAGTGCTTAATTTTCGTCTTTTAAAAAGTATTTGTAATGATATTTTTCAATGAATATTAATAATTTGTTATACTTTCAGACATAGTATTTCAGGGTTAGGTAACCATCGGCGCAGGAAGTGAGATAGATTGATTTGATAGATAATAATTTTTCACCCGTGTAGGGCATGTATTTCAACAAAACATACAGAGGACAAACATGGACACTGAAGTGGTCGAAGTTATTGTGCTTCAACAGTCTGTATGAATAAAAAAAAGAAGATGGGAGATGTATCAGTGATGAGAACAATGAATTTTGGGCCTAAATTTCGAACAGTTTGTTGCATGAGCGCCCTCTGTCAACCCAATCTTCACCGGGTGTGAATTGGGCGTATTAAGTCCTTACCCCTCTTTTCCACCCTAGACCAAAGAAGGCCGCTTACGTCCGTGTTATTCGAATAGTCAGAATTTATCCCGCGCTTGTTTGTCTTGTAAATCAAATTTACTGATGCATTGGGATTCATAATCTCCTCTTATCGGTGATGTGTCAACCGAGATTTTAAAGACGGATGTCAACATTGTTCTACGAAATGAGAGGGACAGATAGATATATAGATAGAGAGAGAGAGAGGGGGGATAAGACAGTTTTGGTTTAGGAATGTGTGTCTCTAGTGGTGAAAGAGAAAAAAAGAGAGATAGAGGAGAGTGCGAGAGATATAGAAAGAGGCAGAGACAGAGGGAGGTACATGGGCGTATGTAAATGAAAAGTGTTGAAGAAGTAACACAAGAGCAGTAGAGGAGGTACACGAACATAGAAACTAAATAACCAGAGAGACGAGAAAGATGATGAGAAGAATAAAGAAGAAAAAGGAGGAGAAGAGGAATACGAAAAAGAAGAAGGAGAAGAAAGAGAACAAAGAAAAAGAGAAGGAAAAAGAAGATAAGAGGGGGGAATAAGATAAGGAAATTCGGATGAGTAGAAGAAGAAAAAGAAGATTGAAGATAATAATAATAATAATAATAATAATAATAATAATAATAATAATAATACAATGATGCTGCAATTGTTGTTGTTTTTGTTGCTGATGACGATGAAGATGATTGGCAAAAAATAGAAATGATGATGATGATGGTTAGCAGGAAGAAATGTATTAAAAAGAAAACGCACAGCTCAGCGGGCAATGAGAGTACTGACAACCAATTATTTTGCTTAATATGGCGTATAACACATACGACATGAAAAAGCTGTGTTTAGTGTTTTTCTGAAACGCAATTTCTCTCTTATTCATTGGCCAGCTCGCGAAATATTGTACTTCAATGCCTATCCTAAATTGGTAAGAGAGCACAACATTCCAATTGGATTTGAACACGTTTTGTTCAGTTCCTCTAACATAGCACTCATGTCGCTCGCATCAAATATTATAAGGATACGACAAGGAAAGCGAACCAGTATCTCACCAAGGTTTCGACTGAGCCTCATTTGTTTATTTACGTATTATTAGTAGAAAAGAATATACTCATACAACAATTACCCGATTTAGGTGCTTAAATTATATCTACATAAAACTTGTAGTCTGTCTGTATGTCTGTAAGTTTAACATTTTCTCAAAAAAATACTGGCGCGATTTGGCTGAAATTTTGCATGGATTTTCTCGTAAGGTGCAGCGAAATAAGTTTTATGGTTTCATGCACAATTAGGGATTAATAGGTACTGACAAGACAAGTGTAAATACCACAGGAGACTCTTTCATATGTAATATATTGATGATGGCATTCTGTAGATGTTCGGCGTGAATGCAGACGCTCTAATATTTAGTAATTCTTTTGGTAAAACTGCAAAACTATTTATCTAAGCTAACAAAGAAAACCGTCGTAGGTTGGTTGAAAAGTACGTTTAAATATGATATGTTAATTATTTGCACATTTCGTATATATGATTATAGAATCAATTTTCCATCGATTTTTGTATATTAGAAAGTTGCGATTTCAAAATTAAAAAATATATCCATATGACCAGGGTGCATGTGCTTGAATCAAACCGAAATCCAAACTTATATATATATATATATATATATATATATATATATATATATATATATATATATATATATATATATATATATATAAGCGAGATAAGATACTGATAGGATTCAGATGAAAAATCCTGATAGATATTACATAAAGTAATACTTTCAAGGAGATCCTAGCCAAAAAGGAAAAGCTCAATATTTAAGAATAGAGCAATAGATAAGTTTCGTGGTTTAATTTTAAATTCTGAAAAAAAAAGAACATATAGACACATATATTAGATTTAAGAATTTATTGATTGACAAAGGAATATATAGAAAGGGTTATTTTAATTTCCTTAATCCATGGATTTTCAACAATGGCTGATATCATCAGAGGAAATGAAATGCAGTTAGGAAAATGTTCAGCAGCGAATAGACGCTATTTTCTTTTCAGCACAATTATTGAAAATAGTTTTTGGGTGGTTGTGGATAATTATATGGAGAAAATTATACGGAAAGAGAAGTTGATACAACTTGGGTAGTCCATTATCGGAAGGAGTCCAATAATATTCGGGGTTATAAATACGGGTGGGCAGAAAAAAGGCCAATGGGAGAGAGTGATATTACCATATAGCGAAAGCGTACTGCTCAATCCTGATATTTTGAAAAGTATACCGGACTGTCTTATTCGTTGTTGCGTTGATAGTGTGTTATTTGCTTTGGTCCAAATATTTTCTCGGTGTTGACAGAGTATATCAGAAATTGGGTGGATATACCATTCCATTGTAATTATCCTCATGAGTAATAGAATTTGAGCATTGAATTAAGTGTTCGATGGACCTCGGGATCAATAGAATAGTTATCAAAATACCATTTATGTGAATATTGCTCTCTCCCATGGGCCTATTTTCTCCTTGATGCAAGAATCTGAGAAGCACGAAAAATGATTACGGCATTAGACTTGAAAAATCAGGGCCATAGATAGGAGGAAAACAGTCAGCAAGAAGAGAGTTGCACAAAACGACAGTTCTTGGAAAGAAGTCATAGGAATGTCTATACGAATGTCGAAGAAGTTGGCAATGTCTGAAGCTGAAGGCAAAATTGGATGAAGAAAAAATGTATTTCAGTCTGTTACTTTTAATTTAAAATATAGTGGTTACCTATTACACACATAACGAATATCATTTAATGGATAAAAAAAGAATATAAATTATAATTTCATAAAAACGATTAAATGATCTTTAACCATTTGCATTAGCGTTGATAAATTTAGTACTTTTAATCGATTGTTTGTGAGTAGATAGATAATCACATTATATACATCATCGCCCAATTCTTCTGCTTGTTGTTGTTGTTGTTGAGGAGGAGGAGGAGGAGGAGGAGGAGGAGGAGGAGGAGTATCATTCATTTATTGGAGTGAAGGCATTCGTTTCTCCGATACCTTTCTAGTTGGATTTTTTTTTTAAGACAGCAGGTCCTTACGGGGTAGACCATGAGAAGGTTGCTAACATCTCCTTACTGAAAACCTTTCTGTTTCTGCAAGCTACACTCGAAAACAGTACCTGCTGTGCATAGCAGTTATTTTCATTGGTTGTAGCTATTATTTAAATCTGTAAGTGCGCAGGTTTATCACCGACAGGAGATGCCAACGTTGCATAGTAAAGTGTGACTCAGAAAACACACAGAAATAGTATTTGTCTTAACACATAAGAAAACTTTCAAGCTTCAGGTTGTAGATTGAGGCTTTGCACAGACGCAGGGGCGATTAGAGGACAAATAATTTGATGTGGACACTTACTGCATTTTGAACATTTATTCGGGTACTCGATTGTGGCTGGATATTTGCCCCAAACTGATGATTGCGTCAGCATGAGACACCAGTAACGATAGATGTAAATATTACTTACTGTTTAATTACACACACGCATATATATATATATATATATATATATATATATATATATATATATATATGCGTATATATATGTATATATATGTATATTTACATGTATATATATATATTTATATATGCATGTTGTGTATATGTATGTATATGTGCCTATGTATATGTATGCATATATATACATATGTCTATATATATGTATATGTGCATATATATGTGTATATATGCATATATGTGTAAATACACCATATATACATATGCGTATATATATATATATATATATATATATATATATATATATATATATATATATATATATATATATATATGCATGTCGTGAAATTCCATATAAATTCCAATGAATTGTTCGGGAAAAAATAAATATCGTATGTCTTGTTTCCAATTATTTGTTATTATTCATTTCGTTTTCCAGGTTTTCTTATTTGTGCATTGTAAAAAATACGCATTTCCACACACACACACACACATATATATATATATATATATGTGTATATATATATATATATACGTATATATATGTGTGTGTGTATCGATAAATATATATATATATATATAATAATATATATGTACATATATGTGTATATACATATATGAAAAAATATATATTTATGTGTGTGTACGCATAATTTCAGTACATACACACAAGCACATATACGCACATAAATTCCTATATATGCACGTAGACGTATTTACTAATTTTAAGTTAATTTCTAGTCTAAAGTTTTAAGATTATTTCCACTACGATTCAACTGAATTTTGGTGGCGTCATCTTGATCTTACAAACCAGACAGACGCTTTCTAACACTGACGCCCAACACATGTAGTGAGATTGTTACACAGACCCATCTGTTAGTCAACTACACAAATGTTGAATTAGAAACCGACATTACTATCAACGAAAGACATTAATTATCCTAAAGATATGGACCTGAATAATTGACTTCATTCCATCTTATTTTTCATTCTCTTATATACATATATATATATATATATATATATATATATATATATATATATATATATATATATGTGTGTGTGTATACGTGTGTATTTATATGCACGTATGTCTGCACGTTTGGGTGTGACCATAATTCGTAGTAATGAGCCCAAGAGTTCACTAAACAGACAAATTCGTTTCAAATTATCCTCGAGACCAGTCAGTGGTATCTCACGAATTAAATCCCCATCAATGCAGGTCGCAGGCTGGTGTGCCTATTGAATAGAATTGTTCTGCTACGGAGAGGAAATTTACCGATAAGTAGGTAAATACATTAATATGTCACATGTTTATCTTCGGTTCATTGTAACACATTAGCACAAACAGGCTTCTATGATATGTTTTTATTTTTTATATGTTAAAATTTTATACTTTAGTATACGTTTTTATTTTGAAAACTTATTGTTAATCCTTAAATTGCAAACATAAAAGAACTATGTAAATTTACATTGAACTACTTTTATAAATTCTCAGGAATGCGCTTTTTTTCTATTTTTCTTCCTAATATATATCTCCGGCCACATCAGATTTTGCTTTACTACAGGGTCAACTATTATCAAGGCCTGGAGGCCATAAAAGGATAAGGATTCGTGAGTTTCAAGTTAGGCAACCCTGTGACGATCGGCGATGGTGGGAATTGGGCAGACATTAATTACTTTAGAAACTGCTCAATTTTATGCTGGAATTGAAAACGATTATGTTATAATCAGATTGGAATCAACTCCGAACTATTGTGTTTAACGAGCGAGCTGCTCTGTGCAAATGCCTTGTTCATGGAATATTTAATTTATAGGCACAAATAAAGAGTAAGAAAATTGTTGATAGTTATTTTAAATAGAGGAGTGCTTGCTGTGAATGTTTTCTAGAGCGAATATCAGTCGAACACGGAAATCACAAAATCCTATGTGACATGAACCTACAAACAAAGTCATTAAAGCCAGAAGACCTCATGTCATAATAGTTAACAACAAGGAAAATCCTGTGGGATTGGAGATATAAATATTCTAGTAGATCACAGGTTGAATATCAAGAAGGTGGTGCAGCATGCCAAATACATGGAAATATTCAGGGATCAGAAGGGGATATGGAAAAATTAAGAGAATCAAAATAACACTAATAATAGCAGAAAGCTTAGAAAGAACGCTGAAAAAAATTGAGAAAAGAATGGGAGAGATTTGAATCGGAGTAATGACTGAGGAAATACAACGGATGAAAATAATGAAACTGCTGAAATATTAAGGAAAACTACTGAATGCGAAGGCTAATACACATATGCTTCTGACGAACTGGGTATATAAAAACTGCAACCGAAGTGAGACAAAATGAAACTACACATGAAATCAAGAAAATTAAAACCGTATAATTGAAAGTTACTTAATCCCACCCCTGAGAAAAAAAAATTGTCGGCATCAACTGATACCACACCATATGTTCGAAGATTGTTGAGGAGCATGGACAAATTGATAAGAGAAAGCACTAACCAGTCTTAACCATATTCCCGCTGCTTCATTTTTGTTATCAAATAAGATATTTGACTTACTTGCAGCTTCATCAAATACTTTTGCAAGCAAAATCCGATCCTGGATTTTGCTAATTCCTACCCTCTGATGAGAAGGAAAGTATTTCTTCGAAACTCCGCGGATTAAGGACTATCCACTTATTTAGTGTTTCCTTTTTAAATTAAATATGTTTTTAACTCTTTTTCAAAGTGTTTTTAACATGTTTTATTAACTATTTGCTCTTATTATAAGCTCTATCTCCTATTTGGTTTTATCGAGCTTTTACATCTGGTTGAGATTACTTTATAAATATTAATTCTTTGATATTTATAATATGCTAATATACTTTAGTTTCACCATCTTGGATCATTTTGGTAAATTTAATTGTATTTTTTATTATATATATATATATATATATATATATTTATATATATATATATATATATATATATATATATATATATATATATATACATACATATACTAGCAGGCTGCCTCGCATTGCCCAGCGAATCTACTTTCATTTTTGCCCCCATATATCATGTCATACATGACATCATACATGACATCATATATGACGTCATCTGCTATTATATCATGCATAACATATATGTTATGACGTCAAACAAACAAACAGAAATGCGGATTTATTATATATATATATATATATATTTATATATATATATATATATATATATATATATATATATATATATATATAACGCTGACCGACATTTCATGTAAACCAATATAAAGCATACATAGAGCGTGATCTCATTAACAAGATTTCGAAATGGCGGAAGCATAGATTGCGAGTACTGTTATAATCCTAGTTAACCGAATTCGAATTAACAAGGTTCTACTTAATATTTTGCGGTGGGGTTACATTCTGTTTACAGACGCACACATAACTATATAATGAGAGTAAGAAGGTGAGAAAGTGTGCATGTGTGTGAGAGAGAGAGGGAATAGAGAATGAGAGGAGTTGATCTGCGTGTGGATGTTTACTGGCTCCGCAAAGAGAAAGAGAGAGCGAGAGAGCGAGAAAGAGAGAGAGAGAGAGAGATAGCAAGCTTTTAATTTGTTTCTGACAAAAGATAAGGATAACATGGCCATGTCAATGTCAATTTACAGAAATATGTAATCGTGTACAGAAATTCTAATTTCAACTCCACAGGTGAATTTTCCCCTCGGAAAATTGTGGGTGACTTAGTTGAGCTTTTTTTTTTATCTATATCTCAAACTTTATGCTCTCCAATGCTTACATCTTTCCTGCTTCCTTGTCCCCCGTTTCTCTCTACGTTTCTTCTTCGGACCATCATTCTTTTTTCTGGTTCCTTCTCTCTCTCTCTTTCTCTCTCTTTCTCTCTCTCTCTCTCTCTCTTCATGAGCACATACATACTCACACAGGCACACACACATATACTATTTTAATTTATACAAACATTATTGGCTACATGTGTGCATACATGTTTCTGCTGTAACTTAGAGAAGCAGTGTGACAGTCGGACACTTTGCAATGAAACAAAATTGTAGTAGAATTTTTATACAATTTTCTGTTGTGTTTCGGAAAAGGATAGAAAATCATATTAAGGAAAAGAAAACGGGACACAAAAGATAAAGTAGAGTAAAGGGATTGAAGGATTAAAGCAAGTGGGGTAGTGGATTTAAATTAAATATATAAGCTCTCTTCCAAAAGTAGAGTTTCTTATTTTTTAATCTTAAAAGATACAGATCACCGTGACGGGTTTTCTACTATTTAAACATGCCACCCATACTTCTTCCGATATTCTACATAGTCACCGCCATTTTTAAATCACTCTTGCAAGTGATGAACCATGGCTTTACATGTGAGGTCGTAACGCGCTTAGTCATACGAGAATCATCCCAATTAATAAATCCTTCCTTTTTTAAAAAACTAAAATAGTTGAAGCACAAAGAAGATGTGATTAGTACCATTAAAACGAGCGATCAATACAAGATCAACGCAAAGATGTATATTTCTATATAGTCACCACTATTGTCAATGCACTTGTGCAAAAATCTCAATGACACGTCTCTGCTTCTGACGCGCGTTTATAACAGGAATTACTTTGCACCTACACCGCCAATGTCTATATAAGAGAGATGACACTTTCAGGTCATGAATACATAAGATCAGTTATCATAGCAATATAATTTGCAATCCCTCTAATTTGCTCGGGGAGAATGAAAACTAGGAAGCATTACTTATGGAACGCCCTCGTATATTAGTAATCTCACTTCATTTTGATCTAGAGCACGTAGATGATTAGCTGAAAAAGGGCTTGTATTTTTTTACATTTCTAAAACAATATTTATTTTATTTCTGGATCACTGCCGAGTTCATTGTTTTCCCTCATTGCTTATTAATGCCGCTATACTTGCTAAATACTCTTGCTTTATTAAACCCCTTTAAGTGACTTTCACTCAAGACTTGAAATAGAGAACGTACATAATATCTGTTACTAAGCTCACATGGAAACGGGTTGTTTTATGGCTATAGATCTAAAATACGGCACACTCACGTTGGCACCCGGTTCTCGTCAGATCACCGAAGTTAAACAACGTTGAGTCTGGTTAGTACCAGATGGGTGAACATTTGGGAAGGCGAGACGCTGTATGTATCGCAAGGTAAAATACCAGGTTGAGAAACTGGCGCGGTCTATCCTTCTCTCGAATCTAGACGGAACTCTTTTAAGCTGTGGTAGGCAACCCGTCTAGTGATGGCGTCACGATTAAAAAAAAAAAACTCTTGATAGCCCTGGCGAAGCATCAAGTATTCAGCTACCCACAAAAGTCGAATTACACTACACACTCGTGTAGTGAGTTCAATCTCGGCTACGGTCGCAATGGATAAGGATGGATGATTCTAGAAAATTCCAGGCTCCTCATAATAGTTTAATGCGCGTTAAGATTTGGTATTGCTTCCACATCTGAATAGGTGCCGCTTAGAACACTCATTCTTGCATTGACAAAATAAAATCTAGTGAAGAACGAATTCTTTCTTCTCTACAATCCTTTTTTTTCACAGAAGATACATTTCTAGTCTTTTTTCTACACCATTCATTATTTACACAAAAAATGCTTGTCTGAGTCCAAATTTCTGATTCTCACCTATAATAACATTCACATTCGTTTAATACTATGACTGTACATCCATTACCTATTTCCGCCCTCACGTAAACAAAATGAAATTAAAATGTAAGGGCTAATATGTGTTTAAGATTACCACAGAATTGTTTTCTTAAAGACTACACTATGATCATTCTTATGTCGACTATTAAAAATGCTTGTTGCAATCTTTTCCACCGTTTCATAGTATTTTCCACCATTAAACTGATTAGATTATTAACTTTTAATTTGGACGTGGGTCTTGTTAAGTACTAACACATGTGTATTAATCAAGATTCCGCATATACCAAGCACTTTCTCTAGCTGTCAAAAAACACTGCAGATTAATTTGCTTTATTGCAAAACCGTTCGCACTTATAACGACCGTTGCTTTTCTCTTTGAACAGAAATAAGTCTCTTCGTATTGTAGAACGTCCACCATCTCTTCAGTAGAGGTGTAAACGGAATTCAAATTAGTAAACTTTCATGTAATCGCTTGCATATCCATGACCCCCCCCCCCAAAAGAAGCTTAATGGAGATCATCTATAACATTTGCTGCAGAACGGAAAAAAAGGCCAAAGGCCCTAGTGTTTTGATGTGATGTTTTGAATATAATAAACTAGTTATGACCAAAGTTTCATTTCATTTGCACAAAATACTAGGAAACGGCGCCTAATTAGAGTTGGGCATGTTTTTTTGGGGGGGGATTCATCCTGTTTAAAACGTTTATTTTAGTATTTTAAAGAGAACAGTTAGGGTTTCAATATCAATTTTCGAGCAACAAAAAACAGTAAGGCCCGACGTTGCCCGGGATTGAACGATGATCAATGAATGTTTCAGATTCCCATCTTTTATTGGCATCGAAATCTGTACCCGTCCTTACTGCTTGTGGGATGGTAATGGTTTGAATTTAAGTTTACTATGAAAAATATCATAGTGCAACTGTCATTTAACCAGAAACTTTCGTTTCGAATGTTCTCCTGTCATATGAAAGAACCTACTGCTGTTTTTTTTATGTCTGGCCTTTCGACTTATGTTATAATAAAGCTTTTCAAATGCAATTGTAATATTAGGCTCTGTACGGTGTTAAGTTTTGTCAAAATCCTATGTTTATTCTTCACTGGATTATTCGTTTATAGATTTTCGATATTTATCGAAGACATTTCGATACAAATCCTATCGAAGAACACTGTCAGCCACACAAAGTACTTTCCTGTTATAAAAATCGGTCTAGCGGTTTTCGAGTTAATATAAAACGAATTAATACTCACAAAGACCCTGAAATAAACAGAAAATGTTCCTCATATATATATATATATATATATATATATATATATATATATATATATATATATACGCTAAAGGTAGACAATTGACGGTAAGGAGTATTTAGCGAAATTATAAATCTCAACCAAACGTACTTATTGGCTTAGAAATAACTAATACTAAGAATTATATACACACACAAACACGCACACACACACACATATATATACATATATACATATATATATATATATATATATAGAGAGAGAGAGAAAGAGAGAGAGAAATATATGTTCTTATAATATATATCAATCTTTATTTAAGAAGCTCAATGCAATTACAGAGCAATATAGTGAATAAATAGCCAGAAAAAGTATATTCAAAAATTTATAATGTTAGTCATCTTATTATTTAATTGTTTAATTCAGTTGACATTTACAATTCTTGACAGCATTTGTTTCGTAGCGCAAAATCAATAACTTAATGATAAGGTCAATCGGTCTTTTTAAATTTAGTTTCGTTTAGTTTAGTAATGTTTTTGCAAACATGTATAATAGTTTATAATTATTGATGTAATTTTCATAAGTATGCACACGTAAATTAGAAATAATAAATTTACTAATTATTAAATAGAAGATTTGGTAGAAGATTCATAAATTAATAGATAACGTTAGTACGAATAATTGCGTCTAATGACTTTATTTTTGAAATTCAAAATGGCATAATGGGAACATATCGAAGGTATTTAAAGCGTCTCTTTCAATTTCCGAATTTTAATGTCAAATCACACTTTATTTTGTACGGATTGATTGTTGCTATTTCTTCTAATGTATTAATGGCAAAATAGATTCACTGATTGATATAATAATTGATTGATTTTTCGCTATCTAACAGATACTGCCACTAATTGTAAATATCAACTGAATTAAAATAATAAATAATAAGATGGTCAACATCATGAATTTTGGAATACAGTTTTTGTCATTTATTAATTATATACACATATACATGCATATATATACACATACATACATATGCTTACATATATACATATATATATACATACACACATATATAAGCATACTTATATATACATACATATATACATACATATATAGATACATATATATACATATATATATGCATATATATACATATATATACATATATATACAGGCATATATAGACATACATATATATACATATATATATACATAGATATTTATATACACATACATATATATACACACATATATGCACATACATATATACACACATATATACACGCACACACACCCAAACAGATATATATATATATATATACATATATATATATATATATATATATATATATATATATACATGCATATCTGTTTACCACCCTGTGTATTGTGGTGTTAAGGCATATTTTATACAAACATCTCATTAACCATTTCATCTCTTTAATATTAACTACCTTACGTCAATTTTATTACCTACTCGATATCTTCTTTTTTTTGCTTCCGAATTCCCTGTTCTATTTACTTTATGTCGTTATTAGTTTCACTTAATATTATGTGGTTATTGATGTCGGCTTAATCAAGCACCATTAGTCTTTCTAGCGTGTTCCTGACTTGCCTTAACCACGGTCCACATTCTTGAAAAACCATAGGAGATGGGGTCTGACATCAGCACGTAGGCGCACAGAATAAATAAACAGGTGACTAGCTGCTGCGTCGCTCAAATTTCGATCCCATCGGATGGCAGACGGCACACATGGTGACTGCTCGCCTTACAATAGTAACAACTCTGACATATTCTTACCCTCAGGCTCTTTTACAAAATAGCCGGTCGACCAGGAATTCTTCTCTTTGTATAGCACAGAAACGAATACAAGAAAGACAGGGCGAAAGTGAAGAGTGAAGTTTGGTTTGGGAAAGACGAAATAAATATTGATGATGTGTGGCGACCTTCTGTTTCGTTATCATTATATCTTTCTTGGTCCCCCAAGCTTTTTCACGTAGTTGCACTTTAGTAAGTCCTTTGCATTTCCGCATCGCACCTATCAGAAAGATGAATATTGTACAATTATTAGTAATGTTTTTAATTATTATTATTATTATTATTATTATTATTATTATTATTATTATTATTATTATTATTATTATTATTATTATTAATATGATTTATGTTCATTCTATCCGCCATAATCACGTCGATACACGGTTTCCTGCCAGATCACCGAAGTTAAGCAACATAGAGACTGGCCAGTACAAGATGAGTGACCATTTGTGAAGGCTAGGCGCTGTATGTCCTGCGAGGTAAAATACAATGTTGAGAAAGTGGCGGGGTCTATCCTTCTCTCGAGGGTAGATTGCACTTTCTTAAGCCGTGGTAGGCACCCCATCTAGTGAAGGCGTCACGATAAAAAAACACCCTTGATAGTCTTGGCGAAGCATAAACTATTCGAGTACAGATAAGATTTGAATTACACTACAAACTATTGTAGTGAGTTCAATCTCGACTAAGGTGTAATGTTTATTTTTATGTAAATTCAAGAATATCCAACAAGTTAAGTAATCAATTTATTATAGATTTTATTTCTACATATATGATATTTAAGCAACAATATCATGAGAGTTATAATGGGTGGGTTATTATTTATCGGTACAAACCACTCCGGTTTAATGATATGAACATCGTTTTTCAACTATGATAACTTGTAACCCCCATGGATAACCTCTTCTAGGCACACCATTAATCATTTTACGACACACCAATGTACCATGGCAAGGTTGTTGGAAACCACAAATAGATAAAAGCGAAAGTTGACCCTATTTCTTGCATTGACGATGAAATCGAAACGTTCTATCTAAACGTAATTAACCTTTGCAAAATTGACGGAACAATATTATATAGTGCTTATGCGCTTATTGTCATATTACTTGCAAGACAAACTATTTTGCATATGTAAACACGAAAAATAAACCAAAGAGATTCGCTTGAAATAAGTAGAGTAAAAACCAACGTTCGTCTTTCACCCAAAGAGAAGATTTAAAAATCATAATGAAAAAAAAAAACAATCCAAACACTCCGAATAACCAGCTAGATGCAAATATATAACAATTTTGTGTAAGAAATTAGAGAGAAAAAATATCGACTTACAAAAAAAAAAATTGGTGCTTTATAGTAAACTAGAATGGCTCTTTGGTGTTGCCCGGGTGGGGAGGCGTGGCATACTAAGGATATTGAGGAACCCTCTGAAAAAAAATCAATTAAAATAGCAGCGAGTACCCGTGCGAGTGCAACGTTGAGATTGCTAATTGCTTTGAGACTTGCAAAAATGTCGTAGCAAAAGTGACCCCCTCCTGGCGAAAGTTGACCTGCGTAGAATTAATACTTTCGGTTATTTTTTTTTTAGATATTTTTCATACGAGAGATTGATCTTTCTATCAATTCCAATTTTTTCGCACTCCGATGCGTCTATCGAAAGTTTTTGGCAGATATACAAACACGCACACACATAAACGCACATTCCCCTTTTATATAATAGAGTAGCGGGGGTACCCGGCGTTGCCCAGTGTGTCGAGGTGGTGGAGTAAGGAATCCCGAAAAAAAAAAAGGATGTCGTAGCAGCGGGGATCAAAACAAGAATAGGGGTCCCGGGTGTAGAGAGATTTAAAAAAAATGGTAGTAGGCAGATAGGCTCGAACCGTAACGCGTAGAAGAAAAAGAAGGTTAAAAAAACAACGTAACATCTTAGCCGATGCCTCTATAGAAAAACAGGAAATTCCGAACGTTGAAATTAATGCTATTTAGTCGAAGGGAGACGATGACTTGTGAATATGTCGGCGAAAAAAGCGACCCCTCCTTGTAGAAAACCCCCTAGTTGAGAGTGAAGCAATTAATGCCTTTGGCCAATTTTTCCATATTTGTTGTCCAAAAATTCGAGGTAAAAATTCCCTCACATTCCGACGCGTCTGTCAGAGATTTTGGCGATAGATAAGAACACACACACTTCGCATATATATATATATATATATATATATATATATATATATATAGAGAGAGAGAGAGAGAGAGAGAGATAAAGAGAGAGAGAAAGAGAGAGATAGGAGATAGATAGATAGATAGATGGATAGATAGACTACTTAAAATTTTCGTTATAGTGCAGGTATTTAAAACACTTGTAAATAGTATTACTAATATTAGCTATAAAATGTCACAAAATTAAATGATCACATACACACCCATATATATATATATATATATATATATATATATATATATATATATATCATTATTTATGTATGTATGTATATATATTATGAAGAATTATCATTAGAAGCATCGTTAAAAATACGCAAGTTGGAATAAACATATTAAATGTATTTGAAACCAAGTTAAGATGCAAATAATTTATCACAAATCATTGGAAGTTTTAAAAACTTTGAAAATTCTTTTATTATTAATTTTGGATTGTAAAATATCCACGATAAGAAACAGAAAAGAGTTGTTCTTCGTAAACAAAATCTTTACAATTTTCACAAAGATGCACATCATTTTTTTTTACGCTAAATAATCAAAGTAAAGAAACTTTATCAACAACGCAGCGTGCAACATCACCTGCACGGATCTTTGATTTTAAAAAAATGAACCACAAATATTTTATTTACGAAGAAATCATTCCGTCGCTAATTATAGATATTTAATTTTTAGAAATCAATAATATGTAAAGTTTTAAACAAGAAAATATTAATTTGTATGCTAACGTGGTTTGTAAGATACTTTTCTGTTTATTGAAAATAATCTCTCTCTTTCTCTCTCTCTCTCTCTATATATATATATATATGTATATATATATGCATACATACGTATATATTTCATAGAAAAATGAGAAAATAATACGGTTACGATTATCTTTGAAATGTAAAAGGGCTAGTTCTTTAAACTGAAAATGTAAAAATAAAAGATATTCTAATAAAAAATATACTAGGGCTTTTTTTAAATTCAATTTTACATTATATATAAATTCTTAATGCTGCAATATTTGGCGTTATTAATTTATCATATTTTGTACTAGAATATCTTGTCTTTTTATTTTCCAATTTATACAACTATTCCTTTTAATTTTCCAAGCTTAATCTTAAATATATTACTTTCATAATCGTATTTTTATGTAATCCATACTTTTCCAGGATTTGCTTTGAAATAATATTTTCTATTTTAATGTTCAGTATCATACGCATTGTCAACAATTCATATAAAATATTACCAAATTCTTAAATGGACTAAATAAAAAAAATGAGAAAAAGTCGTAATTAAGTAAATAAACAGAAATAACGGACAAAAAAGAGAGAAACAGAATTAACAGGCGACGTCGTTATCGAAAAATTATCAGTCCTATCGCGACAAAGAACATCACATCTACTAACTCTCTATTTAATGCTAAATGAGATGGCGTGCGAGGGACATTCCCGCTATGATTTATGAAGACGAAAAGTTGCTATGGTAACCAACGGACAATCAGAAATTGTCTCTAAAACGTAAATGTTGAAATCGTTGTCCTGATAACCAACAGCTTATAAGAAGAAACAGTCTCTCACGTTCCTTACTAATTCTTAGGATTTTGAACATCAGTAATTTTTGTAGCTTTTGTTTTCATGGATAAAAATTGGAAAAAAATCAATTTCAAAATATAGCTGAGAAGGTTAACCATTAACTGTAAAAATGTTTGAAGTCTTGTCGCAAAATGAGTGAGCTGTGAAGCTTTAAATCAGTTCTAAATGAGTAAAACTTACACTTTACCATATATGCAAACACTACAGTATTATCATTATGTTTTAGGTTATGGAATATCTCCACAAGTTTACCGATTTTACCGATACATCAGAGTGTTAAAATGTTAATATGGATACGCAGTCACATGTAAATATTCCTTCATCTTTTGCTACCACAGCCTACCGTGTACTCAATATCATTATATATATTAATGTTGTCCTATGTGTAGACCTATAGAACGGTCTAATGTTTAAGTCTTTTATCAGAAATTACGCGTCAACAAATGAGAAATAAATAGAAAAAAGATATATATATATATGTACATATATTTCAAGTATGTATACATATATATATATATATATATATATATATATATATATATATATATATAATTAAACAAATTTGCCGAATTTGCTAAAAGCACTGTAATTGAAATAAATCTGTTATTTTCTTTCCAAAGAATATATTTCAGTGAAATAAACAAATTAGTTTTCAAAAAAATATTTGGACACATTTGTATGAAGATAATATGTGTTTCCGGAATAAGCGAAAATATTAGTTTGTATTAAAGATTTGTTTTATCAACTGCGGATCTTTTCTCGAATTATGATTAGATTATATATTTTAGCACTAGTCGCAGTGTACGCTTTAAGCTTCCACCTAAACCTTTGTGTGCACTTAAAGAAATGCTTATATATATATATATATATATATATATATATATATATATATATATATATATATATCGATTCTTATTGTTGAGCACTGTCTGCGGCCAAGGTCGCTGGGAAAATGGTGGTATCCTTCTACCCCTCCAGAATATATCTCACTACTGATGCAATTCTCTATCTATATAAAGCCAAGTACGTCCAAGGATGGAGTATTGCTGCCACATCTGGGCAGGAGCTGATAAAACCAGCATATCCTGCCTTGACAGAGTACAAAATAGATTCGTTGCTCGGTGGGGGATGCCCTTTTCTCTTCCCTGCAACATCTTTCCCACAGAAGAGATATAGCGAGCCTATCTTTATTCTATCGTTATTTCCATGACATGTGCTCGTCTGAGCTCCATTCTCTGGTCCCCCCTCGCCAATCTTTTTCCAAAAACACCCGACTAACTGAAACCACCGTCAATAATTTCCCCCACTCTATATCTGTGCATAAATAAAAACGTAGATTCCATGAACAACGCTTCTTTCTTAGAACTGCACGCCTGTGGAACTCTGTTCCGCTTGCCTGTTTCCCTCCCGACTTCAACCTGGATGTCTTCAAGTCCAACACAAATAAATTCCTGATGAACCGCCCCCTTAATAATGACACTTTATCAATTCTCCAATACTATTACTACACTATCCCATTTATTACTGTGCACACAATAACCCTTATCCCCGAGTGGCCCTTGGACCTTGGTAAGTGGTGATCTCCATGAAATAAAAAGAAAAACTTGATATATAATTCGCATATGCAGATCAGGATGTTATAATCATTAGATCGCTATGATATTTAAAGATAAATTGTTAACTTTCAAAGATATTTCTCGCGGTTAAACTGGCTATGTGGTTCGTTTCTTGTTATGGAGTCAGAAACGGCTTCGTCGCTGGGTGATAATCGTGACACCCTGCCTTCATGATTCGCTAAAGAATAAAAGACTAGTCTGTAGGTACTTAAACAATATTCTCTCTCTCTCTCTCACTCTCTCTCTCTCACTCTTATATATATAGTGAATGAATGCAAAAAGTTTCTATTCCAAAGTTCATGATGTTGACCATCTTATAATTTATTCCTTAATTCAGTGGAATTTACAAATCTTAACAGTATCTGTTTCGTAGCGCAAAAACCAATGGCTTAATAATTATACCAACCAGTGAATCCAAATTTGCCCTTTCCTCCTCAGAATAAATAGCAACAATCAATCCATCAAAAGAAAATAAGGTGCGTTTTGACATGATTAAAATTGGAAGAGAAGCTATAATTACCTTATAATAGATTATATAATAATATATAATATAATATATATTCACTAGTTAATATAATAATTAAGTGATTGCTCTTTCGCTACGAAACAGATACGGTCAGGAATTGTAAATGTCAATTTAATTAAAGGAATGAATTATAAGATGGTCAACGTCATAAACTTTGGAATATAGTTTATTGTCACCTATTCACTATATTGATTTGTAATCACAAATAAGGATTAGTATATTTCGTAAGGAAATAATATATATTTCCACAGAAATATATATATATATGTCTCTCTCTTTCTTTCTCTCTCTCTCTCTCTCTATATATATATATATATATACATATATATATGCGCGTGTGTGTGTGTGTCTGATAAATACCGTTACCTCGCCAGCCATATTTTGTTAAGTTTTGTATACGAACATGGATTGCATTCTTCTTATGTGACACATTCTTTCGACTCAAGCCATTCGACGATACATACGTTGAATTTCAGTGGTCGCTGTCGACACCCATTCAATGTGTCATTTTCGGTTTCCTTGCTTTATCCATGTGCAGATTTTGAAGCAAGCCAGAACGCTACGAGTATATACAGCACGCCATGTCCCGGTGCCCCAGGGCCGAAAGGAAGTCATCTCCCGTCGACAGATTTCTTTGAAAATATTCAGACGAGATCGGCATTAAATCTTCTCCGATTTTACCAGGTATTTCTCTGCGTTCTTGGAGATTTATGGTAAAATATAAGTATTACAATGTTTAAGTGATCTTTATCGTTAAGTTTTGTTTCTGCTTCCTTACTCAATTAGACGGATCGCTTTATTACTTTGACTGCATGTTTCATTGGGCCAAATCGAAGAGTAGTGAAAACACAACACAATCAAATAACAACTTTTTTCTCGTTTGCACATGTGTGAAAGAGTAAGATATGTTATGAAAAGGGAAAGACTCCAGTAAGTAAGAAAGCAAAACTAGATAAGTTTGAAAAATATTTAATTTATGAATGCAGTTTAGTGTAAATTTCTGTAGAAATAACTGGATATTAAATATGTCAGTTAAAAGAATGAACAATATGAGTTTTAAAAATAATTACAAAATAGGTTAAAAGAGATACAATTACATTTATGAATTTCTTTTGTTTATAAGAGGTGTATAGATCCATATGCAATGGAGCACGGGTAAACTAAAACGTGATGAAGTCACGTTGGTTGATCACACGTCTGACGTCATAAAGAAAGGAGATTCCCAATATATTGAGAGAGGGTTCGAGGTTGGAGATAATCAGAATCACAATCACAATCACAGACAGCCAGAAAGACTCAGGAAGAGTCGATCCGACTGAAAGCTTATGCCCTCTTCGAAGCGAGAGGAGGAAAGAGGAGACTATGTAGTCGTAAAGGCTTGAATCCCTGACAATCATCAATCATCCAGCTGGTATGAATGAATAAACATCTAATATATTTGTAAACTTGTCTCATTGTCGTCGTCCTTACATAAGGTAAATGTGTTTTCCATAACCTTGTAAATGAACTTTGTATAACATCCTTCAAGTATTATGTGTCCTCTCCTCCATCATCAGTAATCATTCTCCCCCTCTGGTGCAAAAGAACTGTATTACACGTTTCCCCTCCTTCAATAATGAATGTGCATCTCCTATATGTTATAACTATGAACTGTGTGTGTAATGTATATAAATGCCATTTTCACTCCTTGTTTTGAATCCCTGTATTATGTGTCTCCAATATGACCCCACAACAAAACAGAGAGAGTTTGATAGATACATACATAGGCCTGTAGAAGGAGAACAAGGGAAATAGAGAAACTGAGCTAGAGAGAAACAAAGACGCCTGGCGGAAATCATAAAATCTTAATTAACAATCAATTTTAGGCAACATATATATTGTGAAGTGTAAAGAGTCAACGCTTACCACAAGTGATACTAAAATGAAATACACATTAATTACGTATTGCACGTCGAAGAGAAGTGACACCAAAGGAATACAGTGATACACCAGATTTTGCTCAGTTTTGTACATATGTCTGATAGAAATGGATAGAAAGATATATATATATATATAGATAGATAGATAGATAGATAGATAGAGGGGAAGAGAGATCGAGGAACATGAAGAAGACAGAAAGAATCTGACAAACGTGTACACTACTACACAGACAGATAGGCTAAGAATTAGAAGGACAGAGAAACAAAGTTCGGAATAGGGAGAGAGACCGAGAAAGAGGGGGGGGGACGTTGGGAAAAGTTTAAAACTGTTAAATAACATTTAGTTCAAAGCAAAGTCTATTGGGGTCTAAAGTTTCAATTCTCACTACACAAGATACTAAAAATAAAATAAACATTACATGCGCAATACTTTTATTCGTTCATAATTGAAGAAAAGAGAACAATATATCCCGTTTGTTCTGGAAGGAATTTTGTTTGTAATTCCTGATAAATTTCCCCTGTTCGATATACATATTCCCGAGTTCGACAGTGCGTCAACAGCCAGTCTCTCCCTCTTGGACCGGGTCCAAAGAAGAGCTCTCAATCTTATAGGTCTCGCACTGTAAACCTAGTCCCAACCATTGTCCCATCGCTGCAATGTTGCAAGTCTATGATTGTTTACAAGGATTTTAATTGAATATATTTGAGGGACTAATTGAACGTGTTTCTACATCAGCGTAGATACTCCTGATAGACCAGCTTAGCAACAAAGCATACCCTTTGACTGTAGAGGTTCCCAAATGCTAGAAAGTTTAATCGTTTCTTCACTCGGACAGGTCGACTTTCGAATTATCTTATTACGAATTTGCTTCAATGACTGTATTGACATGCAGACGTTTAAATGTAATGTAAACCAACATGTTATTCATCTTACATAAACATGGTCACAAATAGAAGACCTTTATGTCAAACTGGCAATATGTCTTAATTAGGCTGAACTTGAGTAAACAAACATCGGCGGTTACATCAATCGAAGCCTTGTCAGAATAAAATTCGACAAACGCATAGTAGTCGAAACATATGATACACATAGTAGTTTGTTAAATTGCTTTGTTTCACAAGAAATCGACATTTTTTATATTATTATTTAAAACAGTTATAATGAAAACAGGACAAGAGATTCTGTCTAGTAATCATTTATTCAAGTAAGAATCTTACTAATCGTCTACTTGACAAGCGGAAATGTACAGCTTTTATAGATTGAATTTTCAAAGAGGAGATAATCCATATTCACAACAACTCCATTCCATTATTTTAGTAAGAGAATGTAGGTTTCGAGTTCTTAGTTCATGCAACTTTTTATGTTCGTGCAATAAATTGTTCGTGTGCTTATGTGTTATTCAAAATAATTCGCAAACGATAGATTGCATATATAGCATATGCAGACGATTGGTTGTAATTCTAATTATATTTTACGAAAAAAAGAAACATTTTCCCAACCCATTTATATGTAATTCTATTTTACCAAAGTGCTATTTACAATCTAATTGAAAAGTCGGAACAATTTTTCTATAAAAAGAGAGAATACATTATAGATTTATATGCTTTAGAGAAAAGGGGTTGAATTAACGAACGGGCAAATCATCGTTTACTTAATTCACCAACATCAGTTGATGCATAAACTTATGCCAGCGGCATAGACACTGATGGGTTATAATGGCTCGCTCCGAATTGTCAAGGGAATAATAAATTCACAAGCAGTCTCGTGGATCATGCATATTCCAGTTAGGGGAAATGAAGTCGTTAAGTGTGGAAGTTCTCGTAGAGGTGTGTTTGTGTATATATATATATATATATATATATATATATATATATATATATATATATATATATATATATATATATATATATATATACAGTGATGATCATATTTATTGGCACGGTAAAATAAAAGTTAAATTTTGTCTAATAAATTCTAAAAAAGGAATTAAATTAAAGAAAATAACAAAGTATATTATGTATTTTTAACTGGCCTTTCCGATGCAGCAATCGGATTTTAGAAAAAATAAAAAACAAAGGAACAACAAACATAATTGCAAAAAACCCTTGTTCAAAATTATTGGCTCGATTTATTTAATAATCAATTGTATAGCCTTTGGCCTTGATTACCTTCCTCAGTCGCTTTTCATAGTTTACAACCAAGTTGTTGCACTCTTCAGTAGTAATTTTAGCCCACTCTTCCTGACAATAATCCTCCAATTGAATAAGATTCTTAGGCTTCCTTTGCATTACCCTCAATTTTAATGTTCTCCATAAATTTTCAATTGGATTAAGGTCTGGGCTTTGTGATGGCCACTCCAAAACATTAATATGATTGTCCTCAAGCCATTTCTTAGTCAGTTTAGCCGAATGCTTTGGGTCATTATCTTGCATGAACCACCAACGACGACCAAGTGAGAGCTCTTTAGCAGAGTCTTTCAGGTTTTCATCCAATATTTTAACATAATCTTCCTTTTTTATGCTACCTGTGACCTTAACAAGTCGCCCTGGTACAGAGGCAGCAAAGGATCCCCAAAACATCAAACTGCCTCCACCGTGCTTCACTGTAGGTATGGTGTTCTTAGGCAGGAAAGCTTCGCCAGATTTTCTGTAAATATAAGACACTTTATTATGGCCAAATAACTCTATTTTCGTTTCGTCAGTCCATAGAACACGTTTCCAGAATGCAACATCTTTATCAATATGACGTTTTGCAAAGGCTAGCCTTGCTTTCAGGTGCATAGGCTTCAATAAGGGAGTCTTTCTCGGACGACATGCTTTTAAACCAGCTCTCTTCAAAACTCTACCAACTGTATGTCGAGATACATTCACTCCAGAGGTGCTCTGTTCATCAACAATCTCCCCAACAGAGATCCTTGGGTTTTGTTTTACTTGTCGAACAATTTTCCGTTCATCTCTTGGGGAAATAATCCTTTTTCTCCCTCTACCCTCTAAACTCATAACGTGGCCTTGCGATTTGAACTTGTTTATTATGGCTCTAACAGTGGATTTGGAAAGGTTTAGCTTCTTTGAAATCTTATCATAGCCCTCCCCATTAGTGTAGCATGCTACAACAAGCTTCTTGACGTCTTCGCTGTGTTCCTTAGTTTTAACCATGGCGATTGAAAATTATAATTTAGTCACTTATAATAGTTTAAATAAATCGCTATCTAAAAATTATCTGAAAAAAATTATTCACTGAATTAGCGTTAAACAAGCATAATATGGCTATAAAAAAGTTCAGAAAGCACGTAAACCGGAAATTGATTGATATTATACTGATACTAAAAGAAAAACAAAGCCGTGCCAATAATTTTGAACAAGGGTTTTTTGCAATTATGTTTGTTGTTCCTTTGTTATTTATTTTTTCTAAAATCCGATTGCTTCATCGGAAAGGCCAGTTAAAAATACATAATATACTTTGTTATTTTCTTTAATTTAATCCCTAATTTAGAATTTATTAGACAAAATTTAACTTTTATTTTACCGTGCCAATAAATATGATCATCACTGTATATATATATATATATATATATATATATATATATATATATATATATATATATATATATATATATATATATATATATATCAGGTACGGGAAATTAATGGCTGCTTCGGTACGGTGGACATGGTTTTTAACGCCAATTAACTATAATAATTTTTTAAACTTTCGAGTACTTTTATTGTATTTGAAGGATTATAGTTTAAAGTTAATTTCTCAAAGAAGAAAAGTGTGTGAAATGAAAAATACATGGAATAATATTATCTCAAATCTGAAAACCCTAGATTTCACGTAAAACTCCATCATGTCAAAAATTGCGTTTACATTTTTCTGGCAAGAAAAATATAAGTTTTCTGGAAATATTTCCAAGTTAAGTATTAAGTTAAAGTCTTAAGATAATGAATTAATACAACAACTGTACTTAACTTTTGCTAAAAAAGTAATAATTATCCAAAAATGTATCGCTGGTAGGAACGAGCATTATTTATCGTATCCATAAAACCTCTGGCGGCAAAATTCAAATATGCATGGAAGGACAAATTAGACATAATTTATGTCTCTATTTAACATTATTTCGGCATAAAGTGGGACTGTTTTTTATCATTTTGAATCGCAGACGCTCCTTCCTTAATTTAAAAATGCATAAAAGTTAATTAAATTCATTAATTATACTTCTGACAATGTATTCTTTGAAAATGGTTAAGAAAACAATTTATAACCATAGAAAAACTTACACACTAAAAAAATACAGACTTACGTTAAAATTTATCATAATGTTTACGTGAAATTTAAACTTGATAAACACAAATAGACGGGTAGTTGAAAAGAGGAGGAGGGTAGACAAAACAGACTGGTTTTATTTTCAACTTTGTACATCCGTACTTACCGGCATAGAACGTTCGTATAATTTTTGCCATCTTTTTATAAATTATTTTTCTATGTTTCTGTTTTTCAATTTAATATTTTTACATTATTCTTTAAAGATTATATGAACATTATTTTACTTTGATAATCATACATTCTTACGTGCAATGGAAATATTAGAAACTTACATGTAAGGATTACGTTAAAAATGTAAGCGTAAAAAAGTAGAAATAGTTTTTGCAATTATAATTCGTTTGTGAAAATATTTAATAAACAATGCTTAATTCAATGATAATATTGGTAGTTCGAGAAATAAATTTTGCTTCGATTTATATCGAATTCATTAATACGGATTTCAGGGGCTTTTTTCGTAATGTTCCTGTAAAAATTATTTTAGTTTTGTTTTATTGTTACAAATTACGATGCTTTATTTATATAAAAAAAGCAAAAATAAATTATTGCGTTTTTTCTTTACTATTGAAAACCATAACTTTAGTAAAGATATTTTTGTTTAAACAAAATAATACATTTTAACTAAGATTTTAAAAAAATAATGCGATCATTATTTGATAAATACTGGAAATTTCATTACAATTGGTTAATTTCCTGATTTTTGGCGAATTTTTAAGTAAAGGGAGGTGTCAAAATGTTTATACATTTTGAGCAGCGGCATTCATTGTGACTGTACCTAATATATATATATATATATATAGATATATATATATATATATATATATGTATATATATATATATATATAGTATTTAAGTAGCAAGTTTTCGTATAGACAGCGATTGTTGAACAGTAGGGGATGCTTCTGCTTAATCATCTTTTTTTTTGTATTTTCTTCATCTTTCTGTGGCCGTTCTGATGTCTCGGTCGTATTTGTGTAAGAAAGTTCCATCGTCGTTTTCTGTCCATCTGCTATTTTTTTGCAAGTACTTTCAACTGATTTTTTCAGTCGTCTTCAGGCATTTTTGGTTATTACTGTTTCGTTTAACATCTGGATGCTTTTATGTGCCTCAATTCCAATTATATTTAAATTACTTAAAATAGTGAATCATCTGACGTGTGTAAATTAATATATTTGTAACGTGTTAAGAATGTGGCTAAAATAAATGTACAATAGTTTAAAAGTGTGATTTACAAAACAGTATGGGAGTTACAGTTACAATTTTTTAACTAAATTAATTTATAAATTTAAATTACGACTATATAGACATATACGTATGTAACTATATGTGCTCATGTATATATATATATATATATATATACACACACATATTAGATGGTTATGTAGATAAAGTAGAAAAACTCCGTACTGATCAATTATGTCTGTCTGTCTGCCTCTCTCTCTCTCTCTCTCTCTCTCTTTCTCTCTCTCTCTCTCTCTCTCTCTCTCTCTCTATATATATATATATATATATATATATATATATATATATATATATATATATATACTTGTTAAGCTTCACTTCTATGAATTGGAATGTCCCCAACTAGAGCAGGCAATCAATCGTTTTCATAAAAAAATATGCAATTTCACCCATGTCGATGACAGTAGAAGTATGGTGTTGAGAATTCTTGGATCCTCATTAATTCGTTGGATTCATGTGTTATTTCATAATCCAAAGTAACGGTTCAGAGATAAAACTAAGGCAAGGGATTTTCTTCCAACATTGTTCGTTTACAATATGAGGGAAGACGGAGAAATTGATCAATAATCACTTTTTTATCATATTTTGTAAATCGATAGCTTTTATATATCCAAGCGGCTGCTTAATCCTTCAACCACGGTTCTGTTGCTCACATAATTCAGAAATACACTGAGTGATATATTTTAAGAAGGCTTTTAGTATCAATCTAAGAATTTGAAATAAAGCATTTTCCACACTGTACAGCTGCTCATGGTCATGTTCAATAACTTAAAAATGTTCTTAGTGTCTTATCAAATTGTACTTCGAATGAAAAAGGCGATTAAAAAAATGTTGCAGTCAAATTCACACCTTTCAGAAATTTCCATACTGAGTACAGCGAGTCGGATACCAAATTTATAATCATTCCATTATTCTCAATTAACAAAGTCTTATATTTAATAGCTTAACCGAATTACAATACTTTCTAATTGTTTTTTTTTTAATTTTATATAGCTGGGATTTTAAAATATGTTCTTTTTAATTTAATACTGTTAATGCATATATTAGCGACTAATATAAATTCTTACTTAAGATTCACTGTTTACTTTCCATGGATTCCCGAGTATAAACAGCAAAACAAAAATATATATATATAAAACACTTAGATATTGAAGGAGACGTCTTTATTCATTGGGCTATCATACACGATAGAAGATGGAATAGGCAAGACCCCGGCGAGCTAAATTATTGGAGTTTAGCAATAAACTCCAAATACTGAAGCTGGAGAAAAAGGAAACTGATCACCAAAGAATCCCGTAAACGATTATCCTCACGAGAGACAAAACATTACAATACTGTTAAGCATTTTACACAGTAATGCTTTCAGAAATGTTTTGGGATCGATATCAAAAATAAATATATAGTCTAGTATAAAAACAAAAATATATAAGCATACACCCCCCCACACACACATATATATATATATATATATATATATATATATATATATATACATATATATATATATATGGCTCGTGTTGCCGAGTTCGAATCGGTCGACTGGTGTTAATCGTGACAGTCTGCACTGAAGATTCCCGAAAGGATGAAACTCTAGTGTCTGTAGGTATTTAATTATTATAGTAAAAAAAATAATTGTGTGTGTGTGTGTATATATATATATATATATATATATATATATATATATACATACACATATATATATGTATATATATATATATATATATATATAAACACAATTATACACAATTATTTTTTACTATAAGAATTAAATACCTACAGACACTAGTGTTTCATCCTTTTGCGAATCTTCAGTGTAGGGTTTCACGATTAACACCAGTCGACAGATTTGAATTCGGCAACACGAGCCATCTTTGGCTCGATTAATAAAGACAATATCTATTCGGCTACCATTAACCGCGTGAAATAACGAATTGAAACATTTTTATTTTAAATGTTCATTTACGTCAGTCAGACAGTGATCTAATCGTTATACGATGATCTAAGCATAAAAGCTAAATTGACCGACTTTAATTCAACTGAAAGTGCTCAACTATAAGACACCATTTTCTTCAGTGCAGACTGTCACGATTAACACCAGTCGACCGATTCGAACTCGGCAACACGAGCCATATGTATATATATATATATATATATATATATATATATATATATATATATATATATATATATATATATATATATATATACACTAGTATTGAGACGATTAATCGAAATCAGGAATTGGAAAAATCGAGACATTTGGAGGCATTGGAATCAGAAAAAATTTCCGGAGCCAAAACCAATTCCTTTGATTTTGGAAATTTTATTTTATTTAAAACCAAACTTTCTACTGCTGATAGTAATAATAAGAAAATAACAATTTATTGATTTTAAACTGCCTATAAAAGTAAAATCTCTACACAAGTGAGAGAAATTTTTAATAACAATCTTGAAGAGAAATCTTAATTTTAATATCCATGAGTAAACGTAAATGTAAAAGAATAAAAATAAGACAAGTAACCGATCGGTTCGCCCTCGCTAAACGTGAGCTATATCGAGGGATTTTATTTGAAGGGGAAAACAAATGGACTATGCATACATTCCAAATTAAAAAAAAACACCGTTATGTAATCATACAACTGGGGAATATATTATAGCTTCAAAATCGGAGAGAGATACTTCATCTACTTCCAAAGGAAAAGTTGGGAGTAATTATGAGGTGTTTTCTAGAGAAAATTGTTTTTATGCCTCCACCATCATTTCGGTACAGTTTTTTTTAGTTAGGGCGAAACCGGTCCGATAACGTTATCTTTACTTTAAACCATCAAGACTAAAAACCCCTCACTTTATAATTCCGTTAATATATATATATATATATATATATGTATATATATATATACATATATATATGCATATATATGCATATATAAAAATATATATACACACATATATGGAAATAGATAGATCGATAAAAAATAAAATATATAGATAAATGAAATATACCAAAATAAAAAGAAATAAATAACGAACAATAATAAAGATACATCACTATTGCAATAGAAAAATGCGAGCATGAAAAGTAATATGGTTAAGCTTAAACATGGAAAAGTAAAGGACTAGTTGTTTAAAATGGAAAGAAAAAGACAAGATATTCTAGTTAAAAATATAATAAATTTATAACTTAAAATATTGCAGCATTAAGAATTGATTTTATAATGTTATTAATTGAATTTAAAAAAAATCTCAATGCTGCAATATTTTAAGTCATATAAATTTATTATAATTTTACCAGAATAGCTTGCCATTTTCTTTTTCAGTTTTAACAAGTAATCCTTTACTTTCCTATGTTTTAGCTTAACTATATTACCTTTCATGCTCTCATTTTTCTACTGAAATTAATGATTTTTCCAGGCTTCCAATAAATTAACTTGTACTTTGTTTAATTTCAGCCTTATTTTTGCCCTTATAAACATATATGTAATAAGAATGCAGCGCATTCGTCTGCTTTCAAGAAAATACCTCCAATTATCTCCCGTTCATGCTTGCATTCTTAATATTGGTTCCCTTTTTCGAATTAGTAGAACATTAGCAGTTGAAGCGTGGTAATTGCTATTGAAATTGGTCATAAAAAGCGTCGCTCACTTCCTATTTCTACGATTTCGAACACCAGACAATTTATCATAATTTTGTTTTACTGAACGAAAATTGAAGAAAAATTCACAATATAGCTGAGTAGATGATCTATGAACTGTAATAATTGTTTGAAATTTGGTTAAAAATGAGTGAGCGGTGAAGCTTTAAAGCAGTTCTAAATGACTAAAACTGCCACTTAACCATTTATTAAAACCCTACTGTGTTTGAATGATATTATGAGTAGAAAATCTGATCGATGTAGTAATTATATTAGAGACAGGTTTCGTATGGGCCAAATTTAAGTCATTAATTATTATTCAGATTTTTCTTGATATCGAATGTGGTTTACTTGCTTATTGAATGGTTATGTGGTCAAATTAAGACCACATAACCATTCAATAAGCAAGTAAACCACATTCGATATCAAGAAAAATCTGAATAATAATTAATGACTTGAATTTGGCCCATACGAAACCTGTCTCTAATATAATAATTCGTTATTTATTTCTTTTTATTTTGGTATATTTCATTTATCTATATATTTTATTTTTTATCGATCTATCTATTTCCATATATGTGTGTATATATATTTTTATATGTGAATATATATGCATATATATATGTATATATATATATATACATATATATATATATATATATATATATATATATATATATTAACGGAATTATAAAGTGAGGGGTTTTTAGTCTTGATGGTTTAAAGTAAAGATAACGTTATCGGACCGGTTTCGCCCTAACTAAAAAAAACTGTACCGAAATGATGGTGGAGGCATAAAAACAATTTTCTCTAGAAAACACCTCATAATTACTCCCAACTTTTCCTTTGGAAGTAGATGAAGTATCTCTCTCCGATTTTGAAGCTATAATATATTCCCCAGTTGTATGATTACATAACGGTGTTTTTTTTTTAAATTTGGAATGTATACATAGTCCATTTGTTTTCCCCTTCAAATAAAATCCCTCGATATAGCTCACGTTTAGCGAGGGCGAACCGATCGGTTACTTGTCTTATTTTTATTCTTTTACATTTACGTTTACTCATGGATATTAAAATTAAGATTTCTCTTCAAGATTGTTATTAAAAATTTCTCTCACTTGTGTAGAGATTTTGCTTTTATAGGTAGTTTAAAATCAATAAATTGTTATTTTCTTATTATTACTATCAGCAGTAGAAAGTTTGGTTTTAAATAAAATAAAATTTCCAAAATCAAAGGAATTGGTTTTGGCTCCGGAAATTTTTTCTGATTCCAATGCCTATGAAATGATTTTGATGAATAGATGTGTGAAAGTAATTCCTATTTTTAAAGAATTATCCGGGTATGTACTGTTTAGAAGCAGAATTTTAAACTATAATACAAATCTCAACTTTCTATTTAACTGTATGTATTATATATGCATGTCTAAAACTTTCTACAGAGGTGACGGATTGTTTTGAAGCTCGACCTTTTCGACGACACGCATCGAAAAATTGGCTAAACACATTAATTCCTTCACCTGTACCTGGGCACTTTTCGGCAGGGAGGGTTCGATTTTTCGCCGATATTCTCGAATGTCATTCCCTTTCTTCGGTTGACTAGGCTATAATTTAATCTACGCGACTTCCGGTTTGACGCTGGATGCAACATCAAAGGCGTCACGTTTTTTCATGTTCTTTACGTCATTTCGATACGGGTTCGAGCCTGTCTCCCTCATACCACATTTTTAATTTCAAATTATTTATATATTGCTATCCTAGAGTAAATTTTATCTTGTGCACACACTTGTTCGCTATTTCCCCCTTCAGTTTAAAAGATGCTGGGGTTCTTTAAAGTTTAAGATAGCGAACTTCTCATTTAGGCATAATCTACACGGATCGTCTAGGTCGCTACATCTAATTGCTTGCCTTACTATTTTCCATTCGACTATCGGCGAATACCCACTTTCTTTGAGTTCCATGATTAGCTTGCTAGTGCTGTTTTCATTCGGTATTTTTTTGTTATTGAACGTACTTTTATGGTCATAATATCTGGTTTAGAAATGTAAGGAGGACATACCTACGTAATATTTCTTGTTACTCAAGTTTGAGGTAAACTGTACCTTAGTCCTCTAAGTGCCCGATGATTGGTTGATTATGATGGCGCAGTAAAACTAAGAACGTGATTGGCTATCTAGAAAATTCAATACCGTGTGTTTTACAAAAATGCGTGATAACCATAACTCTTCGCATAAGCCTGACGAATTCTCACGAGAATGAAACACGTAATATTATGTGTAACTTACTTGCCATATATATTTTCATAACGTACTACTTAGCTGTACTTATGTATTGAGCACTCTTGGAGTTAATTCTAAAAAATTACGCATGAAATTATATCTTATATTAATTGATGTAATTAATTAACACACACACACACACACACACACACACACACACACACACACACACACACATATATATATATATATATATATATATATATATATATATATATATATATATATAATTCACACACGGTAGTGTAAAACTATATGGTTAAGTGGCAGTTTTAGTCATTTAGAACTGCTTTAAAGCTTCACCGCTCACTCATTTTGCGACTAAATTTCAAACAAATATATAGTTTTTAGATCACTTTCTCAGCTATATGGTGAAAAAGAAAATTTTCAATTTTCGTTTAGTAAAACCGAAGTTATGATGAATTTTCTGGTGTTCAAAGGCGTAAACATTTGTAAAGAGGTGAGCGACCCTTTTATGGTTTCCATAGCAACCACGTCACTTCAGTAAATAGTTTTGCTACTAATTCACTAAGGAAAGCATGCAAGGGAGATAATTGTGGGATTTATTGAAAGCAGATGAGTGTCGTACATTGTAATTACATATCTCTTCATGAAGGTAAAAAAATAAGACTGAAATTAAACAAAGAACAAGTGAATTTATTGGAAGCCTGTTAAAAAACATGGATTACAATAGAGAAATGCAAGCATGAAAAACAATATGGTCAAGCTTAAACATGTAAAAATATAGGACTAGTTGTTAAACTGAAAAAGAGAAAGGAAGATATTCTAGTAAAAAATATAAATTTATAACTTAAAATATTGCAGCATTAAGATTTTTAAAATTCAATTTATAACATAATATAATGAATTCTTAATGCTGCAATATTTAAGCAATAAATTTATTATATTTATTATATTTTATACTAGAATATCTTGTCCCTTCATTTTCCAGTTTTAAGAACTTGTCCTTTACTTTTCCATGTTTAAGCTTAACCATTTTTTCTTTATGCTCGCAATTTTGTATTGGAATATATATACATATATATATATATATATATATATATATATATATATATATATATATATATATATATACACAGAGAAAGAGAGAGATAGCGAGAGTGAATAGGACATCGGATTTTTTAGAAGTACTTCATATACAGAATTTTCAAGTTAACCGTTGAAAAGTCAAGATTAGTGCAAAATTTCTTTTAATAAACATATCCATCTTTGAAAACGAAGGTCAAATTTTGCCATATTTTCGAATAGCTAGGAAATGTAGACTTTTTTTCTCGTGTCATATTTGTGATAAAGCCTGCCAAATCTTCAGAGATTGGGAATCGAGGTTGAATTAATGTTTAAAATTTGGATTTAATTTAATTTTGATTAATATATATTTTTTATTAAAATAAATTTTACTGTTGCCTTTTCTTTTTAACCGTTAAATGTCATATATATATATATATATATATATATATATATATATGTAGATAGATAGATATATAGATAGATAGATATATGTGTGTGTGTGTGTTTGAATACATATGTAACAAAATGTAAATGTATGTTTATATATATATGCACACATCTAAATATATATTTAGATTATAATTAATGAGCATGTACAGCAATTAAGTTTAATAGACTCGCCGAAGAAATCTTCAGACTACAATGCATATGATTATCGGTTTGATGTTCTGAAATACTTGAATTAACAGCCTTAAGCATGTATATTAAATAGACGTAACTGACACATGTTGCTTCTTTCAAATGTCACATAATATTGCTTAAAGGAATGATATACGTCCTACAATAAACGTTCCCTCGATTTTAATTTGAATAATGAAAATGCTTGTTTTGTGTCTTAGTCGCACCTGGCAGGAGACGCGTCATAACAGTGGAGAAGATCTGGTTTTCTTTCGTCAAACGTAGACAAGATGAGAACGTTTTTTTGTGTAGTCAAGTTTACATTCATGTTGATTTGCAAAAGCCTCGTACGATGAGAAGAAGGTGGGAAGGGAGCAGACGACCTAGGAAGTCAACCATGTTACTGCTTTATCCATTTTTTCATTGAACGATGAATGAAAATCTAGTATTTCGACTTCGTGACTATAATTACCACGATGTACTCGACAAATACGAATGGTTGCTCGGGGTCATTATATACTGAAGAAATATTTGAATTCCGACCACCATCCGACAGTGTGGTTTCTCAGTATTGTTTGAAAGATGTCTTCTTAAAGTGAACTCATACTGTCACAGCTTGCAATTATAAGTATTTAATTACTGGAATGCAAATATGTTTTAATAGATACCGATCCAGACAATGCATGAAACCAGTTGATATAACAAGCGAAAAAAATTAGCCAATGCAACACTTCGCGGCGTTGTCGTGTTTTTAATTTCGCAATCCGTTACAAAGGAATATCTATTATTTTTTGTGTAAAAGAGATATTTAATAATTAGAAATATATTGACAGATGTCATTCATAAAACAGTAATCTGTTCTCTTTTTTCTGAAATATTTGCCATTATAATTATGTAATTAGTAGAATGCAAATACCTGGATGTCGATTCAGGCAATGCGTATAGGCACTTGATGTAATAAGCAAAAAAATGAGCCAATGCTTTAATTTGTGGCGAATGTCGCGTTTTTAAGCTAATAATCACTTACAAATGAATAGTAAGTATTGTTTAGTACTTCAGTAGGTGCAATTTGTGATTTTACTCAGTGTGTGTATGTGTATGTGTGGTTGTATGTGTGTGTGTGGGTGTAAAAAACTATCCAACAGTCAGAGTTATATTGATAGATCTCGATGCAAATAACAGCGATCTTTTCTCTTTTGTCAGATAAAGGAATGTGAAGTCTAATGAAGAAGAAAAGTTAACAAAAGATGCAAACTTGTTAAAAGTAAAACCAATATTTAACATTCTCATCGATACGTATTCGTTACATAGTTCGATGTACTATTCTACTAAAAAGTGAAACCCATTGTAGTTAAACACTTTTATCCTTTATCGGTTGCTGTATATTTCTGTAGTGTTTAAAGAATATTTTCATTCGATGGTCAGAGATGAACAGATCAGAGATAAAGGGGTTAAAAATGTTAGTACGCGGGACTCATTAATATCTACTTAATATAAGTCCGTTGCTCCATTTCAAATTTAGGAAGATATTTGAAAATAGTCCCCCTCCCATATTAATGCGTAGATTTGCGATGTTCTACACAGAAATTACGTATCAGGTATGATTAATAGTAGTAAAAACAGTTTAACGTTTATATAAGTAGGCATTTAATGCCGGGTACTTAAAAGATATGTTTAATGTAGGCGGGTCTCATCTTTGTAGAGTTCTGTATTATTGTTTATTACTTTTAATTCAACAATGCTTTTATTTTTTGCTTCCTCTACCTCGAGTTCGAATGTTCTAGCTTCTTCTAGCTTTACCTCATAATTAAAATACGATAATGGAACTTTTATCATTTTGTGAACTCGAGTTATTTTGTATTAATTTAGATTTGAAGAACTCATTTAAAAACTGGTTAAGAGTAATACAGTTTGTGTTAAGTATTAAATTCAGACTAGTTAAAAATAATGCATACTGCAGAGAAAAAGCTTTGTTTTTCTGAGTTTAGAAAATTGTGCAAGTTTTAATTCGAAAAATTCTCGTTTTCATGGGTGACTTTTTTTCATTTTAAATATAAAAAAAAGGGAAAACAATATTGGCTAATTAAAAAAAAAAACTACAACCATATTACACCATAGATTACTGTACACGTAATAACCCTTATCTGCGAGTGGCCTCCGGCCCTTGATAAGTGGTAACTTCCTTGTAAAAAAAATGGACAACGGACGCTAACCCAATATCACGCAGCATTAGTGCACCACGTTTGTTCAAACTTAAACCCATTTATATTAGGTTGAGAAGAAAGTTATTCCGGACTTTTTATTTTTGATTTCAAATAATATATTTTGCGATAAGTTTTCATTTTGATACCTTTATTTTATATACGATTTTAAAGGCCGTTTTTCGCTTTGTCTAATCGTTTAAATTATAATTGTTTTAAAACAATTATGTCTTCTGTTCAGAACGTTGAATACAAGATAGAAAAAAAGCAAATTCGCACAATTTTCTTTTCAAGCTGGGCAGAAAAGCTGCTAAAACAGCTCGCGATCTCAACGAAACGTTTGGCTCAGGCACAACTACTGAACGCACAGCACAATGGTGATTTTAGAAATTTCGTAGCGGTGACAGATTCTTGAAGATGATGGTTGTAGTCGTCGGCAATTTGATTGGTTACAACGATCAACTAAGAGCTTTAGTCACAACTCTTCGAGAAATTGCTTCTGAATTAGACGTAACGTATTTCCAACATCTTCATAGAGAATGGAAAGATAAGAAACTTTATAACTGGGTTCCTCACTAATTGAACAAAAACTAAAAGAAACGTAATTATGAAGTGTCATCTTCCATTTAACGCAAAAAGAACGACTCGTTTCCCGACCGGGTTGTGACTTGCGATGAATGTGGGTTCTTTAGGACAACCGGCGCGCTGAGCCCAGTGGTTAGACACCGATAAAGCCAGAGTAACATCAAATAAGGTCATGCTGACTATTTGCTGGTCTGCGACGGGTTTCCTCCATTAGTTTTTTTTTTTAATGCAGGCGAAGCTATTACAGCGGTTAAGTACTGTCAACAATTTTATGTTATGAAATGGATGGAATGCACTAGAAACTTCGACAATAACACCCAGCATTAGTCAACAGGCAAAAAAAATCCTCTCCACGACAATGTTGGACCACATGTTTCTAAACCGAAGCTGCAGAAATGGAACGAATTCGGCTAGGAAACTTTCGCTCCAGTCCTCTCATCGACCGACTACCACTTTTTCAGCCAGTTTGACAATTTTCTGCGTGAAAATGCTTCAAAAACATTCAGCGACTTCATCGCCAGCAGAACACAATATTTTTACGTTACTGGCATAAATACATTTATCTTGCGTTTGACAAAAGTATGTTGGTTCTGATGGTGCTAATCTTGACCAATAAATGTTTGTTTGAGCCAATATATGCTCACCTTAATATAAAAGTTAAAAACCGCCAAAATGTTCTTGTCAGCTAGATGGAAGTACTTTGGTAAATATAATTTATGAATTTGTGTTGTAAGGTGGGTTAATTTCGCAAATTATCAACGAAATGTTTTACGTTTCATTTTTACGGCCAAGATGTGTATTTTAATTTGATTTGTAATCTCAAGACAACACCGAATTCAAATATGTATCAATATTTTCCCCACTCTCTCTCGCTCTCTCTCTCTCTCTCTCTTTCTGTCACACGGTATCAAATGTGATACAAGAGTTTCATCTCATTATTGCAGATATTAAAACAATCGCTGCGTCACGAGTGTCAGAAGCCGAGGTGCATCATAAAATTCCTGCATGCAGAACATTTTTTTAACCGATTAGGGTTCATCAACACCTGTTGAACATTTAGGATGTAGTTTATGTAATCGCAGTAGGTAGATCGTAGCAATTGGAAATTAGAAAATAACAATTACATATATAAATGGATACGTTTAGAAGACTAAAGACAACGCATTTTTTCTAAACACAGAAATTTATTTTCTTATATTTGTTTATTTCAACAATGCGTTGTTTTTAGCCTTCTAAAGTATCCATTTATATACATAATTCTTATTTTCAATTATATATATAAGCATACATACTTATACATTTATACATATAGCAACATATATATATATACACCCATATATATATATATATATATATATATATATATATATATATATCAACAAAACGCCAATAACTATAATGAAATTCAAAATAGAAGAAAAAGTAATATAATCTGGTATATAATAATAATAATAATAATAATAATAATAATAATAATAATAATAATAATAATAATAATAATAATAATAATAATAATAAGGCGACTCTGGACAACGACAACCATACAGGAAGTAAAAATAAAAATACGAACAAGATAAATGCAATTTCAGATCCCGCACACTTTGCCCACTTCAAAATAAATGTCTAACCAAAAGCATAGTTTATCAGACCATAATATTTGCGAGAGAATACCCGAATAACAAGAAATATTATGTAGGTATGAGTTTACTAGATCTCAAAACCTGATATTATGACCACAAAAGTACATTCAAAAATAAAAAAAATACCGAATGAAAAAAAACTCTAACGAACAAATACTGGAAACTCAAACAAAGCAAACACATGTAGATACCTAGACGATCCATGCAGTTATGGCTTCATGAATAATTTGCTAAACTATACTTTAAAGAACCCCAACAACTATTAAACTGTAAGAGAAAAATAGCGAACAATTGAGTTCACAGGATAAATTTACTCTAGGATATTGATACAAAAGAATTTTAAAATTAAAAATAACAATAATAAATAAATAGATAAAATAAATATACATATACATAAATTATCATATATATATATATATATATATATATATATATATATATATAAGTTAAAAAAAAACAGGAATAAACACATTTAACCAAGTTTAAAAGAGGTCAGAGCACTAGATATTTACGCTCCCCGCTAAAATAGAACACGCAAAAAAGGGGTGAACCGGAGATCAACTGGGCCTTTGTCCTGAAAGTACCTGTTCATTGGCTGATTAGGAAGGGTGCGGTGTAAACTAGAGAGCTGATTTGCTAACAAAAAAAACTCAATAGAATGTGCGTATTCCTGGTTAATCGTAGCCTTGATGAAACGCGGAATATTCTGTGTAGCTTAATTGACATATATATATATATATATATATATATATATATATATATATATATATATATATATATATAACAAAAACAAGGCATTAAATGTTTATTACAAGGCAAAAAATCGAAAGGTGTCAACATTGGTGTCGGAATTTACGATAAAATCAAGTAATTTTCTGTACAAATATAAACGTGCAATATTTTTTTTCTTTTATTCATACTATATTTAAGAATAGTAAATCTCACTAGATGATCAAAACCTCTAAACAATTATCTATTGCGTGTGACCGCGTTCTATTATTTCGGGGAACATCTTCCTTCTAAAATGACAGTTTTTTTTTATATGAGTCAAGCAACAACATCTCCTTATGTATATATTGAAATCGCGCAAAGTCGTTAGGACACAAAATGTTTTCTAGTACTTCTAATTATAGGCACTTTCACTGGGGGAGAGCATTATTTTCCGCTCTATTAAGTTTCTCCTGTTTCTTGCCGATTTAAACTTTTATCTCGATTTTTTCGTTGCCTACTCAACATTTGAAATGAAGCCTAAAATATAATCGTTATTTCTTTCTGAAATCTTTTCTTAAAGAATTTGAAAAGTTAGCATTTTACGAGGGTTATTTCAATGCTGTTGGCTTGAAAATTTAAGACATTTTATTTTTAAGAATTGCATAAAATTAGATAGTTGAATAGTTGCAGTTGGAGGAGAGGAGATACAGGGTGTAAGCTCCTACCTTGACAGCGTTCAGAATAGACTTCGTAGCCTATGGGGGATACTGTTTTCTCTTCCCTGATACCTCTTTCTCACAGAAGAGACGTTGCGAGACTGTCTCTGTTATATCGTTATTTTCATAGCAAGTGCTCGTCTAAGTTCCGATCTATGCCCTCCTCGCCAAACATTCATGAGAAACACTCGTTTGGCTGTAACCACTATCAATAATTTCCCTCACCCTTTATCTATGCCTAAACCTAATCGTAGAGTTCATGAACAAAGCTTCTTTCTTAGAACTGCACACCTGTGGAACTCTCTCCCGTTTACCTGCTTTCCAGCCGACTACAACATGGCCGCCTTCAAGTCCAATGTAAACAAGATCTTGATGAACCGTTTTCCTTAAGTAATCTAATTTACCAAATTTACACTTCTAACGATTACTGTTATATTTTTCTTCTGACCAATGTACACTCTTTAACATTTATCCTCGAGTGGTTGCTGGGCCTTGATAAGTGATTATTCCTTTGTACAACAAATCTCTCTTTCTCCCTCTCTCTCTCTCTCTCTCTCTCTCTATATATATATATATATATATATATATATATACATATGTATATATATATATAAATTGAAAGTTAAACATATCTATATTATCCTAACACTATCCGTTTGCCATGATGTTTGTTTATTTGCCAGGTTATTTGAAGACGTATTTTAAGCTTACTTGGTTTTATTAGTGTTCTGGTGGCCTCTTCGTTTGGATTGGTAATATTTTAAATAAGTGCATTGAAGCTGGATACATTACTACTTACTAAAAGCAAATAAGCTATTTTTTCTTATATGTAGGAGTACTTCGGGTTCTAACTTATTTTAAAGTGTTTTCTGCGTGAATAAAATAATGTACAATAAATTACCGTTGGGAAAAACAAGATGCGTTACTTTTAACTAAGAAAATAAGATACTTTTACAGAAGTCTATCCATATGAAAAAAACAAAATCTTACTCCTGACGGAATGACAATGTTGTAAAACAAAAAAGTTGACGAAAAATCATTGAGTAGCTTTTGTTTTAAATAAGAAATAAGGTAGTTGCACCTAATTCTGTTCATCTGAAAAATAAACAAATTCTTACACGTGATCAACAGAAAAGGTCTTACGGAAAAACAATCACGTACATTCGTTGCGTAGTTTTATTATTATATAAGAAGTAAGGTATTTGCACAGAATTTTACTATTATTGACTAAAACAAACGAAATCGTAACTGTGACGAAAAAAAGGGGGCCGTACAATAAGAGAATGACGTAAAATCTTGGAGTAGTTTGATTCTTAAATCAGGAATAATGAACAGAATTCTTTCTGTGTAAAAAAAACAAACACATACTTATCCGTGATAGACGTCATGGATCAAAATATTTATCCATTTATTTATTGCCGGCTATTATTATTATTAGTAATAGTAGTAGTAGTAGTAGTAGTAGTAGTAGTACGGTTAGGTTCTAGATCTTGTTTAACTATGTTTCGGCCAACTATTCCGCTGGCCTTTGACAGGTGGTTAACCGCAACGAGATAGAAAAGCCGAATATTCGAACTGCATACTCAGCAATGACTGCCTTCCATAGTTGTTGTCGTCTCAACAGGTTTTAGCCAACAAAGCCGCTGCCGACAATGTTCATCTGGGACTGTAGAAATTCAACGGCTCTATCCACTGCGGCAGGAGCCCCGAAGGGCGATCAACGTTTGATTTTTATGGTCTTATAAATCCACTTTTTCTTGTTATCTGATCTTCCATTGTCGGGCTCGTACCGAATGGTGTATATTATTTAATTAATCGCAATGCTTATTGAGATGAGTAATTTGTATTATTTCTTCATTTATTTATTGCGGACAATTATCTAGTTGTTGTTTCACGTCGTTTCGGCCAACTATTCCTCTGGCCTTCGTCAGGTGGTAAACCATGAAGGGATAGAAACGTCGAATCTCGGCCAATAGGCTTACTTGACCAAAACATGGTGATACGACAACAACTATGGAAGGCAGTAATTACTGAGGATGCAGTTAGGAGATTCGGCGATCCTATCCCGTCGCGGTTAACCACGGGTGAAGGCCACAAGAATAGTTGGCCGAAACGTAGAAAGACATATTATTTCTCTTCTATGAGGCGTAGTAAAAAGTTGGTTTTAGTAGTCCTCTGTAGGCCGCCTTACTTTTATTAAGTGCTTTCAATAGTGATTATGAAGCGCTCGGGAGGCCTCTGCAGTTTTTTTGACTGATCACTAATAAATAATTTAATTTTAAAGGTGAAGAGAGAAAAAACTTGTTTTAGTAATGCTCAGAAGGACTCTTGCATTGTGCTTACTGCTTTCAGTAGCATTCTTTCATTTTAATTTTTTTACCGCTAAATTATGAAAATGTCTTAGATTAATTCATCATATTTTGCTCGAAAATGGTAAACAAACTTGCTTCAGAGATACAAAAGAGAAATTGAAGTAAAGAAGAAAAGTAGATTTAATTGTATACACATTTCTGCTTTACATCTTCATATTTGTTTGATCAGATTTTAACCGTTTTTATGAATAAAAAAAAAATACTGTTTCATCCTAGTTGAATATTGAAGCAAAAGGTAATTTCAATTTATTACAGGGATGAAGAATCATATTAATTGTTTTTTTTAATCTAAGTTAAGAATTACGTAAACATTTAAAAAAAAAATGGAATACAAATTCGAAAAGGTTTTCATGAAAGGCATGGCAACATTTAATCAAAATACATTTTTATAAACTTAAAAACTTAAGGAACAAGATTTAATTTGAAATTGATCAATTTGCAAAGTGGATGTTTATAAACCTTAAAAAGTAAAGTATAAAAAATATAATTAAAATTGAATCTAAATATTACCTTGGATTTATTTTATGTTATCTATATTTTGGTTCACTTAAAACAGTTCAAAATTCGATACATGGTTAATTGCTAAATAATTAATTAACTTAATGTTCCTATTTACACTGCCTCCCCACGGGACAGAGTTAGACACCAGGGTCGTTTTTTAATGTGGAGAAAAGGAACAAAAATTAAAATTGTCTCAGTCGTGAAGGATTTCTCCTCCACTGACAGAGACTAAGAAATTGAAGTGCAGATATGAAGAACAGATGGTATTTATTTGCTCCCCCACTGAGCAAATTAGGCACAAGGCCGTTTTTAATGTGAGGTAAAAACCAGCTCCCCTAAAAGTATGCAAAAAGGGGGCACTCTGGTTACCAAAAATAATAATTGTCCCAGTATAGAGGGTTTCCCCTCCATTGACTGGTACAAATCATCTTAAGTGCAGCATCTGCCGGAACAGATACTACACTTTGATCTTGACCCGAAAACTTAATGTTAGTGCAGAAAAAATGTACATAAGATAAAATTAATTCAAGGTACTATTTTGATTCAATTAAAATAATTAAATGTATATACCTTACGTTGTCAGAATGAACTTATGAACTGTTATAAACTTAAAGATTATAAAGAAACTTGCAAGCAATGCTATACAAATTCATATATATATATATATATATATATATATATGTATATATATGCATATACATATATGTATATATATTATATTAGAAATAGAGACAGAGAGAGAGTAAGAGAAAGAGGGAAAGAAGACAGAATAAGAGAGAGTGCACAAGCTGAGAGAGTAACGCAAACTCATTTAATTGACAAGAATGGTTATAATATCGAAAATAAATATTTATTTAAAATAAATATTTATATCATGATTCGTGATTTAGCTAAATGATATATTTACATTATATATAAATATATATATATATATATATATATATATATATATATATATAAATGTATATATTAATCACCGAACACACTAAAGTAAATATATATATATATATATATATATACATATCAAATATATATATACATATCAAATATATATATATATATATATATTTTATATGTATGTGTGTATTCTTTAAAAATCGTATTTTCGCCTTCCTTTACCAATCCAAGCAAACATATCTCATCCGAATTTACCATATGTTAATTCCAGCTTCTTAAGTTTTCTCTATTTCCCATGACCCCAGTCACTTTCTCTCTTTCTCTCTCTCTCTCTCTTTCTCTTTCTCTCTCTCTCTCTCTGTAACTTATCTCTTTTGTCTCCCACAATTCCTTAGTTTTCCTCCTTTCCCTTCAATCTTCTCAAGTTCTCGTTCCTTCTATCTTTTTTCACACACTCACTTTTATCTGCCTTTCTCTGTTCTCCTGCAACAAAAAAAAAGGGGAAAAAGTTCTCGCTCGCGTCACTGCGGCGTCATGTCTCGCCAGAGGGCGATGTAATTCCTATACAAATAAATTAATGTCTCAATTGTGGCGTTAGGTAAACAAAATTTAGTTGGGATCAGCCAATTAATTTTAAGGGGTCAACTATTCTGATAAATCCCAATCCCTACACACTCACTCAATTGTCAATTATTATTATTATTATTATTATTATTATTATTATTATTATTATTATTATTATTATTATTATACACTTCTGTCGTTTTTCTACGTTCAATTTCGTTCCGTCTTATCTCGTCAAAATCCTGTATTTATTGTCATAACTACAAGTCTATTCAAACATATAAACATGCTTACAAGATAGGACAAGTAATATATATATATATATATATATATATATATATATATATATATATATATATATATATATATATATATATTATATCTATAAAAAGTGAACGTGTCTGTCTGTCTGTGTGTCTGTGTGTCTGTCTGTCTGTGTACATTTCCCTACGCAATAGTCAATTTTTAGTCTATAGACTCGAAATTTGAAATACTGAGATTTGGGAAAATCGATGTGACGGGTGTCAGCCAGAAATTTGGCTGTTAAGGGGTCAAATTTCAACGATTTGACCTTTAAGAACTCTACCAAACTCCTCCGACAATTTTGGGTCTATACACTTGAAATTTTAGATATAGGTTTCTTGAACCTGGATCTAACTTAATAAAGTGATTTGAGCCCGAAACTATAAATTTTAAGGGGTCATAATAGGGGTCAAATTTTAAAAAATTGACCATTGTTTTGTTTTTTTGCTTTTTTTGCACAGCATACACCTCCAAACACCCGAGCAACGCCGGGCACCCCTGCTAGTATAAAGAAAAGACTAAAGAAAAGAGAAAAGCACGCATTTCAGGATGCACTTTTTGTTAACCTAGTAACTCTCGCTTCACGTATTTTGACTCCTAGTCCTCGTCTTCCATGCGCGATGTTTCTGACAAAGGGTGAGAAAGGGGTCTTCTCTCGGTTGAACGTTTTGCATGAGTTGTAACTAGAGAGAAACCCATCTGAGTTATTCTTTCTTTCCATCTCTCTTCTTACATATGTTGCCATATCCCCGATAACGGTGTTAGATTTTTTTAACGAGTCTGACGCTATCCGCCTGATAGTCACGGACCTGAAACTTAAGCTAATTTCCTAGGAGGCTGTTCTATCAGCACATGCAAAGTACCGTGATGGTGCCTTGCTATTTGATGTTCCATGTTTACAAAGAATGCGTCTTCTATAGTACCAGACATGATGGACTTAAAATAAATTCCAACAAAACCCAAACAGCCGGCCGTGGTTCACTGCAGAATGTATTGCCCACTTCGCGGATGGGAACAAGTAGTTCTCTTGCTTTCGACGAAATAGATGTATTAAAAATAAAACCACTATTAAGCTTGCCAGCAAAAGAGTAATAAAGAAAGCAAGCATCTCATATGCTCTCTCCGTCAAGCCTATAGTAGCTGGTAGCGACTTGGTTCCCACCAATTTAGGGCATTAGCAAACGGGCTTTTGAACAGGGTCGTGTTCTCTATCCCAACAATCACCTATTGATCTGATGTGATTTTGTCAGCATCTGACAAAGCCAAACCCTTTTTAAGCACTTTGCAGTAAATTCTACTCTTTTGTGATCAGAGCCGCCCACCATCCGTATTTCGACATTTTTACTGAAAGAATGCAGTGCGACATAAACATATCTGTGCGTGATGTTGACAAGCTTATCAAAACATTGATTGTAGGAAGGTGACTGGCCCTGGCGGCATTCTAAACCATGTTATCGAAAATTTTTCAACAGGAACTTGATCCTACACATGCAAATCCGTTTAAACGTTATCTTAAGGAGAAATAATTCCCAACAATTTTGAAAAATTTATCAGTATGCCCCGTATTTATTAACCCTGGAAATCGGTCATCCGCCTCTCAATACAGACCAATCAGTTTCCAGTGCGTCATGAGTAATTGCTGGAATCTCCAACAAATACAAATCACCTTAGCAAACATAACCTACTCAGTGATATGCAATATGACTTTCATCCTGCTAGGTCTATAGCCGATGTGTTCACTTTAATATCACACAGCACTATTAAATCCTAAGACGGGGGAGAGATTATGTTTCTTGAGCAATTATAAAGGCTTTTTATATTCATTCTTAATAATAAGACCATCTTATATAACACAATATAATATCAAACGCCTTTGTAATTGCACATTCTTTTCTTGACACTATTTTATCTCTAAGCTAAACAATCGTTTGTTTTACATTCCATTTTCTAATTCTCTCTCGTAATCTATTTCTAAACCTAATTTACGAGGTTCGAATTTCGTCTATGCTATTTCATTTTCATTTTAACTAAATCTCTCTATTTTTATACTTACATGAAAAGGGGACAGTCCTTATCATGTAACAATTACAGAAAGGTCTACTTTGCAAGATTTCCAGCTACGGTATAGCCGGAAATGCTATCTCAATTATTATATCTTGATAGGATTTAAATAGTAGTCGTCGATAGACACAACTTATAAGCTCATAGTATCAATGCTGGGCCTCTTGGGGTTCCATCATGAACCAAATTCTTTTCTTGATATTCATCAATGATCTTCCAAATCACATTTTTTTATATCATTTGTAGACATTTTTGTAAACAATTTTACCATCTATGGTAATACTTCAGAGGATGTAAATGAAACCTTGATCGCGTGGCGCAATTGGGGGGGGGCTAATTTTAATACATTTGCTCTCTATCTTCAACGCTCTGGCTTCCATCTCGCCACAATTGAAATAAATAGTTCTAGTCTTGAGGAAGCAGCATGTTGTGACAAGTTTCTAGAGCTTACTTTCACCCCTGATATGAAAAACATATATGAAATCCGTTACTATGATTGCTCTAAAAATGGTTGGATCATTCTACCGCTCCAGTGTATATTTTTGAAACCCAGAAAGTTATATACTTTCTCTTTCCTGTAACCGCTTTCTCACAAAGGCTATGTTGACAGCTTGTCTCTGCCCTATCTACATTTATGACAAGTTCTTACTTGAGCTTAAACCTATGGCCCTCTACTTGCATACGTTCACAAAACACTCGCCTAGCTACAACCACGATCAACAATTTCCATCACACTATATCTGTACTTAAATATAAACACACATTCTATGAACTAAGCTTCTTTTCTAGAACTACTCGCCTGTGGAATTTGTTCTGCTGTCCTGATTTCCAGTTGACTATAATATCGTCGTTTTCAAATCAAATGTAAACAAGTCCTTGTGTAGCCTCCCGTTAAATAATCAACATTTACCTAATGTCTATTACTAACGATTACTAGGTTGTTGTCTCATGAACCCTTATCTTGAAGTGATCTTCGGGCTTTCATAAAGAATAAGGAAGTCAGAACACCAGAGTTAATTGGCCAAATAAAGAATTTCATGGATAAGGACCGTAGTGGGTCTATAGAGACAATAAGTGCACAATTTGATGTTAGTTTGGAAACTGTTCACACAATTATTCGCGAGGATCTCAAGATGCAGAAGATTTGCTAGAAATTTATACAAAGGGTGTTCAGATAAGATCAGAAAGAAAGACGTTGTTAGGAAATCAAGGAGATCGTCCTTCTGATCAATTCAGATCCCGCAGGTTTTTATGCTCTGGTGATCTGTGATAAAAGCTGGATAAACTGTTATTCCCCAGAGACCAAGAGACAACATTTTCAGTTGATGCATAATGCGTCAGTCTGGCCCAAGAGAGATAAGCCGAACAATTCCGCCCAGGAATTTATGATGGTCCCTTTTTTGACAGCATAGGCATGTGTTACATAGTGTTATCATTGAAGTTCTCACTAGGGTTATCATAGAGAGGCACCAAATTGACGTTTGGTGTATAACATAAAAGGGGAGGACCATAATTGTATTTGTTGTCATGGAATGATTATTATTAGAATGAAAGGAGATTATGCGTGTCATAAAAGAATTCCGTGTGCGTATGATCGTCTAGTTTCATATGCGGTTGTGTGTGTTCATATCTAATTGTTCATATGCTTTTGTGTGTGTGTGTTACATGCATTTTCTTCAACATACCTTACTTCATGTGTCGTCGATGTTGATCCATCTGGAATTCATCTTCTCTTGGAGGGAGATTGGTACCTGTTAGACGAAGATTTATCACTCTAAGACGATGAACTGGGTTTATAGTTTTTTATTTTCCTTTCAGATGTCGACACAGAATATGGAAGTGAATCTTGCTTGCTTTGAAAACGTCAGCGTCCCCCACCCCCAGTGAAGGGGAGGGAACAGCTATTAAGCCGTCCGTCTTCTTCAAAGTCTAAATCCAGTCTCACAGATCTAGCCAACATGACCACGTCACTCATACGTAATCTAGTCAGCTGACCCTCGGTTCTGGTAAACGTGTCTACACTCCACGTTTACTCACCCCCTCTCTTTCTCTCTCTCTCTCTCTCAATCCATTCTGTAACACATGATTTACATGCACAGGGTTCCCACTGGACAGATAGTCAAAAAAATATATTACGTTGAGGTTTCAACGGAGTTCCGGAAAAGCCTAGCACTCTTCAAAACGGCTCAGTTGAATTTCCACCACGACAATGCACCAGTGCACAACTCCACCCTTGTCCCAGACTATTTGACGATGGGTATCAAGACAATCCCTCACCCTTCCTATAGTCAAGACATTGCTTCTTGCGAGTTTTGGTAAATACCTAAGCTCAAGGAAAACCTTAAGGTCTATCCTTATGACACAACTGAGATGAAAGAGGCTGTGATGAGTATCATGGATACGCGCATACAGCAGGAATTTCAAAGGGCATTTCAGAGTTTTTGAAACTGGATAACAACTACATTGTTGCCGGAGGAGATTCCTTCGCAGGAGACTAGAGTTTCATGCGTTTACTGTCAATAAAAGTGTCCATTCGAACAAAATTTGAAAACGTATTGAAAACACCTCGTAAATTCAAGGAGCAGAGTTTCTTTCCTAAAACTGCCTGTCTGTGGGACAAAATACACTGTTGCTTTTCGGGTGACAAATCCACTGTAAATAACTTTTGTTGACCAATATTCTTAAATAGCAAAGCCTTATCGAACTCCCATTATTACTGATCATTACTAGTTTACAGGCATGCAAATTCATATATCAGGTATTTGAACACAGACGAAACTTTATATTTGGGTTTAAGACCGGGAAAATCGGCACAAAAGTGTGAACAATTTAAAAGTGAAATTTGCCAGGTGGAGATTGACCGGCAGCATTACGAATATGCATGCATAACATAGTAGATATAAGTTCGTGTTTTAATTTTTAGCTTTGCAGCAAACGTGTCTTTATCGTTCAGTCATTAACTGAAGAAGCAAATTAAATCGTAAGTTGAACGTTTCGGTTTCGATTCGCGGGGGTGGCGCACGAGTTATATATATATATATATATATATATATATATACATATATATACATATATATATATATATTAAACTTTTGAAATCAAATGCGAAATCTGTATTAATCAAAATATCATATTAAGCGTATTTTACGACCGGATAATGCCGGACGCCCTGCTAGTATACACACACACGCACACACACACAAACATATATATATATATATATATATATATATATACATACATACATACATATATATATATATATATATATATATATATATATATATATATTATCAAAAACATTTACTATTGTTTACAATCAACTAGAGGAGAACCGTCAATTATAAACGAGAAGTGCGATAAACTCAACGTAGATATTGCTTACCCAAGCCATTCACATAGATTTAGATAACTGAAAAACAATTCATTCAAAATGGGAATATCGTACATCATTTCTATTATTAACACATCGACTTATGTTTCTTATTGCATGTAAAAGCAAATGTATTTTCTTAATGGAGGATGAACAGGGAAAACTATAGAAGAAGACAGTAAGTTTCTTTTCCTTATTTTTTTTATTATACAACTGTTGAGAGATTACAAACAATAAATCTCACAGTTAAACCTGTAAACACTGTTTGTGTGTTAATATTTTACGTGCGGTGCAGATCAATTTTTAAATTATTAACTAATCACCAGACAATCAGCTCTAGTTGCGTCTTAGACAAACAATTTATGTAATATTTCATGGTTTGCTGATGGAAGTAAAGTGCTAAAATCCTCAATGCACTGCAACGAATTACTCTTTCATAGCCATTGTATCGCGCAGTACAGAACCGTTGATTAGAATCAATGACTTGTCTTCTACATTTACTAATGCTTCGTCGATTCCCCGAAGCCTGATAATATTTGGACGACTTTAGTATTTGTAAGGACCGCATAACCGTTCGAGCACATATATACCCCGTGTATTGCAGTACTATTGCAGGATTACCGTCATATAACTGTATTGATATCATAAGAATTAGTAGATCAATATGATTATGCCGGATAATTTCTAATTATGCTCGACATGCATGATTTAAATAATCATAGGTTATTTTTTTTTAAATTTGGTTCACCTCAACTACGAAGAATAGAAAGCACGGGATGGAAGTACTTTAGCAACCTCCTAACTGTATCTATCTATCTATCTATCTATCTATCTATCTATCTATCTATTTCTGCCAATTTATCCATGTCTATCTAATTATTTCTATTTATCTATATACCTATCTATTCATCTCGCTATATATATATATATATATACATATACATATATATACATATAAATATATACATATATCTATAAATAAATAAATATATATATACATATAAATATATACATATATATATAATATGTATGCATATATATATGTGTACACATATATATACATTTAAATATGTGCATATATATGTAGTAGAGATTAGAAGGCTGTCACAATGTGAGGAATGAAATATAGTCGTTGTTGGTAAGAGAAGACGAGAACAAGTGGCGATGTACAAATCAATAATTACATACATATATATATATATAAATATATATATATTTATATATATATATATGTATATATACATACATTTATTCAGTTGTATTAAGTAAAATGTCTTACTTATTATGTCTGCGACAATATTCATTATTAATTTCGGAAAAAAATCCCTTTTCAAATGGTGGGCGTAACAGATCGATACAAAGCATGCTAGATGATGGAGCGGAAGTTGGGTAGCTATGTGGGGCCTCGAAGCAATGAATAAATATGCACATATACATATAAATATATGAATATATATGTATATATACATATATATATATATATACATAAACTTTTCGAAAAAATCAGTACAACAAAATATAAAATAAAATATAAGGAAATCATATTTATTTTCATATGCGTCACAATTGTTTCGTAAACATAGCTCAATTTTCAATATTTTATCATGCAAAATATTCAAAAACAGTTCTTTTTCAGACGGAAAAATGCACTATTTACACATATATTAATACATTCATGATCTCTATTTTCAGGGAAAAATCAGTTGAACGTTCCTCCAATCATATTTTCTTTTTGCTTTTTTTATTTTCTAACAACCTTTTCATACTTCTACTTTTAAAGTATATTACAACCAATTATCTATTTTAATATTAATTCATCCTCTGAATATTTCTTTTAGTATTTATTTTGTTTCCCCAAATGATACATTCAATTGATGTATTTCCTATATATTAAAGCGTGCCTTCAAATTATAGTTCCTTTTTAGATGTTACAACTATATAATTCTTTATCTACGATAGTTTCGCATAACTTTGTTTACATTTTACAATCTCATACTTAAATTGGCTTAGCATGTTAATTCTTAAGAAGGACCTGAACTTAGTTAATTTAAATATTATAAATCAAGATTTATTTTCCTCCCATACTTTTGGATTTCAATTTTAAATTGTCTTCTTTTATTTTTTTTTTGGGGGGGTGATCGGGATTTTTAGGGAGATGTTCCCTGATCACTTAATTTCATTACGTGGTGACATCGGTTAGCTCGCCCGGTTACCTGGTAAAAATCCGTGATTTCCCCCCCCCCTGGAGATACCTCAAGCAAAAGGCATACATCGATAGCCCATGATATATTGAACAATTTAAAGAGACAATTCGTTAAGAAAATTACTGCCATTCCGCATGAAATGAACAGGCGATTTATAGACAACTTTGGTGAAGGCCTTCGAGAGTGTGTGGACAATAAAGGACCCCATGTGACTGATTTGAATTTTTAAAACTAATGAAACAGGATGGCATTATATGTACTTTTCGAAAATAGATCTTCTTCTGTTACTTCTTTTGCCATTTATTTTACCTACAAATTTACTTTACATACAAATTTATTTTACCTACAAATTTATTTTACCTACAGATTCATTTTACCTACATATTTATTTTACATACAAATTTATTTTACATACAAATTTATTTTACATACACATTTATTTTACCTATAATTTTATTTTACCTACAAATTTATTTTACATACAAATTTATTTTACATAAAAATTTATTTTACCTACGGATTTATTTTACATACACATTTATTTTACATACAAATTTATTTTACATACAAATTTATTTTACATACAAATTTATTTTACTTACAAATTTATTTTACATACAAATTTATTTTACATGCAAATTTATTTTGCATACAAATTTATTTTACATACAAATTTCTTTTACCTACAGATCCTTTTGTCTGATCCTGTGTATATATATATATATATATATATATATATATATATATATATATATATATATATAAACTGCAAGTAAGTCAAAGATCTTCCTTGATAATTGCTATTTATTTTTTCCATTTAGTGTATTTTAACAACTCTTGCTGACATTTTCTTAATTAATAACCTGTACATTTCAGTTTACCTATTTTTTGGCTCTATATTTTTTTCGTGCCTTTTAACATCTTTTGTCCGGGTCCTTTTGTACATTTGCTTTTCTACTTTATATTTAGTTCTATCACCATTTAATTTTTTTCCTCTACTTCTTCCCTGATCTTTTTTATTTACAGTATGTTTCGGCAGCCACGTGAAAAGCATATCTTATTTTTCTTTTATTAATATTATTGGAATTTTTCCCCATTTCCTTGTACATATTTGTGAATTATTCCATGGATTTCGGTTTTTGGATTATTTTGGACCATCTTCCAATTACATGATTTTCTTGGATTTTATTGTGCAAATGGAAATTCAATTTACTTTCTTGGACTTATATTTTTGGATTTTACCGTCATTGGATTATTTACCTTCCACCAGACTATCCATTCACGTGTAATCACCTTTTTCTTCACCATATTCCCTCTGCTTCACTTTTTGTTATCTAGTAAGATCTTTGACTTATTGCAGTTTCATCAAATACTTTTGTATGCAAAATCCGATCCCGCATTTTGCTAATTCCTACCCTCTGACGAGAAGGAAAGTATTTCTTCGAAATTCCGCGGATTAAGGACTATCCACTTATCAAGTGTTTCCTTTTCAGATTAAATATGTTTTTTAACCATCTTTTCAAAGTGTTTTTCACATATTTTATTAACTGTTTCTCTTATTATAAGCTTTATCTCCTATTTGGTTTTATCGAGCTTTTACATTATATTGAGATTACTGTACAAATATTAATTCTTTCATATTTATAATATACTTTAGTTTTACCATCTTGGATCATTTTGGTAAATTTAATTGTAATTTTTATTTTATATATATATATATATATATATATATATATATATATATATGTTTATATGTGTGTGTGTGCGTGGGTGCGTGTGCGTGTGTGTGTGTGAGGGAGATCTCTAGAATTTCATCGACGGTAAGGTAGATTTGTGAAATACATTCCAAATTTAAAGTAAAAGACTGTCTGTACTAATAGGCATCTAGGGAACTTAACATATAAGTCGAACAAGTTCGCAATAAATATATAAATAAGTAAAAATAAATAGATAAATAAATAAATAAATAATAATAATAATAATAATAATAATAATAATAATAATAATAATAATAATAATGGAGATATAGTATCTGTCTGTGTGAAGTCGAAACTAATGGAAATAGTCTGAAATCTGTTTTCCCCATCATTATTTGTTAATTCGAGGAAGCAAGAATCTATACAACAAGCCCTGACGTTTAAAACAATTTTTTTAAAACCTCACTCTATTTAACTAATGAAATGTGTTCTTTGTTATTTTCTTTTTTTTATTTCCATACCGATTTTTTACTTTCTTTTATTTTTTTAACTTCGTTCTTTGAGACGTTTTATGTCTTTCTATTATATATTGTTTTTAATTCACTAACACATTAATTTATGTTAATATTTGTGCAAACATTAACGAAGCATTCATTTCAGCTTCCATTTTAGACACTGAGTGCGTACTTCGAACTAAATATTTAGAAAAATTGTATTTATTTCTTTTAATATAATCTGATTTATTTTCCTTATTTTGATTAAACTACTGTTCTCATCTTAAGTCATCTTCTCACGAAGTTTCAATCGACATCACTCCTGACCTTCTTTAGGTGTATATCTTCTTAATTCTTGAAATATTCTGTTAGATTTAGTAATCTATATGAAATTTCGAAAAGAACACTTTAATTATTTCACGAGGATAGTATGCTCTTATTCTGTCAGCCATGATCGGAGAGACAACTTCATTCACAATCGCATTCTTTGTATCGCTTGTACTGAGGATTAAATCATCGACCGCCAAAATAGTGTCACTTAAAGGTGAATTTTTCCATAGTATTTATTGCAACGATTCTAGCTTGAATTCTGTGAGACTTAAATGCATAAACGTGTCTTTCGAATTTATTTATTTTATTTATTTATTATTTTTTTTTTTGCATTTTCGCCCTAAAACAAGGCACGGTGTCACTTTTGTGTAGAGGGTTACAATCTGGGACATAATACACGGTTATTATGTAGGGAGTTGAGCAGAAAGATGTCTGTTTGCATTACGGTTGAAATTCTGCATGTCAGTACAGTCGGGAAAGCTGTAACTCGGGAAAGACTTCTAAATCAAGCAGTTCTGGAGAAGAAACTATTAGAGTAGAAGAACAGGGATCTCTACTGTGTAGGGCGGGATTTTGCTCCTTGTTGGGTTTGTCGCGAGTATTTACCTCGATGGGGTACAAGGGCGGGCTTGTACCATAAACATACTTGCAAAACAGGTATGGGGCAAAGGTTGCAGCTTAGCTGACAGTTCAGGAGTGAGAGACTAGTAGCAGATGCCCAAATTTAACGAATGGTACATGGGTGAATGGTGGCCCTGTATAGATAGAGGATACGTTCAAGCATAAGTCACTTTCTAGCACCGTAGAGAGAGCCCACCTTTCTCGCAGCAGCTGCGAAAATGCTCTCGATGTATCTGTTCCAATTTATGAGAAGTTTGAACGAAGTACTTTCAAGTAGTGCATGATAAGCAATAGCTATCTCCTACGCCTAAGTTCAGCAGCTTATGAAAAGGGAACTTTCGGATCACCCTCTACTATAGTCTTCTTTTTAGCTACTTTTATTTTTATAAATGCTGTCTACCACCTTCCAACGCACTGCGTCGTTTTCTTCTCTAGCTTCCATGTATGCCCGTGCATTCCACTTTATCCTGCCTATCTCCCTCTCTCTCTCTCTCTCTCTCTCTCTCTGTTTCCCCTTCTTTCTATCTCTCTCTCTCGTCTTTTATTTGTTTAACAGTCAAATGTAATTACAAGATGAAAAAGTAAAAGGATTGCGACAGTTTTTATAACACACGTGAAGAAGTTATGCATTAATACGTTTTAATACGTAACTTAGAGGGAATGAATAAGAAAATGGCGATATATACTGGAGTAGAAAGCGACTATCTTGGAACCGTAGAGATTCAACGTCTCTATCAACTGCGCCACGGGCCCCGAAGGCGCTGTTGATAGAGACGTTGAAGCCCTGCGGTTGCAGGGGAGACTTGTCTGAAGATAGCGGTTTCAATCCTACCAAAAAGCCGGCCAGAGGCTTACTTGGCGAAAGAAGTGGTGAGACGACAACAACTACTGAAGGCAATAATTGCAGCGAATGCAGTCAGGAGATTCAGAGTTCCTATTCGTCGCGGTCATCACCTGACGAAGGCCAGAGGAATAGTTGGCCGAAACGTCGCGAAACAACTCATAAAAGATGAGGATAATAGTCCGCAATAAATAAAAATTGATAAATAATACTCATCTCAATGAATTCCAATAAAATAATATAATACACACCGCACTTAAATTATAGCGAATTTAGAAATCTATTCTAACACAGTGAGGAAGGGGGTATTTTGTAAAATTGCGAACTTCCACATAAACATTAGATAAACAAATATTGTCAAAAGTGAATTTAACTTGAAAATCCCATAACTTGTTCACGTGTTCATAATCTGTATAAGTACTCTAATTTGTAATGGTTACTTTATTTTTTGTCCCCTCCCCCGACAAAGAGAGTGGACTTGTAAATTCACCCTTGTTCCTCCCTCCTTTCATCTGGCTGATCTTTTCTCAATCACTACGCCTAGGAATTTTTTGCAATTTTGTAAAAACATTACACATGATATGAGAAAAAAAGCAACAGAACAGATTTTCCGGGAAAACTCCGGTTGCCCCCCCCCGGGTGTTTTTTGGGTTAAAATGGCTAAAATTGACACTTTTGTGCTTATTAAAAAAAAAAAGAAAAGAATCGATGTCTTGGATTTTGTAAAACTTTCTCACAAGTTGTAACTGACTGATTTCTATATAATTTTCTGCGTCTATACTTCGTGATAACTCTTGGATGTTGCCCAGAGGCTCTTTTAGGGCTAATAAAAACATGCCATTTTTGGGACTATTTTACCATATTTGTCCCAAATTATCTGGGTATGTCTATTTTGCATTTTGGCATGGTGCTGAACTTAAATTGAAATATGTTAAGACCTTGGGGACTTTTGGCGTTAAATGGAGGGGGGCAGTTGATGGACTTAGTCATTTCTTTTGTTGCATGGTACAGAACTCAAATTTGTATATGTTAACGTCTAAAACTTCACCGTTTGTTCATTTCCCCCAGGATTTGACGTCCTCTAGTGACTTTTGGGCTAAATGAGGGGTGCAAATGCTGAACTTAGTCATTTTTATGTTTCATTCACTGTGCATTCACGGCGCACCATGCATGCTTCACTTACTTTTTTGTTCTTTGATTTTTGCTAAGCACATTTTTACTATAAAAAAGTCGAATGGCTAACTAAACCAGTCACAATTTTCTCATCCCTTAAGTTATTCTTAATTTCGCATTGTCACGAAAATACTATGAATTGTTTCCTGTTAATGGCATGTTATAAGAAAATAATTAGAAATCAGTTTATTTTGTCTGACATTAACTGGTTCTTTCGCCCGCACATGTTTGACAGGAGCTTCTTTTACTGACCCGATAGTCGAAAAGCTGGTCTATAAACTCCTTTCCAACCCCAAACCCTTTGTAAATAAATAAACAATCGAAAGTTAAACAAAGATAGACGAATTAGGATTGCTAGGAATGAGCAAAACAAAACAATTTTCAAGTTTCGGATTCAAAAAAGAAAAAAAAATCTTGTCTTATTCTTGTCTATGTTTTGGAATGAAAGAAAAGTATCTTTCAAATTAGGAAATCGCTCAAACTCTGGTCCCCAAACACCTCACACTCTCCCTGCCTCGTTCGGTCTTCATTTAACACTTATTTTCGCCACCACCCGTGACAGAAGAGAGAATAAGACCGTCTGTGTTAGTTTAGCGAGCCAATCAGGATCGACTTACGGACTTCAGTTTCAATGAACCCGTGCCCCCTTACCCTAATCTTTCTCCCTAACCACTGGCCAATCCGTAGCATCGGTCTTGGAG
>NC_136492.1:87817484-88107484 GCF_053919585.1 Euprymna scolopes | reverse complement strand
CTTCGCTATATCGAGCCAGAGATGTCTCGTGATGCGGGGTTCGAACCGTTCGACTGGTATTAATCGTGACACCCTGTACTGATGATTCCGAAAGGATCAAACACTAGTGTCTGTAGGTATTTAATAATTATTATATTAAAAACATAATTATATATATATATATATATATATATATATATATATATATATATATATATATATATATACATGCACACTCACACATATAAATATGTGTGTGTGTGTGTACCAGCAGGCCGTTCGGCAGTGCTAGGTCATAAAACACACCAAAATATTATATTTTAATTCATACAAATACTTCATATATATCTGATGATATCTTTAGGACCACCGATCTGCGCTCCAGTGGTTAGAACTGCTGCCTATCAACTTGATGGTTCAATCCACGCCTTGGGAAAAATATCAGTCTGGCCGTGTCTACAATTAAATTATGTTCATTGTTAATTGCAGACACGGCAAGACTGACATTTCTCCAAAGCCGTATTCATTTTTATATGAGGTGTTTCTATGGTGTCAGAGGGCTAACCTGTGTTTACACTTAAATTATGTCCGTTGTTAATTGTAGACAGAGGTTAGCCTTTTCCCACCATTGAAACAACTCCTATAATAATTAATGCATCTAATCTCAATCAACAAATTACATAACAGAACCGCACTCATTTCAATTCAGTTACACACTCATATTTGAATTTTAACGGACATATTTTATCCAGAAAGAATATTAACTGCGTCATATCTTTTAAAAATTAAATCCCTTTTTTATTTAACAACGCAATTCCTCTTCCCCCTTTTTTTTCCAACGTCATTTTTCCGTTTCTGAAATGAAACAGCGGCACACTTTTCATCAGAAATTTTCAAATATTTGTACTGGTGTTTCCTTAATTTCATTCATCCAGAAAACGTCTCAAAATAAAGACGAAACGTTGATGAAGGCATACCTCGGTTTGTTCCTTTTTATTTCTCTCTTTTGTCGGTATACTACTTCATTGTTGTCATATATATATATATATATATATATATATATATATATATATATATATATATATATATACATTTATATATATATATATATATATAATTTCTTAGAGCGTACAGGTTTCTTTCTTCTTTATTTTCCCCCTATGACTTATCTCTCGTTTCTATTTTTCCTATTTATATCCGTATATATCTTGCCTTTTCTATTTCTTATATCTTACTTTCAATTCCCTCTTATTTCACACCCGCACCTTCCATTTATTTATCACCCGTTTCTTTCGCTTTCCATGCTACGTTCTATTTCTCCTTGATCCGAGTTGAATATTAAGACAATATGTCACCATCAGGTTCCTTATTAAGTCGAACGACACGGACTTCCTGTTGTGATAGGAAATTTAGCGGAACAGATTCACTAAGTGCTAAGGGAGCGGTCGGATTTTGGTTGGGGTAAGGCGCGGGTAGGTGTGTGGTACTGAGTATGTAAAGGTCTATCGCAAGGGGCAGGTGTGTTAGGAACCTTGCCACACATCTAAAACACACACGTATGCATTACACACACGCATTTAAACGTACAAATACACTCGCATATCGGACCTTGTTATCATTAAGCATTTCTCTTCACTTTTAAACTAAGACGTTATTGTTTTTTTTTGTTCATATATCAGGTATAATTATTATATATCTATTATTAAGTATTGTTTTAATTATTGTTTATATGCGGAAAAGTGTTAGTATTATATTAGAAATAGTATTATATTAGAAATATATTAGAAAAATATTGTATTAGAAATATATTATATATATTATATAATATAGTATTATATTAGAAATATATTAATAGTATTATAATATCATAATATTATATTATTATAAAATATAATATTATAATATTATATTATTATAATATTATAATATTATAATATTAGAATATTATATTAGAAATTGTTTTGCATTGATGACTACAATTTACATTGTATGCTACTGCAATAGATAAATGTGTAATATTTTTAATTTAACACTATGGCAAGACAACAGCATATTCTTTTCATTGTTTTTACTCTCGAGTGTGTATCCGTTGATATCTTATGTCTTCTATATAGTGTGAAGGGTTCTCGGTTGATTAACTCTGTCTAACTATATACTCGAGTCTCAACTATCAAAATAATATTCTGTTGTTACAGCCCTATTCATCACTTAGCATAGTAGTAACAGAGCGCGTATGGGCGCGTGTAAGAGAATCAGCAGAAGCCGAGGGATAGCTGACTAGCGAAGGCATTCTCAGAAACAACCGTTAAAGCACGTATTCAAATAAGTAACTGTGCGTGAGGTTGTGTCACATGAAAAGGAGAGAAAATACACCACGTGGTCGCGTGTAGAGGCAAGCCGTTTACCAGGGAAGATGGCCGTGAGAATAGAACGTTAGCTTAAAAAAAGCATGTATGTGCGAAACAAAATCTGGAAATATAATGAAATGCGTTGTTTTGGAGGAACCACGAATAAATGAGTTTCACTTGCATTTAAAATAAATGCCGAATCGGATTTTTTGTTTCTTACTCATTTATTTTTGTTTGTTTGTTCCGGCGATGTGATTTAGTAAGGGTTACTCTAAGTAATTATATGTGATGCACTTTTGAAAGATTGTATACAAAATAACAAGAAAATGCACAACACAAAAGTAAGTATTCATCTTATTTGCCTAAGTGTTTTTTATAAAATGCTAAAAATAAATATCTAATAGTGTTATTGAAACTATTAATGCATCATAATATTTAAAATAATATATATATATATGTGTGTGTGTGGGGTGTGTAATTATAAAAGGTAAAGAATATTCAACGCTAAAACAGATAGAATTTTACGAGGTTTATATACAAAAGCGCAATAATAAATAAAACAAGTTATATTTTTTATTTACGTTTACACAATCATGGCAATGATTCGGCCAATTAGTACTCGATAAAACAAAAACAAACCTAAAGCGGTTCTTGGCCTTCTAAGATCAAAGTGTAGTATCTTTACTGATGCTGAACTTCACTCTTTTCAATTCACTTTTTGTTGTTGGTTAAGGATGATAAATCTTACATGAGAGATACATTTTAATCTTTGTTATTAAAGAGAGTGCCATTTTAGGGGGGTAGCTGGTTTTCACCCTCATTAAAAACCGACCTTGTGCCTAACTCTGCTCTAATGGAGGGGGTGGGTAAGTAAACAAACATTAAAAAATAACTAAAGACTTCATAGGGGAAGTTGCTTTTTCACAAACACAACTCTGCAGTGAAATGTCGAAAATAAAACAAAAAAACAAATTTCGCAAAAATTACAATTGAGAAAATCATGTGGCATTCCAATAATAAAATTATGAATCTAAAGTAAAGTATAAAATAAAAATTGTATAAAAATTAAATACAAATTATATAAAAATGAAATGCAAATTATATTAAAATAAAATACAAATTATATTAAAATAAAACACAAATTATATTAAAATACAATAGAAATTATATACAAATAAAATACAAATTGTATTAAAATAAAATACAAATTATATACAAATAAAATACAAATTATATTAAAATAAAATACAAATTATATAAAAATAAAAAAACAAATTATATTAAAATAAAATACAAATTATATAAAAATTAAATGCAAATTATATAAAAATAAAATACAAATCTTATTAAAATACATTACAAATTATATTAAAATACTATACCAATTATATTAAAATAAAATACAAATTATATTAAAATAAAATACAAATTATATAAAAATAAAATGCAAATTGTATTAAAATAAAATACAAATTATATTTTAATAAACTACAATTAATATACAAATTAAATAAAAATTATTTTAAAATAAAATACAAATTATATTAAAATAAAATACAAATTATATAAAAATAAAATACAAATTATATAAAAATAAAATACAAATTATATTAAAATAAAATACAAATTATATTAAAATAAAACACAAATTATATAAAAATAAAATACAAATTATATAAAAATAAAATACAAATTATATAAAAATAAATTACAAATTATATAAAAATAAAATACAAATTATATAAAAATAAAATACAAATTTTATTAAAATAAAATACAAACAATATAAAATAATATACAAGTTTTATTAAAATAAAATACAAATTATATAAAAATAAAATACAAATTCTATAAAAATAAAATACAAATTATATAAAAATAGAATACACATTATATAAAAATAAAATACAAATTATATAAACATAAAATACAAATGATATAAAAATATAATCCAAATTATATCAAAATAAAATACAAATTATATAAAAATAAAATACACATTATATAAAAATATAATACAAATTATATAAAAATAGAATACAAATTATATAAAAATAAAATACAAATTATATAAACATAAAATACAAATTATATATAAAATAAAATACATATTATATAAAAATAGAATACAAATTTTATAAAAATAAAATACAAATTATATGAAAATAAAATACAAATTATATATAAAATAAAATACATATTATATAAAAATATAATACAAATTGTATGAAAATAAAATACAAATTATATAAAAATTAAATACAAAGATATGAGATAAAATGTAAAATATAATATAACTTGAAATTTAAATCATAACACACATAAAACAAAGAATCAAAACAGGAACACATTCAAAAAGCAAAAAAAAAATGAAATGGAAAGATAAAGTCAGTAATATACCGACAGATAAAGAAAAATAAAAATAAATTTGATTTTTTATATGCCTACGCAAAAGGTTGGAGTAATTTCCATTGGCATTCAATTTAAAAGTCAGGGTAATTAAATACGGTTAAAGGCAACTAAAATATTTGACACCCGTATTAGTTATAAAGCTATATCGCCTATCAAGGTGTTTATATATTCATACCTTATTGACTGAAACATTGTCATGATCGTGTAGCAACCATAAAATATTATATTATATATATATATATATATATATATATATATATATATATATATATATATATATATATATATATATATATATATATATGTTTGTTTATTTTAAAATTTTCCGGGGGTACAGAACTTTATAACGGCTAAATTCAGACCAAAACACATGATGAATTTAAAAAATAAAAATGTAAAATAAAGGTTAGTTAACCAGGTTTCGTTCCTCACTTATCAAAGCTTAGTCGTGGAAAATACGATTAAAACAAACAAAAAAAAAATCATGAATATGGCGGGCGTAGGAAAAAAAAAAACAGAAATAAACGGGGGGAAAATTACATAGAGACTAAATTACGTCCAAGAATATTTTCTTTTTGCTTGCAAAGAGAAGGTCTCAAAGACTTAATAAAAAGAGTCTCTAAAATTTTTAAATGATAGGGAGAGTGCGACTTACTAAGGATCGTAAACATGTCAGCACTGAAATTATGCTTATTTATAAGATGGTCGCAAATCACAGAACCATAAGTATTACAGAACATCCGAAGGTGAAAAATTTGCATAACGATTCTTTGAAGGCACATGCTGTTTCAAACGAAAATCTAATCTTTGCGATGTTCCCCCAACATAGTGCGCACTGCGACTACATTTAAATGAATAAATAATATAATTATTATGGGAGGGAGAACATCTTTGCGAATAGACAGCAACATAGGCCTAGTTGAAAAAAAAACAACACGCGGTTCGATGCAAAATAAAACCGTTGCACAGACAAAGAAATTTGCTTAGCAAATCGGTCACTGATGTTACCTAGCCAAGGTATACGTAGGTACACAGGACATCTATTAGCTATAATTTCTTTGGGTTGCTGAAAATTAGAAACTTTCTTATTGATAGTAGTTTCAACAATATCCAAGGGGTAACCGTTATTGCAAAGGGTATTAGTGATAAATTTGAGTGCATCATCCAAATTAACTTCATAACAAATCATCAAGGCCCTATGTGCTAAACTTTTGATTAAATTATATTTTTGGTTTATAGGGCAAAAAGACTCCCAACGTGTATAGAGACCCGTAAAAGTTAGTTTACGATAAACAGAAGTAAGAAAACACGCGGATGTATTGGACACAAAAAAACGTCCAAAAACGAAAGAGTAGAATTCGTTTCCTTGTCTACAGTAAATTTAAGGGCTGGATGAACGTTATTAAGGGACACAAAAAAAGCATCTGCATTCGTCTCGTTGTCAAATAAGCAGAAAGTCTCGTCAACGAAACGAAAATAAATGTCTGGTTTATGCAAACCAGACAATAGACCCTCTTCATGAAAACCCACAAAGTATTAGCCAACGCTGGTCCCAATGGGGAACCAATGGTCACACCATCCGTCTGTCTGTACACAATATCGTTGAAACTGAATTCTACGGACATGGTGGCGAATTTCATCAATTCAACAAAAATATTTTCTAGTATTGGGGGAGTCGGAAGATTACTCCGATATAAATCGTCAGCACACATATTAATAGTATCTAACAATGGGATACAAGTAAAACGCCTGGTAATATCGAAGGCAGACATAAATGTATCTGAATGAGTATAATTTTGTATAAAGTTATCAAAGCTAAAAGAATCCTTAATACAATATGAACTATAAAGTTCCAAAACAGGTTCTAAAATATTTGGCAACCATTTTGCTAGCTTATGGTTACAAGACACTATCATAGATAATATGGGTCTCAACGGTACCCCCTTTTTATGGGTCTTAAACAAACAATACAAACGAGGGCAAATAGAACCAGTAGCACAAATTAAATCAGAAATGAAAGTGGGAAGAACACCACTTTTGACTCATTGGACAAGTTGTTTTTGTAACTTGGTCTCGATAGAAACAGTAGAATCATGAGTATCTACCGGACCCATTTAACAAATTTAGTGGTGTCCCCAAAAATAGTCAACATTTTATTGACATAACCCTGGTGATCCATAATGACAACGCCAGAACCTTTATCGGGTTTTGTGATGACTAAAAATTTAGTATGGCGAAGTGCTTTGATTATACGATAATGTTCACTTCGCAATTTTGCTTCACAAAACGAAATGGGTGTACCCGCGGAAGAATGTGCGACGTCATTAAGTTTCGTCTTAATATCATTGACCATAGAGTCGGAAACAGGAGAAAGACCTGTAATTGAGAAAAAAAAAAACTTCAAATTCAGCATATATCTCTTCCCGCTTTGGGGGTATGGGAGGAATGCAGAAGTCCAAGCCATGCGAAATATTATTAAGTTCAATCTCAGACAACTCCGCGGAAGAGAGATTTAAGACGTTCTGAGTAAAATAGGGTTCGTCGAGCAACCACATTTTTTAAGATCAAATGTTGCAAATTCTTTTGATTTTTTAACGATAACCTAGAAAGGCTACGTTCGTGAATTATTGCCACATATCCAGAAATCTAATTGTGTCAAAAAAAGACTAACTGCCTAGCGAATCTTTCCAAATTTCATATTTCTTGTTTAAACGTGCCAGATTACAAGAAAGCTTAGACAAAAAATTAGAGATAAAATCACTTTTTGTCCAGGATGTAACGCTCTATTTAAAATAATATATATATATATATATATATATATATATATATATATATATATATATATATATATATATTTACATATTTGCCCTCTATCGGCCCCACAACAGCGGAGTTACTATCTTTAAGAGCATATCTGAGAAAATAGACCACATCCTGTCTGCACATCCCTCGAGTAACATCCACATCTGTGGTGACTTCAACGTCCATAACGGGGAATGGCTGACCCATTCAAATAAGACAGATGATGAGGGGATGTTTTGTCATGCATTTGCCATTGCTTATGACCTCACTCAGATTGTTCGCGAACCCACCCGTGTGCCCGATACACCTGGTCAATATGCAAGCCTCCTATACCTTTTTCTCTCAACTTCCCCTGAGCTATGTTTATGTTCCGTTCATTCTCCTCTAGGATCCTCCGACTACTCCGTTGTATCAGTTAAGATAAAAACGAAATGTAATGTCCCCAGTCCACCGTACTGTATACCGATACTCTATGGCTGACTGGGATAGCTTCCGTACATTCATATATGATTTACATCTGCACTCCATGTTTAAAAAGGATATGTCCTCTATAGTATCAGATCTGACCGAATGGTTAATTGCAGGCATAGACCAATTAATGCCATCGAAAAAATTCCAACAGAAACCTAACAGCCAGCCATGGTTCGCCCCAGAATGTGCTGCTGCTATCGCGCACAGAAATCACTTTTTCCATAGCTACCAACGTAATAGATGCACTGAGACTAAAGCTGCTTTCAGGACTGCCAGCAACCACTGTAAAAGAGTAATAAAAAATGCAAGAGAGCTATATACCCAGTCTGTTAAATCCAAGGTAGCTGATCAGCGGCTTGGTTCCCACCAGTTTTGGCAAATAACAAATAGGATCCTGAACAGACGTGTGCGTTCTATCCCAACCATTATCATTGGACCTGAGGTCATCTCGTCAGCGTCAGACAAGGCCAAACTATTTGCAAAGAACTTTGCAGCTAATTCTACCCTATGCGACGAAGGCCATCAACTCCCCATATTTCCTCCTATAACAGAGGACACGCATGGTAACATACAAATATCCGTGCATGAGGTCGCCAAGCAAATCAAGAACCTTGATTCCAGTAAAGCAACTGGCCCTGACGGCATCCCAATTATAGTGTTAAAAAAGCTTCAACCAGAACTTGCTCCCATACTTACGAAACTATTTAAGCGCTGCCTTAAGTAGAAGTGCTTTCCAACTCCCTGTAAGACCTCATCAGTTTTCCTTGTACTTAAGAATTCAGGTGATATGTCATCTCCCTCTCAATACAGACCAATAAGTCTCTAATGAGTAAGTTGCTGGAATCAATATTGAATAGAGAAATAGTAAACACCTCAGCAGAAACAACCTTCTTAGTGGCACACAATATGGTTTCCGCTCTGCAAGATCTACCGCAGATGTGCTAATGGTTATATCTCACAGGACTAGTGAATCTCTTGACAAAGACTTCCTTTCTAGGACAATTGCTCTTGACATATCAAAAGCCTTAGACGAGGTATCGCATAAAGGTCTACTTCACAAGATTTCCACCTACGGTATAGATGGAAATGTTTTCTCAATCATTAAATCATTTCTCTCCGATAGGCTCATAAGAGTAGTGGTAGATGGACAAAAAATCAGAGGTCTGCAGTATTAATGCTCGAGTCTCTCGGGGGTCAATCCTGACCCCAACTCTCTTCCTGATCTACATCAATGACCTCCATAAACACATACTTAAATCATTCGTTGACATCTATGCTGATAACACGACCATCTATGACAATACATCAAAGGCTGTAAATGACAAAGTTCTCTCCGATTCTCTCTCCTATGATCTCCAGCGCGTGGTTCAGTGGGGGAAGACGTGGCTGGTTACCTTTAATGCATCTAAAACCAAACTCCTATCCTTACATCATCAACGCTCTGATCCCCATCTGACATCAATTGTGATGGATGGCTCTCGTCTGGGAGAGGCCCAGTGTTTAGACAAGCTTCTGGGTTTGATCTTTACTCCTGATCTGAAATGGAACACGTACATCAAGTCTGTTTCCAAGGTCGCTGGAAAGATGGTAGGATCCTTCTACCGCTCCAGAAGATATATCACTATTGATGCAATTCTCTATCTATATAAAAGCCAAGTACGCCCAAGGATGGAATACTGTTGCCATATCTGGGCAGGAGCTGCTAAAAACAGCCTAGCCTGCCTTGACAGAGTACAAAATAGACTTCGTGGCTTAGTGGGGAATGCCCTTTTCTCTACCCTGCAACCTCTCTCCCACAGAAGAGACATTGCGAGCCTATCCTTGTTTTATCGTTATTTCCATGACAGGTGCTCGTCTGAACTCCAATCTCTGGTCCCCCCTCGCCAATCTTTCACGAAAAACACCCGTCTAGCCGAATCCACTGTGAAAAATTTACCCCACTCTATATCTGTGCCTAAATAAAAACGTGGATTCCATGAACAAAGCTTCTTTCTTAGAACTGCACGCCTGTGGAACTCTGTTCCATCTGCCTTCTTCCCACCAGACTACAACTTGGATGTGTTCAAGTCCAACGTTAACAAATTCCTAATGAACCTCCCCCTTAAGTAAGCACTTCATCCAACCTCCACCCTAACGTAGTGTAATTGCAATAACCCTTAACTCTGAGTGGCTTCCAGGCCTTGATAAGTGGTGACCACTGTGTAAAAAAAAAGAAGAAAAAAGATATATATAGGCATATTTTGGCAGCAGGTCATTATTCAAGCATATCTGATTGAGCACGAAAGACTTTGTTGCGATTTTTCTGGATATCTTTTCAATTCGCCGAGCATGCCGTTTTATTTAAATCGGCAGTATTTAATAATTGACAAGACAAAATAAATAAATAAATAAATAAACTATAAAATACGAAAATCTTAATTAATATAAAAATAATTCGCCTCTAACCATCGTGCACCCAACTTTAAACAACAAAAAACAATTATAAATACACCAAGCCTCCAAGTAAAAGGAAAAGAAAAAGAAAACAACAACAACAACAACAACGACAACAACAACAACGACAACAACAACAACGACAACAACAACAACAACCGCTCCTGATGATAATCGGACGCAACAATATAAAACGTGCTTGAGTAGAATATAGCTGAACAAAAACTTTTGGGTGCCATTTTGCACAACATGCCGATTGACATAAAAAAAAAGACTGCTCGACGAATCGGAAAGATATCCAGAAAAATCGGGGAGAAAATAACTCTGTCGTGTTCAATCAGATGTCCTTATATATATATATATATATATATATATATATATATATATATATATATATATATATATATATGAGACAAAAAAGAATTTTTAATAGGAATTTTTATCTTAATTTGCATAATATATTTTTAATTGAGGCTTTGTTTTATTCTTTTATCATTTTATTGTCTTATTTTCTCTTAATATGTATGAAATAACTTCGTCGATGTTAACAGTAATTAAAGTCATTTAACAACAAGGTATAAATTCATTTATTTTCAAGGAAGACTAGGATTATTGAACTGAAAATTTATCAGCTATCAAAAATATATACCTTTGCAATATGTTATAGATTGGACATCGAACGAGAAATATCGAAAATTGGCTAAAAATATTTATTCCTTTATTCTCCACTCGGAACTTTGCTAAAGAGAGGGGTAGCAAAAATCGTTCCTTCATGACAATTTAGCCGTACACGCATACGCGGAAAATTTTCTTTATTGAATTAGTTTAAATATTTAAAAAAAGACCTAGTTTCTGCTGACGCGGTCATAGACCAGTTGGTACGGTAGCAGCCTCGTTATCTAAAGATAGCATGTTCGAGCCGAGATGTCAAATATACGTTTTTAAATTTTAATAGTGAAACAGGGCTATTTATGCCTTTTCTCTTCATTTTTAATTTTCTTTATTCTTCCACGACATTAACTAATTTTTTTTGTTTTTGTTTTTGTTTTTCCGAGTTTTTAAAGAAGTTTTAACATCGTTCGTTTCTTTATTTGCATCACGTTCGCTGTTTTTTTTTTAATTGTGTTATAATATTTAACATCGTTCGCTTATTTTTTTATTTTCCATTATGTTTTGATTTGATTTACACCCCCATCTCACCGCACCCGGACAGTTTGTAATTCATGCATAAGGAATTTATTTCATGCAGACGATCTCTGTCTGTGTGTCTGTCTGTCTGTCTCTCTCTCTCTATCTCTCTCTTGCTCTCTCTTTCTCTCTCTGAATATATCCTCGCGAATGAGGGAGAAATTATTTTTGTAACGGGAGAAGAACATTTACTTTTAGATTTTTATTTTAGACAACATAGACGGATTTTTTTTATCTTTGAAAGAAGTATTTTAACAGACATTATATATATATATATATATATATATATATATATATATATATATATATATATATATATAGTAGAAAATAACATTGTGGGCAATAAGTAAAAAAACAAATTAATTAGTTTTGTGACCTATTTGCGTTTAAAAAAATAACATTAGTTATAAGTACTTAAAGTGTTCACAAGTAATTTTAATATATATATATATATATATATATATATATATATATATATATACAAAATGCAAATTACAAAAATATTTTGCTTTGTGACCTATTTACGTTTAAAAATACATACAAAATATTTAATATTAGATAGCTCTCAGAATTTTTTTTTTTAAATTAGGAAACCTCCTATAAAACTGAAAATAGCATCGAGTAACCTTTCGAGCGCACAAAAATAGAAACACAGTAGGAAGGCTCGAACGTAGGAAAAGGAGGTGGAGAACAACTTAAATATTTTAGTCTTCTTGACGTTATGGGCCTTCGAACTAACGCCTTTAAAATGTATTAAGAGGCGTGAATGATTTTGCGAATAAAATAAAATGAGTATGTTGCCAAGATCAAAGTGTAGTATCTGTTCTTCAGGTGCTGCACTTCCATTTCTTGTTCTCTTTCAGTGAAGGAGCAGTCTTTCACGACTTGGACAATTTTTATTTTTGTACCTTTTCTCCACGTTAAAAAACGAACCTGGTGTCTAACTCTGTCCCGTGGGGAGGCATTGTAAATATATACAATGCTGACGACGCCCCCTCACTCTCTCTGAATTTCCCTCTCTGACACGCTTCTCTCTCTTTTTTCTCTCTTTCTCTCTTTCTCTCTGTATCGACCTCCGTGCATAATTGCTTAACCAAATAAAATGTTTAAATGTTTAACCCGACTCTCTGTCTCTCTCTCTCTCTCTCTCTCTCTCTCTCTTTTATATTAGTCCTCGCGCAAAAGAGCACGACACAAAATATTTTAAATAATAATAATAGAATAAAAATAGCAAATACTTTCACTGGCGAGGACTACTATTGAGCGTAATCAGCTATACAGTCCTTTTGAAATTTTCATCTCTATTTTTCTCGTTATGTACTGAATATTTGTTAATGAAACCTATATGAAATATGTTCCTTATTAAATTTTAAAGATTTTCTATTCTGAAAGAAGTGTAAAAAATTTAATGTAAAAAATTATTTTAAAGTTTTTGTTAAAAAAAAAATCAGATTTTCTCATTATTCAGACCTGTATTACAAAGAGGGGTTGCAAAAAATGAGTTGTGGTGTGAGGAGAAATACAAACTTAAACAGAGAGAATATTCAGACCTGTAATAATAAAAGAGGGGGTTGCAAACGTGAGTTGTGGTGTGAGGAGAAATACAAACTGAAAGAGAGTGAATAGTCAGACCTGTAATAATACAAAGAGGGGGTTGCAAAAATGAGTTGTTGTGTGAGGAGAAATAAAAACTGAAATAGAGAGAAGGGGAGTTTTAAAATATAATCTGAAAAAAGATCAGATACAAGTTAGAAAAGCATTTCATCCAAGGCATGAAAATTGTTAATCAACATGTTTTTACTAGAGGCTTTAAAAATAAAGCTACACGATTCAATTTGAAATTTAAATTGAATAAAAAAATTACCTTGGATTTATTTTATGCAATGTACATTTTGTTGCAATTTAAAAACGTTATCTTTCATCTAGCAATTAATGATATAGATATAAAATTTTCAATGGATTTTTAAAACTGCAACAGAATGTACATTGCATAAAATAAATCCAAGGTAATGTTTTTTATTCAATTTAAATCAAATTTTTATATCTTACTTTGTAAAATTTATGAAAGTGCACTTTGAAGATAAATAAATTTCAAATTGAATCTTGTACCTTTATTTTTAAAGCCTATAGTAAAAACATTTTGTTTAACAATTTTCATGCCTTGGACGAAACGCTTTTCTAACATATATATATATATATATATATATATATATATATATATATATATATATATATATATATATATATATGTAGTGCAAGACTTTGTTGAAATTCAAAGACTTATTTTTCTTTTTTATAACTTATATTTATTTTCTCCTGGATTTTTTTTCAATTACAGCTATTTCGTTAAATATATATATATATATATATATATATATATATATATATATATATATATATATATATATATATATACATATACTAGCAGAAGTACCCCTCGTTCACTTGGTTCAAAAACAGCCTACAGAAAATTGACGGAGATTGATGAAAGTAGGATAAGGTATGAAAAGGAGGGGTTGAAAAGAGATAGGTTTTGATACTCAAAAATGTTATCCCAAGCAAAATATGATGAAAGTAAAGATAATTTTTGCGAAAATATATGTTTTATATCAAGTTTGTTTCCATTCGGAGCCAAGAGTGATCAACAAAATGGTGTTTCCTTACGAAGAGAAACTGTTATATATATAATAATAATAATATAAATATACAAGAAATAAATGTTACCATAGTCAATAAAAGTTACTTTTATGGTAGAGAAGTTCGTTGGTTTTTAATTTTAAGTAGTTTACAAAAAATTTTGTTTGTTTGTTTAATTCACGAACCGGTTTAAAAAAATCATAATGGCAACGACTTTGAAATAAAGAGTACCGTTTTAAATTTGAAGGAGGGACACCTGAGCATTCTGTGTTAACAATTTAAGAGAGTTCCGCCAACGTAAGGAATATTTATAAACATATTTTCATGTTTTCCGTTATTTTGTGCTTGAGGAATATACGATTATGGCATGTGAAGTTTATATAAAAATTCATTTAAGTAGTTATCGCCTCAAATTTCATTTTAATTTCGTTTCGCTGAAATTATTTCAAATAAACAGCATTAAAACTATTTCAAAAGAAAAAAAAAACATGGAGTGAACTTTTATTGACTATGGTAACATTTATTTCTTGTATATTTATTTTGTCGGGTAGTCGTTTTTTGGCTTTTCTGCTAAACACTCTTACTAAATAATATCGACGAAATATCGAAAAACAAAGAAACAAAAACAGTTTTGAAAAATAATGAAGCTTTACTTACTTTAGTAAAATAATCCGAAACAGCAAAATGGGATATTAAAAAAATAAACACGTAATTACTTTGGTTTTTTAAAAGCAAAGAATCTATATAAATATGAATAAGAAGAAAATGGCGCCCTTTTCAAGCATAACAGTTTCGTTTCAGTTTTATAGTATTGATCGGTGTAGTATTGCGCCGTCGGATTCAGGTTTGTACTATTGTAATGTAAAGAACACGCAGAAAGGGTTGTAATCAACTGAATCCATTCTAGAAATTGACAAATAAGCTTAAACAGATATATAAATAAAAATAGAAAGGTTATGTAAATGTATTTAAAAAGACACGTTATCACCTGAGCAGGATTTTTTCCTTCTTTTGACATGATAACAAGTAACGTTGTTATTTTTTCATTATTTATCTATTTATCTATTTTCTAAAGAGTGCCTCGTGCAAGTGGAGAAGGAAAAAACAGGGTTATGCAGACTTTGTGTCGAGAATTATCTAAAGTTCCAACTTCTTTTTGGCTTTCACTTTAATAAGAACGTGAGTTTATGAGGTGAATTTATTCGACACAATATGATTTAACTCCAAAATATAAATTAAAGCTAACGTGAATTAAGATTAAAGATGTTGTTATTTTTGACCCTCACCCAATAAAAAAAAAACCTTTTAAAACTTTGTGACATATTTACATTCTATGGAGGCCAGGCGCGAACGAACACCCAATAATTTTTTATATCATATTTCTTCAAACTTAAACATGATTAATAAAGTATACTTACACAAAGAGATATGAACAGTCTTTGTTAAAGTTTGTGCCATATTTCCATGGAGTACAGGCGCGAACACAGACCCCACAATTTATTATACCATCCCTATTGAAGACAAACATACTTATCAAATTATTCTGATGTACATCTATATCAAAAACCCTTGTAGACGTTTTTTTTCATTTTTTATTTCCATACTTTGGGGGCCAGCCGCGAACGCAGACCCCACAATTTTTAATAACCACTGCTCCTGATCCTCGATACATCTTCTATCATTATATGTAATCAGTTTTTTTGAAATAGTCAACCATATATGAGCCTATTTGTGACCACACACACACAGACGTTCAACCTTATATATATATATATATATATATATATATATATATATATATATCCGAGTATATTTGCTCCATACTCTTTTAATCGCTGTTTTGTAAAATTTCCAATTCCATGTCTGTTTGGTTATGCAGAAAATAAAGTGTAAGCAACATTAATATGTTAAACGATGTAATATATTCAGAAAAAAAACGAAAAGACAATTGGTTTGGTTTAGGTTAAAATGATTGCAGGCTGTTGAGAGAGAGGACATGTTGTTTAAGGTTTAGTATGTTCGTTTATCTAAAAAGAAGTGTATTCCGGAATAAGCGAATTTTCAAGTCGCAACCAATGAAAATAACCAGGACTGTATGAAGGAAAAAATATTATTTTTAAACGGGAAAAGAAACATTAACGTTTTGTGAATGATTTTATGAGCAGGTTTCCAATGTAAACAGGTCGGTATATGCATAATTTATATAGTATTTCTCGGTAGTGGCGGTATCATGACTTTAAATTTAGAGGGAAAACTGGTAACCATTTATTTTAGAGATGTTGGCGATTGTAATGATGTTTATCCTAGGATGTAATGTAGGATTCTATTATAACAAATAAATGTTTATAAAACGGTGTACTAAATTACATAAGATGGGGGATAATAGCTTAGACATACTATATTTGTATGTGACATCTGTTATTGCAAACCCACGGTAATTTGGTCCAGAGGGGAGTTTCTGCAATCAAAATATATATGGTGATTAGCTGCCAAAAACGTGCAATTCTTTCTACGATGTATAATACTTTAAGTAAACTTAACATCCGCGCTTGTTCTTATATACGCAATTCTATGGTAAGCATTTTGTATTTCTAGGTATTTCAATGTGTCTACCGTAGAAAGTTTATTGATACACATAAAAATTACTAAGTAGTAAATAGATGTTAAGCTTAGAGTAAGGGGTCGAGCTTCATTCTATATAATTTTATTATTTTCCCCTCCTTGTTTTTGTCTCTTTTACATTTTTATCTTTTTCCCTCCCTCTCGCACCTCTCTTTTTCTCTCTCTCTTCATCGCTATTTTGTTTTTGCTTTTTTTTATTCTCCAATGTCTTACTGTTTGTGAACAAGATACGGACAAGACGACACGCCGATCGACACATGAATAAACAGTTGAAACTTCCAAAGCGAAACAAAAACGCGAAAATCAAATAAATGAACGCTGGAATGTGTAATCAGGTGTTTCTTTAAGATCCGTTGTTTTTGTTCTTTTTGACACTCTCAGTTTACACGGTTTCCGACTTCAACATTCGCCAGCCGCCATTTTTTTTAAACCCGCCCATCCAATTCAGGGAGGCCGTCTTTTTCTCCTTATCTCAAACCTGTTTTTGTTGTTGTTTTTTCTTCTTGTTTTTTTGTTTTTGTTTTCTTTTTGTTTTCTACTCTGCTCATTCTTTGTTAATTTGCTCGGTTCTTTGATATGGCAGGGACACTTTCAAGAATTTACGTTTCTTCGAGTTACGATCAGAAAAACAGCAATGACCTGATATGGAGTTATATATATATATATATATATATATATATATATGTGTGTGTGTGTGTGTGTGTGTGTGTGTGTGCAGTCAGCACAAACCCTATTCAGGGTTTAACCGACTTCTTCCGAAGGAGGATGTTTCACGGGAGTATGAAATCTACAAGCGGTCCCCAGTCGCATGTATATCCCCGTTAGGGAAGATGGCAACCTTAGGTTTTTGTATCTTTTTACAGGAAGGTGTCGACGTTCTCCTACATACAACACCTTGATTTCCCAAATTGGCCACTCATTTAAATAATGACCAGGCTCAACGTTGCTTAACTTTGGTGATCTGAGGATATATATATATATATATATATATATATATATATATATATATATATATATATATATATATATATGCTGTGTAAGCAAAATCAAGTCTTCAAAAAGTGTTGATAGCAACAAAAAGTGTATTTCATTTTACGTTACAATTGTTTTCATGCCCGCTCGACAATTTCAAACATTATATCGTTTGATTTTTTTGAAAAACCATCATTTCTTTAGACTTTATGAACAAAAACACTCTTCACAATAGAACATTGTTTAAAGAAGAAAAAAGAAACATTCCCTTAGCGGAAAAAGAAGCATGTGAGAAACATTTACCCTTGAGGTAACCTCCGTGGAAAGCCCATTTAAATATTAATATATCACCTAATTTTCGTATCCTTATTAAAGAACAAAGACATAAGAAGTGTCCACAACAAAAACCTTTAGCCATTCAAAAAAATGTTTATATATTCCATGCGCTTAAAACTTATTGGTATATGAACATTTACTAGATTACAGGAACTCAGTATATTGCATACAAGTCTCTCTCTATCTATCTCTCTACCCCCTCTCTCTCTCTATATATATATATATATATATATATATATATATATATATTAATATTTTTAAAAATATGTTTCAATATTGATGTAAAAAAAGGAAAATATTGATTTAAAAAAGAGTAATTGATATCGATCGTCATATAGGAGCGATGAATTAAACATACTTTCACGTTTATTTATTTAGATTATGCCTTATTTATATGCATTTATACTTAATTTTCTGAGGTTTCTTATCCCACTAACAGTACCAGTGACATTTTGGAATCACACTCAGTGTATTCCTTACCTTTGATTTCACTTGAAAATTAACAAGCCTTTACATAATTTCGAGTATAACGAATTGGTATTTTATTTCTCTATTATTGTTTTATTGATAATTGTTTAGCAAAATGACCTATTATTTTGCTATCTAATTTATATTACAGCCCTATGTTGTTTATGATATGCACAAACAATGTTACGTAGCTGGCAAGTTGGATTTACATTTTTTTCTTAAATATTCAAAGAAGCAAGTAGTAAAATAAAATGAGCTAAATCAGTAATTATTTTTATTTTTTATTTTTGTTCTTTTTGTATTGTTATTTTATTTTATTTTATATTATATATTTTATTTTATATTTTATTATATTTTATATTTTTTATTTATTTATTTATTCTTTATATTTTCTAATTATTTATGATATTTTTATTTATTTATTTTTATTTCCCTTTTTTATTTTATTTTCTATTTAGTGCCGTTTAACAACACTTGCTGACATTTTTTTAAGTGATGACTTGTACATTTAAGTTGACCTATATCATTTTGCCCTATATATATTTTCGCGCCTTTAATATTTCCTGTCCGGGTCGTTTTGACGTTTGTTTCCATTTATTTTATATTTAACTTTATCATTTTTTCCCCAGATCTTTTTTATTTATAGTTATGTCTCGGAAGTAGAGTGAAAAGCACATCTTATTTTTCTTTTATTAATATTATTTTTTTTCCTTGTAAACATGTTTGTGAATTATTCCATGGATTTCTGCCTTTGGATTATTATGGACAATCTTCTTCCAATTACGGGATTTCCTTGGATTTTACTTGTACAAATGGAAATTCTTTTAACTTTCTTGAAGTTTTACATTTGGATTTTACCGTCACTGGATTTTTTATCTTCCACCAGATTATCCATTTATGTGTAATCAACTTTTTCTTTACCATATTCCCTCTGCTTAACTTATTTTGTTTTCAAGTAAGATCTTTGACTTACTTGCTGTTTCATCAAATACTTCTGCATGCAAAATCCGATCCAGCATTTTGCTAATTCCTACGCTCTGATGAGACGGAGAGTATTTCTTCGAAACTCCGCGGATTAAGCACTATCCATTTATCTAGTGTGTCCTTTTCAGATTAAATATGTTTTTAACTCATTTCAAAGTGTTTTGTAACATATTTTATTAACATTTGCTCATATTATAAGCTCTATTTCCTATTTGGTTTTATTTAGCTTTTATATCTGGCAGAGATAATTTGATAAATATTAATTCTTTAATATTTGTAATTTACTTTAATTTTACCATCTTGGATCATTTGTGTAAATTCAATTGTAATTTTCATTTTATATATATATATATATATATATATATATATATATATATATTTAGATATGTATGTATATGTATATATATATATATGTATGTATATCTCTATATTATATTGATGTAATGGAATAACCTAACATCCCTTCATAGATGAAATGAACTATACCCTCTCACGTGACTGAGAGAGAAGGAAAAAAGTCTGGAAGAGAATAAGACAAGATGTCGAGTAATTGTTATGTCCCCTGTATTCCCTTGTAAATAAACCCCTTTGTCTTCCACCCATGACCCCGTGTCTTTCTATATTCTTACTTAAAGTAAAGATATAACAAATGGTAATAGGATTCGGACTCACAAAAGGGAACTTTAAGCCAAAAATATTGGAAAACCAATTTGTGCAAGGGTTAACATCCTCGACGGATAAAGAGATTCGTTCTTGGATATTATCCATTATGAACCAAGACATAGAAATAACCTTACAGAAAGTTACTGAGGAATGTCAGAAAGTGTTTAATTTAAAACAGGATAATACTAGTATCGAAGAGAAAAATGTTGACAAAATACAATGTGTAAAGCAAGGTGACCACTATGTAAAAAAATACTGTAAGACGTGTGGAGGAAAGACTCACTTCACAAAAGAGTGCTACTTCAGAAGCAAAATATGCTATAAGTGGGGGCATAAAGGACACACGTCAACAATATGCAAAAATGAGAAATATTGTAAGCCTGAAATAAAGACCATTGATTCTAAAAAAGAATCCATGTATGGTAAAAAAGGAAATATATTGAAGTTAGAATCAATGGCCAGAAAGTAAACTGTCTTTTGGATACTGGAAGTGACATATCCTTAATTGATGAAAGAACATGGAAGAAAATTTGTTCTCCAAAGCTGCAAAACACAAAGAATATTGCCAGAGGAATGCCTGGAAATAGATTAAGATTTAAGGGTGAATTTTATACTAAATGAATGAAAAGACGTTAAAAACTAAAAAGTATGTGATACCTTAAAAAAATTCTAATCTATTCGGTAGAGATTTGACGATACTTTTCAATTTATTGGAGAAATCAATAAACTCATTTTGTAAAAGAATAAATGTGACAGGATCTGAAAGTCCCAAACTGCCAGGAAGATTTGTTGGGGATTTGAAGAAGGCTTTTAAAAATGTATTTTCTAAAGGTCTAGGTTGCTACACTAGAACGGAAGTGAAATTTGAATTGAAAGATGAAGCGAAACCGGTGCTTAAACCCAAAAGGAAGGTTCTGTATTCGGCGTTAGAAACAATCGAGAAAGAATTAAATAGACTCGAAGAAATCGAAGTAATAAAAAAGTGAACTACTCTGAATGGGCATCACCCACAGTCTATGTGAAAAATAAAATTTAAAAAAAATCATAGTATGTGGAGAATTTTTGACGGGACTGAATGATTCCATAAAGGACCATAACTATCCACTCCCTACCCCTGAGGAAATATTTTCTAAGTTTAATGGAGGAAAAATTTCCCCCAAAATTTACTTGTCAGAAGCATAATTGCAGGTCAAAATCCACGAAGATTGTTCTAAATACCTGACGATAATTACTCGTAAAGGATTAATTTCCCTAAAACGATTGCTGTTTGGGTTGAAAGTAGCACCGAATTTATTCCAACAAATTATGGATGCCATACTAGCAGGCTTGGATTTTACAATGGCTTATTTAGACGACATTTTGATAAGAAGCAAAAATGTTGAAGAACATAAAAACCCTATTCGGAAGGTATTCGAGAAAATAGAAGACTACGGATTTAAAGTGTCTCCCGAAAAATATAATTTTGGTATGGACATGATTGAATATTTGGGACAACTAATTTATTGGAAAGGTAGAAGACCTAACCCAAATAGGACAGAAGCAATTAGAGACATGCCTAAACCAGACAATGTAGTGAAGTTTCAGTCATTCTTGGGTCTAGCAAACTACTATAATTCTTATATCCCAAATACACACAAACTAAGAGCACCATTAAATGAATTATTGAAGAAGAATGAAAAAATAGTTCTGGACAAAAGAATGCGAGGAAGCATTCCAAAAAATTAAGAGATGTTTGTTATCTGATCTAGTGTAAGCACATTACGATCCCAAAAAGGATCTAATTGAAGCGGCAGATGCGAGTGAATACGGTTTAGGAGCGGTGCTTCTACACAGAATGGAAGATGGATCTACTAAACCAATTTCTCACGCCTCGAGGGGTTTATTACCGGCTGAAAGAAAGTACAGTCAGATCGAAAAAGAGGGTTTTGCGATTGTGTATGCCGTAAGACAGTTTCATAGATTCATTCATGGAATATCTTTTGTCCTGGAAACGGAAAATAAACAATTACTATCGATTTTTGGTTCGAAAAAAGGGATTCCTAATCATACAGCAACTAGATTACAGAGATGGAGTATTATTTTGCTCAATTACGATTTCAAAATGAAACATCTAGCATCTAGTAAAATTGCACATGCAGATGGTTTGTTGAGATTGATCCCCAGTAAAACGGAATTTGAAGAAACTGTTATAACAGCACTAAATGAAGAAAATGAACTAACAGATACATTAATAAATACTGTTAGGGAACTTCCTGTTACACTTGAGGAAATAAACAAAGCTGTGAAAACAGATAAATATATTAACAAGATAAAAAAAAAAGTGGGACAAGACGAAAAGAATAGAAAAGGATTAAAAGTGTTTCCATTTTCTATGAGTGATGAAACTCTGATGTACATAGACAGTGGTAATATCACAAGTATTACAAAAGAAAGCACTAAAAGAATTCCACATGGGACACCCTGGAATCTCCAGAATGAAGGCCCTAATGAGAGGATTCACATACTGGCCTGGGATGGATCAGGACATTCAGAAAATGATGAAATTATATAGAGGTTGCCAACTAGCCGCAACCTCTCCCCCATACGGACGCAGCCTTGGCCTAAAACAGATGTACACTCGACACGCATCCATATCGATTACACAGGACCTCTGAAAAGATATTATTACCTAGAAATCGCAGATAGTATGTCAAAATGGCCAAAAACATTTAATACAAACACCCTACAGCCGCAAACACAATAAAGGCGCTGGACGAGGTATTTAGTCGGTTCAGAGTTCCGAAAACAATTGTTAGTGATAATGGCACTATGTTCACTACGGTGAGGCACTGCCCATTGAACACATTACGACACCAACTTTTATCACTCGATCAAACGGACAAGCGGAAAGATTTGCCAATACTTTTAAACGAGCTTTAAAAAAGAATAATAATATCGACAGGGAAGAAAACGCATTAAAAAATACTAAGCAATATATAGGATAATACCAAATCAAAATGCTAAAGTATCCCCAGATGAAATTATGTTTGCCAGGACGGTACGTTCGGTGTTCAACCGTTAATCCCATGAGAAAAAGTAAAAAAAGTAACAAGGATAATGTAAGGTACCAGACTTACAATGACGGGGATAAAGTTTTCTTAAAAAATATCGGGCAGAGAAGAGTTTTGGGGATGAAAGCATAATCTCAATAAGAATTGGGAGAATGGTTTACATTATAAAAAGGCAGACTTTTTCCACAAAAACATATTAACCAACTGAGACCCAGATACATAGAAACAATCAGAAACCAATAGAAGTGCTATATGACACTTTCCATATACAACCTCCAAACAAGGAAGTACCTGTAACTCAGAAATCCAGTCACTCTCCAAAAGCAAAAAATCGGCAAACACAAATGGTGAGGAGAAGTGAAAGGAAAAGGAAAAGGAACGACATTTTTGGACAAAGTTATGAAAGGAAAAAATGGTAGAAGCAAATTTCTATGGAAGAATTTAGCTTGGGAGGAAGGAGATGTAATGGAATAACCTAACATCCCTTCATAAACGAAATGAACTATACCCTCTCACGTGACTGAGATAGAAGTAAAAAGTCAGGAAAAGAATAAGACAAGATGTCAAGTAACTATGTCACCTGTATTCCCTTGTAAATAAACCCCTTTGTCTTTCACCCATAACCCCGTGTTTTTGCTGTATTCTAATTTAAAGTAAGGATATAACAGATATAAATGCAGGAGTGCCTCATCAGTCTATCCATGAACCTCTATTATTCCTAATATTCATAAATGACCTCCCTGACAAAATTATTGCAATGGGTATATATGCTGATGAAACCACGCTGTATAACAGCCATGACAGGAAAACAAATGATCATATATCTAAGAAAATGGAAGAGACACGAGAGGATGACCTCTAATCTTTAGTGTAATGGGGATAAAATGGATGGTCACATTCAATGCTGCTAAGACTAAACGGGTGTATTTCAATAATTACAAGAACACGTTCTCTGCCACCAATAGCAATGGCCAAAGACTCTTTATCTGAAGTATTTATTTTAAACTCCTCGGTCTAAGTTTCACAGGAAACATGAGTTGGAACTATTACATTGAGAGCATTTCCAGGACCGCTGCGAAGAAGGCAGTTTTTTTCTACCGTCCTAGAAAGCTACTAGCCCAAAAGTATATGTACCTACATAAGGCCACCATTCGCCCATGTATGGAGTATTGTTGTCATATTTGGACTGGTGCATCTAGACAAGGTTCAAAAGAGAGTCGCCAACCTGATAGGTCCTGAACTGTCAGCTAAGCTTCGGTCTCTGCCTCATCGAGGAAATGTTGCATCCCTCTGCCTGTTCTACAAGTACTTTAACGGTGAATGCTCCGACGAACAACAAGCACTCGTACCACCTCGACTTAAATACCCCGACAAACCCGACAAGCACCTAAATCCCACCCCTTCACAGTTGAGATCTCTAAATTTAAGAGGGCCTTCTACTCCAGTAGTTTCTTTCACAGAACCACTAGACATGGAATTCCCTTCCGGGTGCCTGCTTCCCCAACTGTACTGACATGCAGGAAGTTCAAGTGTAACGTGAACCGGCATCTTGATTCCCGACTCCCTACATACATAGTACCCCTGTAGCATATGTCCCTGATAGTTACTCTCAACATCAAAGTAGCAATTTACCTGTTTGAGGTGAAAAATATATATTTTTTTAAATATATGTATATATATATGAAATTTATCTACATAGGACCGTGATTAGATATGAATAAATAACTTAAAATTCTCATTTGCATAGCTGAATCGCGCACGATTAGAGCAATAAATATTTTCTTTAAAAATATCGCATTAATAGGTATACACACGCAAGCACTTACTCAATTTCTTAGAGTTTGTTTTGTTAGATACGAACTTATGAATTATAACAACATATTTGACTTATAATAACACTTGTAAATTATAATAACATTTGCTTCGAAGTGATCAACTTAAGCCAAAACCACCGAAATAGAATAATAAAAAAAAAGAAAACAACGTTTTTGTTGAGGACGAATAATTACTAACAAGTACTGAATTCAAGAGATTGCTGCATTATAAGTGTTCGATATTAAAATACAGATCAACACCGCTGGAAACTTTATATATGTATTCTTGATAAAAAAAAAATTAATGCCCGCTGCATAAATTGGGAATACCATAATCGTGGGCTTACAACTTTTGAAATATTGGCTTTTTTCTACGCGCTGATAACTCACAGGTTGTGCAATTTATAATTTGATCAACAGTTACATTCTTACATGCTAACAATGGGGCTGAAACAGTTGTACATAACGTCGTGACCAAAAACAGAAAGAAAATTTTTCCGAAAATGAGTAAATACTTGTGCGTCTACAACTGTTAAAGTGATATCTTTTAAGAATATATATAAATACTATGTTTTTTTCTTCAAACAGTGTTAGATACATATGTGAATACAGTGCAGTGTTTCATTACGGGGGCATCGCGCTACGAGGCCATGCTATGACTTGAGACCAAACTCACGCATATGAATATTTTAAAGTTTGGTCTCAAGTGGTGCCACGACTTGATGACTCGATGTCTCTGAGAAGGGCCACTTTAAGAACATGTATGCATATATGTAGTCTATATTAATAAGCATATTGTAAAAACGCTTCTTTTATTCATCGAGCATTTTCGATAAACAACAGGGGTTTTATTGTAGAACCTAAAAGTACACAACCAAGATATATATATATATATATATATATATATATATATATATATATATACGCATATATATATATATAATCTATTATATATATATATATATATATATATATATATATATATATATATATATATAAAATCCATTATCTATTTATTTACTATTTTCTTAGTTATTTAATTGTTAGTCACCTGAAGGTTTTAAGGGGCATACCTGCCCTTTTTGATATTCGCGTCGTCCCTCTTATTTGGGACGTATTTTTGTTGTTATTATCATTAAAACACTGGGGTGTTTGAATGATAATAACAACAATATGGTTAAGTGTTAATTTTACTCATTTAGAATTGCTTTAAAGCTTCACGGCTCACTCATTTTGCGACCAAGTTTTACAGTGCACAGGTCACCTTCTCAGCTATATATTTTGAATTTTGAAATAAGAATTTTCAATTTTCCTTCAGTAATAAAAGTTATAATAAAATTACTGACGTTCAAATTTTGTAGAAGCTGTAAGCAACGTGGCAACGGTTTCTTTTGATTGGCTGTTGGTTTCCCCGGGTGGTTTAGTGATAGACATTCAGCTCGAGAGTTTTCTTCTTTTTCAGGCTCTGAATGGTCTTCAGATAAACATTCAACCAGCGGAACTTCTTGTGTTTTAAACTCCGACTGGTCTTCCGATGAAGATTCAGTAAAAGTAGATGTGCTGTGTTTAAAGACGCTACTGGGTTTCCGATAAACATACAGCCAGAGGAGCTTCTTGTGTTTTAAATCCCGATTGGTCTTCCTATGAACATTTAGTTGGAGGAGAGTCTTGGTTTTCAAGCCCGCACTTGTCATCCTGTAAACATTCAGTCTAAAGAGCTTATTGTGTCAAGCCCCGATTTGTCTTCCAATGAACATTCAACCAAAGATTTATTGTGTTTCAAGCTCTGACTGATCTCCTTTTGAACATTAAAGCAGAGATGCTTCTTGTGTTTCAAGTCCCATATGTCAGGTCTCCGGTTTCGAATCTATCGACTGGTGTTGATCGTGACGCCCTGCACTGATAATTCCCGAAAGGATGAAACACTAATGCCTGTAGTTATTTAGTAATCATTATAGTAAATTATTATGTCAGCGCCTTTAAGAAACTAGTTTCTTATCGTTGAGCACTTTCATTTGAATTAAATTCGGTCAATTTAGCTCATACGCACAGATCATCATATAATGATTAGACCACTCTGACAGACGTTAAAAGCATTTAAAAAATAAATATCTAAAATTCAAAAGCATTTCTCGCGGTTAACGGTAGCCGAATGGATTGGGCCAATGGTAATGAAGCTAGGGATGTCTTTTGTCGCCAGTTTCGAATCAATTAACTGGTGTTGACCGTGACACCCTGCACTGATTATTCTCGAAAGGATGAAACACTAGTGTCCGCAGATATTTAATAATTATTATAGTAAATAATTATATATATATATATATATATATATATATATATATATATATATATATATATATATATATATATACTAAGAGCACATACCCGGCGTTTGCAGTTAAAAACACATGACCGGGCGAAGGGTTTAGTCACATACAATTTAAGATACACCAAATCTTTTAAGTTGTTACGATGTTCTTGAAATGATGGGATTTTGGATGTGAAACCCGTAGGCATCTTTATTTATGATATTTAAAGAGTGAAATAGTCATAGCTAAAAAAAGAAATAACTTAAATGAAAACTTACTTCTATGTTTAAACGGAGCTGATGTTAATTAACAAATTAAATAAATGTTAATTAAGTTAAAATAAATAAAATAAATCAACTGTATATAAAATTTCTATAAAGAATACCTAAAACAATTCTATTACTAATTTCCATTAATAATTTTGAGAAAATTATTGAAAAAGATTTTATTAATGTAATTGTGACATAATATCTTAGTGCTCCGTCTATGTTAGTTTCTAACGCACCCTCTCCCTGCATGGCCAGGTCGTAATTTAGCTGTAGGCGGAGGAATACACAAACAAATGCAGCCTAATAATTCCCTATCTTTTATCGATTTCTTTCTGTCCGGACCGTCATGAGGTGAGCGCGCATATTTCTGTCTCCCCGTAAATCAACATTAATTAGTTAGTTGGTTTTAAAGGACCTATTTTCTAGTTTTAATTGTAAAAAATAATTATAATTTGTATATTGTATTGTAATATATTTTTCTAAAATATATAGTTAAAATTATATAATATATACTACAATTGTCTCGTATGTCGTTTGTTTTTTCTGTGTCTGCCATAAATATTTTCATTAAAGAATGAGGAAACCTTGAGGAAAAGGAGGATTCCAATCCAAATGCCACCATAGGTCAAGACATTCTCTGGGAGAAGAAGGAGCCTCACAGCCACATCCAACATCTCAGATATACTTTTCTTATTGATACTCAGGCCCTAATGACTGGCTCATCGTCACATCATCATGGAATCGTGTCTAAAACGCTTTCTGTAACACGTGGATCGGTCACCTACCAGTGACCGACAGATCGTCTTATAAATGATGCCCTAAGACCAGGATATATTGTTGTCTAATATGGAAATGATTTCGCCCCTGCCGTGTTTAGGTTGATTACAGCCCCATCTGTTTTAAAATTTGCCTTTAGACAAAAGATTGACTATGAAAAAAATCCACGGCATAACAAAGATAATAGTCACTAGACGAATAAAAAAAATTAAGGTCCACGGTTTTCCAAGCTGAACCAAACGGCAGAAGAAAAAAGACTCTAGACGATAAACGCATATCTAAAAGCACGCTTAAAAAGAATCTTTTTATAAAACGGCAGACTGATACACACGCGCACACAAACGCAAACAAAAAAATGCACTCAGAACATATAGAAACCTGAAAAAAATTATTTTGCACCTACGAGGAAACAAAAAATTACATACGCAAGATCGATTCAGAAAAAAAAAACAGTACCCTTCCTACATCCACACAAAATAACTTTTCGATTAAAAAAAGTGAGAAATAGGTCCCTCTGAAAAAAAAAAGACAGACACGAAAAAAAGTCTCTCTAGTAAATGCAAAGATCTTTCTCTCTCTCTCTCTCTCTTGCTCTCTCTCTCTATATATATATATGTATATGTGTGTGTGTGCATGTTTCTGTTATATGAAAGAAAACAAAAAATACTTCAAACGCGATGCTCGAAAAAATAAATTAAAAAGAAAAAAATTATTCCTCAACATTTTTAATTTGATCTTTATTTCAGGTTATAAAGTAATACAGGAAATTTTTTTAATTGTTTTTGACTTTGCAAATGTGAAAAAAACTTTTAATTCAGATTTGGAAAAAGAACTTTTGTTAAAACATTTCATTTTATGAACTATAGAAAGACTTTAGACTGGTTTCATGTGCTCCTTTCCAGGTTAGGTTGCAATTAAAGCTGAAAACTAAGGGGACTTTTGGATTTCATAATTGTTTCTCCAGGATCAACATATGTATTTTATTGATTTTTTTCGTCTGTTTAAAAAAAAAAGAAAAAATGCATTGGTAAAAATTTGGATTAAATAATATGAACATTTTGTGTGTGAGTGCCTTACAAAATTGAGCGTAAATAATAGATGTTTTATTTAATATTTTTTATCGTAGTTGTAATGTTTAAATTCACCAGGGCTTAGCCGTCAATCATTTGTTTAAAACAATGGCGGAACATTGAGGTGGCCCAGTTGGGTCCCACCATTGTGTCATGTAATGAGTGAGGTGGGGTGTGTAATGGCATCGCTATGTCTCTATCCCCGTCTCACCTTGTCTCTTCTCCTCTTTTAAAGTCTCCTATTCTGTTAGACTTTAAAATTTTTTGAGGGTGAAAGAGAATAACTTGTAAATTGTCGAAAAGTTTACGTAATGTGTAATGTTATGGGAGGAAGTTAGTAGAGACCTTTCTTCCCCCTCACCATCTCTTGTCTTGCTTTTTGGTGCGTGTATAATTCGACCCCTATGGCGAGTTGCAAAGAGCATATAAGCACGAATTCACTTGGATTAAAAAATATTTTTATCAAGTTTAAAAAGCAAAATTTCTCCTACTTCTTTAAATTATTTAAATGATGTCTTCAGTTGCTTGTAACATTATTTTCAAAATAAAAAGACAATTATTCAAGCTTAGATTGCTTATCTGGAATCTTCGAATGATTTGCAAAAAGCCAATTGTTACATGATTACATGATGTTTTAAAGAGTTCTCTGAAAGTTTCATAGTTTCTTAAAGAAAAAGTATGCTATCAAATTTTGAATATTCTCTGAATTTTTAATAATTTCTAAAGAAATATTTGACTATCGAAAAAATTTTCATGAATTCTTGAAGATAATTAAGGAAGAATTATTCGAGTGAATTCTTTAATTGAAGGTTTATTTGAAATTGGACCGTATGATAAGCACCCCTGAAGTGTTGAATGAGGAGTATTTTCGAAAAATTGAATTAATTCTTTAGAAGAAAAAAAATCATCGGTCTGGAAGGATCTCATTGAAACTTTCAATTTTCTCAAGCTGTTAAGTTATGCAGAACTGGTCATTACCTAATATAACTCCCTGGTGTGGCTGGAGCGGATTAATTCGAAGTAATCTATATAAGTGAGCTTTTAGAAAGAGGATTGCTTTTAAATAATAAACTAACTACTTTGAAAAAGTTAATCAACGTGAAAGGTTTCTAAATTTGAAATGACCTTGATAATGGTCTATGAGAAGGAATTAAGGAATAAATGAAATATTTTGAAAAGTACACTTAGTTAAAAAAAAAAAAACTAATTAGGAAATGATAAAACTGGGGATGTTTCTGAATTTCATTGTGAAGAGTAAATGATTCAAAATGAATTTTGATAATCTTTTGAGGAGATTAAATTTTAATAATAAACCAAATGGTTGGAATAATTTTTGAATTTCATAGTGAAAAATGTCTTGCCCTAATCGGGGTTTCTAACTCATGAAGGCTGAGTGCCCTTCCTAAATTAATCCTTGAATAATATTATTGTACTTACAGAAAAACTTTACAAGTAAAAAATTTTCCCTGGTGGATGGTTTCTATTAGCCGCTCAGCGGTAGCCGCCTTGCTCTAACAGAATCAATGTAGGTCGGCGTGGCCGTCTCTCCTGGGTTGAGGTCACGTAACACCAACTAATTAAAATAAACTAAACTGGTTGCAGAAGGGAGCAATAAACCGAGTAGTAGTAGATTTTTTTAAAATGTTTTTTTTTGTCTATGAGAAGACTGAATTGATGCAGTAACCGGCGTGATCATTAAAATCGAGACGAACTCACGTACCTCTTACTAATTGTAAATAAAATGAAATACGTATAGGTCGGCGTGATGAAGTCACGTAAACTCCAGCTTGATTAAAATACATTATACTGGTTGCTGAAGAGAGCGTAAATCCAGTTACTGAAATAACGTTATACGAGGAGGTGGAATTTCCTCCGTCATATTTTTTTCTCTGCCTCTATGGAGGACGAGGATGATAACCCTTCCTGGTATTTGAAGCAGTATACGACCCGACCATGAGCCTCTCGGAAAAAAAATAGATTGCTTCACTGAGTACTTGACGGAACAAAGGGCATAGAGACTTTGATCGCAGACGGCCGGTTGAAGCGCCATCCACGGAAAATTAGGAACTTCTGAAATTTATGAATACTCATAACTTTCCGGCCCGGTTGTGGTGGTTGCTTAGGCACCCATCCCCCTGCAAAACCAGGTCGTAATTTGGCCGTAGGCGGAGGAATACATAAAAAATACAGCCACATCTAACATCTCAGGTGTGCTTTTCCTCTTCATATTCAGGCCCCAATGACTGCCTCATCGTCACATCATTATGGAACCGTGTCTAAGCCGCTTTGTGCAACACGTGGATCGGTCACACACCAGATACCGGTTGATCATGTTATATAATAAGCAAATATGATAAACTGCTGAATGTAAGTTCATTTTGAATAAATGGTATATATATATATATATATATATATATATATATATATATATATATATATATATATATATATATATGGGAGTAATGCATGACTAAAAGCATGTGAAAGTCCGTTTTCAGTGTTAAAATCTAGTTGTGAAGTTGAGTACTTCTTGTATATATTAACCAAATTGTAAATAAACAAACAGAGAAGAATAAATATATAAAAGGCAAAATATATGTTTGTCTGTCTGCCCAAAACCTCAGACAGATGTGCCGGAACGTGACGAAACCGGTATAGTTTTGAAACTCGACTTTCTCGGACGACAAATATAGACAGATTGGCCAAAAACATTCACTGCTTCGCCAGTTTTCTACAAGGAGGGCTCGCCTTCTCCGGCGACATTTTTCCAAGTCATCGCCTCCTTTCGTCTCCTTTCGTCTCCTGTACGTTTAATTTCGACGTCCGCGACTTCTAATTTTTCCATGGACGCATCAGGTTTTTTTTTGCATCCTTTTCCTTACGTTATCCTGCCTACAACCTTATTTTTTTAAACACATCTTTCCACCCGGGCTGCCCACATGGTTTTCGGGCTTCCTTACTCAACACACCGAGGTAGCGACGAGTACCCTCGCTAGCAATATATGGATAGGATTATTTCCATTATCATTTATCATCCATGTCATTTAATTGTAATAATTGCGTGTTCTGGAGATTATATATTTCATGTATGTGCATTGTCGCTAGAGACTGCAAAGGCGGACAACAGTCGATTATTCAAACCACATACAAACTGTTAATTAGTCGAAAACTGGATTTCATTCCAATATTAAATCATATACATTTAACTTACTGTTTAAATAGATGTGTGCCTTAAATCACCTAATGTATTACTACTTTTTCGAGTACATGTTTTTGTTTTGTTTTTCTGTAATTTCGTTTTGGATTTAACTATCATTTCCGATTCATTTAACTTCCCCTTCTTTTTCTTTTTCTTCTTTTTTCTTCATCTTTCTCGCACCACTACCACGTTCACCACATTCTCTGCAACGTTTGTTATGTTTAGTTTGATTCCAATTTATTTACTTTATCGTTCAACTAGGCTTCAGTTGCTTGTCGGAGACACAAAAACAAATTGTGAAGACCGACTTGACTGATCTGTAAAAATGTCAAAGACACTGGACTAACATTTTTCGAATGCTTATCCTTTCGGCTCATCTGTTTCGCGTAAGGGTTTGTAAGTATTTTACATGAGGACAAACGCCGAGTTCTCTATCTTGTGTACGTGCCCACTGACACATGCAACAATGTTAACGATTGTTTGTATTTTTGTGTGACAGGATCGATAGTTTATTCTTTCTCGGTATTTTGCTTCCTCGGTTTGTACACAAACACACACACACACACACACACGCGCGCGCGCGTGTGCACTCATGCACACACACGTACATACAATAGTTTTGAAAATCTATTGAACTATCTTTTACAAAATAAAAGAGCGTAACATACTAACTGATAGTGAGGAATGTGAAAAAAACATCGGGAAGGATAAATATCATATAAAACAAGTAGAGATAACGCTGACATTATAAAGTTTCATATTTTATATAGAATAAACCATTAACCTGTGTAATTAATCATTTGCATGCTTTTGGCCGGACGAATCACAATATTAGTCATGGTTTAAATGTGTCATTTATTTCAAGGAATACAAGATAATCTTAGATAAGTTAGAAGATATTAAAATGGAAAATATACTCGAATGAATCCAACACGGCTAAAGTTAACATATCTCAGTGGTAAATAAGAGTGATTTGTGTATATATCTTCTATATATCTATAAAAACAGAGATGTGTGTGCCACAGACGATTTCTGATTGGTTAATCCAATAATCACATCTCCTAAAAAACTATGGTTCGAAGGCTCTTAAATTTACCATAAAATATTATGGCTTTATTTATTGTCCATCTTGGAAGGGTTTAATTTTTTCCTAACTTGCGATTTACAAATTACAAAAATACGAAACTAACTTACAATCTAACAATCGAACCTCCGACATCACGGCCGCCATTATGAAACTAAACTAAAAAAAAAACAAACCCCGCGTCCACTCGTGGTCTTTACATTTCGGGTTTGGGTACGTGTGCAGTTTTCCATTGACATTAAAAAATGGAAATATTTTTAAAAAAAATATATTGTACGTACTCGTCATGGGATAAAGTTTTCCTACAGAAAAAAATCACGTAATTTCATCAAGTAGTTATTTTTTTATAGCGAAAAAAGAAAAAAATCAACGCTACAAGCGAAATTAAACAGAAAGTTCAAGTAGGGGGATTTCCCCCCCTTTTTTTTTATAGTGTCTGTGTGCATTTCCCTACGCTAAAACTCTGTCAATTTTAAGCCTAGAGATTCGAAATTTGATATACAGGGTACTGAGATTTGAGAAAATCGATGTGATAGGTTTTCGACAGAAATTTGGCGATTAAGTGGTCAATATTCAACGATTTGACCTTTGAGAACTCTACCAAACTCCTCCTACAATTTTGGGTCTAAACAGTAAACACGTGATATTTTAGATATAGATTCCTTGGACATGGATCTAACTTATTAACTTTACTTGATCCCTAAACAATAAATGTTAAGAGGTCATAATAGGGGTCAAAGTTTTAAAAAATTGACCGTTTTTTTTTTCTCAGCATTAACCTCAAAACACCTGGGCAACGCCGGGCACCGATTGCTAGTATATATATATATATATATATATATATATATATATATATATATATATATATATATATATATATATATATAACTCATTTTTTTTTACTATAATAAGTAAATACCTACACCACTAGTTTTTCATCCTTTCTACAATCTCCAGTGCAGGGTGTCACGATTAACACCAGTCGAACGATTCGAACCCCGCAACACGAGACATCTCTAGCTCGATTAGCGAAGGCCGTATCAATTCGGCTACCATTAACCGCGTATAATAACGTTGAATTTAAACATTTTTCATTTTAAATGTTCTTTACGCCAGTCAGACAGAGATCTTATCGTTATCAGATGATCTATGTATAAGAGCTAAATTGACCGACTTTAATTCAACGGAAAGTGCTCAACGATAAGAAACGAATTTCTTAAAGGTGCTGTCATAATTATTTTTTTACTATAATAATTAAATACCTATAGACACTAGTGTTTCATCCTTTCTGGAATCTTCAGTATATATATATATATATATATATATATATATATATATATATATATATATATATGCTCCTATACATTTGAATATTTTGTGTGTTGGTAGTTATATTAAACCCGCTTTTTTCTGTTTATTTATAAAATACAACTTTCTTATATATGAGCTGTGGAATTGCATACATCTGCAAAAGACCTAGCTAATTTGCATATTCTTTTAAACATTCATTTTAATTAACCTCCTATTAGTTTTTTCTTTAGTTAACTATTACGTTTAATTATAGTCATGCAGATATTCTGCATGATTTATACTTGAGTAATATTTGCATAAAAAGTTTACAGTAACCACAAACCTCTTTCTATATATATTTCTGTATGCGTATATATGTAGATTTAAAAGATGTTGCTTCCGAAGTTTCAGTTTTTTTTGTCTACAGACATGAAACTTTTTATATAGTGTAATCGAACCGAATTGAACTTAAGCCAAGGAAAACAAAAGTGTTAAAATTTAAAAGAATGAAAGATGATGGTCGAACGACGGCACGAGGAAAATTCATGCGTGACGTAGTAGCTATTAGTCATATTTTAATTTTTTTTCTTGTAGTAAACATGTCTTCATAGCTCAGGCATTAACGTCAAAGGAGAAAGTAAATATTAAGCTAAATGGTTTTGTTTTGATTCTTGGTGGTGGCACACGTGTCATTGTTCTTTATACATATATATAGTCATTGTTCTTTTTATACATATATATATATATATATATGTATGTATGTATATATATATTTGCATATATATACATATATATATATATATATATATATATATATATATATATAGATAGATAGATAGATAGATAGATAAATAGATAGATAGATATATTACGTCGCGGAATAGATGCAGTTCGAAAAAATGGAGTCAAAGAGACACATATAGCGAGGTTTACAAATTATGTTTTAATACACGCAAAATAAAATAAAATAAATAAACGATATATTTTTCTATGTGATTCATCTAAAATACGAAGCATTTCCCTTTTTAAGTTTGATTTTTCGGTCATAGATTAAAATTTTTCCCAAGCTTCTAGTAGTATAAGAGAGGCTAAATAATTACAAATGTAAACTTAAGCGAAGTAGATTATTATGTTAGTATTATCATGATACAATAATAACACGTTGCCCGACTTTTGAAATGATATCTACGTCATTTCTGAAGGCCTACATATATCTGTTAAGGAAAATAACTATCAACAAACATTTCGCCATGTATTTCGTCTCCAGCGCTCTATACAATTGTTCTCGTGACATCATTCAAAAATTTATTTTTTCCATGAGTCCCAGACATAAGCTCTTAGTATAATATTCCAGATGTGTAACCTGGATGTGTTGAAGCGTAAATTATGCATAATTCGTTATGTTTAAAAACGAGACAGCTGATTTGATCTAGAACAAATCTGGTTATAAATCTGGAAAAAATATGCGTGATAATTTTTTTTTTTTACAGTGGATATATTCCTGTTTTTCTTTTTAATTTGAATTTAAATGGCGATTGTAATATCACTGTATCCTTTCTGCTAATGTACGTTTTTGACGAGAGAGTTTTAACATCTCAACAGAGTCTAGAGGTGAACAGAGTGCATAGAGTTCAACTGTTACGCTATTTAATTAGGCGTATTTAAAAGTGGAGGTTTTAATTTATGGTTATGTTCGTGTTTCTCTCTTGCCAAATTAGACATTAAGTTAATGACTACAGAAAGAGAAAAAAAAGACAAAATGAGAAAAATAAAATACAAATGGTAACAGGAACAGATAAGCTATTATAATACGTGTTTTGAAAAAAACAAAACAAAACAAAAACAAGGCCGATATCCATTAGTCGCGTGCTCTTGTGTAATGAATGAATGCGTGAATGTTGGATTGACATGCAATTCTTAAAGATAAACTAAAATGACAGAAAAATGGGCTGAAATGACTTGAATAAATAAAATGTAAATGACTTAGAATGACTTAAATGAACTTAAAGATGACTTGAATGACCTTAATAATGACTTGAATGCTTAAAAAATAACAACTTGAATGATCTGGACAATGACTTGAATGGCTTTGATACTGACTGGTTGTAAAGTGGGTGATCATTTAACATTTAATTAATACAAAAAAGTGCTCCCCCACTTTATATCACAAAGATACAAACATAAGTACAGCATGTAGTAAGAACAGATACTACACTTTGATCTTGGCCAAAAGGCCAAGAAAAGGGTATTTATTTGCTCCCCCACCGAGTAAATTAGGCACGAGGCCGATTTTTAATGTGAGGAGTGAAGGGGAAATGGGGACCAACTCCCCGGGGAGTAGGGGAGCTGGATAGTGACAATTGGTATGAAGGGTTGGTATTTATTTGCTCCCCCACCGAGCAAATTCGGCACATGGCCGATTTTTAATGTGAGGAGTGAAGGGGAAACGTGGACCAACTCTCCGGGGAGTAGGGGAGCTGGATAGTGACAATTGGTATGAAGGGTTGCCCCTACATTGACCAAGGTCTTATATGTGAGGTTGCCCCCACATATGGTCTTTGCTTGCAGTATCTGCCGGATAGATACTACACTTTGATCTTGGCCAAAAGGACAAAGAAAAGCGGTATTTATTTGGTCTCCCACCGAGTAAATTAGGCACAACGTCGATTTTTAATGTGAGGAGTGAAAAGGAAATGGGACCAACTCCCCGGGAAGTAGAGGAACTTGATAGTGACAATTGGTATGAAGGTTTGCCCCAACATTGACCAAGGTCTTATATGTGAGGTTGGTATTTATTTGCTCTCCCATCGAGCAAATTAGGCACAAGGCCGATTTTTAATGTAAAGAGTGAATGGAAACTGGGGACCAACTCCCCGGGGATTAGGGGAGCTGGATAGTGACAATTGGTATGAAGGGTTGCCCCTATATTGACCAAGGTCTTATATGTGGGATTGTACCCACATATGGTCTTTGCTTGCAGTATCTGCCGGAACAGGATGTTTATTTGCTCCCCCAACGAGCAAATTAGGCACAAGGCCGATTTTTAATGTGAGCAGTGAAGGGGAAATGGGAACCAACTCCCCGGGGAGTAGAGGAGCTGGATAGTGACAATTGGTATGAAGGGTTTCCCCTACATTGACCAAGGTCTTATATGTGGGGTCGCCCCCACATATGGTCTTTGCTTGCAGTATCTGCCGGAACAAATACTAAACTTTGATCTTGGCCAAAAGGCCAAGAAAACTTAAAAAGCTAAGAACAGCATCTATTAACAACAGACCTTTGATCTTAACCAAGAAAACCAAGCACAAAATGTTACGGACAGACCGACCGACCGACAGACCGACCGACCGACCGACCGACAGAGTGAGTTATAGAGTCGCTTGCACGCGACTAAATATATAACAAATAATTATTCGGATTGTCCGAATTTATGTCAATTTTGTTCATTAAAATATTTACAAACTAACCGATTGCGTTTATCCTATTTACGTTTTTAATAATAACGAATATATCTTGAATTGTTCGGAATGTAGACATAATAATTCATCTTATAAACTAAATAATTATTCTGATTTCTTGTATTTTTCGGGGGGTATCACATTTATTGAATAATTAAAAACTACGGTAATTACGCATTACGTGTAATTTAGAAACTCATTCTACATATTGGGAGGAGAAGTTGTTTGTAACGGTTGTGTACGTTCCCCTAACAATCTAATAAAAAAGGTATTGTAAAACTTGACTTAAATTTGAAAATATTATTTAAAACATATTATTTTATCTAAATATAAAAACACTAAAACTATTTGTATAGTTTTTATTCTGATTATAGATTGGCCGAAAATTCGTCAGTAAAAATGTAATTAAATGTTTAGGTTGACTTTTACTATTGAATAATATGACTTGCGCTTGAGTTTGAATGATATGGACCTTTTTAGACGTACGATATTTTCTGTAATATAAATATCACCTGTCTGTTAAAATGTATGAATGTACGTATGTATGTATGTACTTATGTCTTGCAAAAACTTTCGTCAGGGGCAACGGATTTTCACAAGGTTTGTATCATTTTGAAGCTTGTCATTCAAAGCTTGCGTAAATGATGTCGCATAAAAGGCTATATTTAGACCGACCGTGACGTCACGGTAGGCTCATCGATAAGAGCTTTTTCACCTCTTTTTCCTCTGGCGCGTTACGGGTTCGAGCCTGCTTACTACTCCAATTTTTTTTTTTTTGCGCTCGCAATTTTCTCAGCCAACACTCGTGCACACACCTCCACTTTCTCTTCCGCCTCCGTGTCACGGGTTGGAGCCTGCCTGCCTACTACAATTCTTTTTCTCAACACACACCTCCAAACACCAGGGTAACGCCGGGCACCCAGGCTAGTTATTGATAAATATTAAGTCGACAGAGCAAAAACTAAAGTGAAAACAACTGCCTAACAAAAACATGATGAAATTGTTGAAAATCTGATATGAATTGGAGTTGATGGGAGAATGCATAAGTATACATTGTTTTATAAGTTAATTGTGGAAGAAAAATGGACAGACAACTAAGACAAAAGTAAGAAAATATTTAAATTTTGCAAAAGAAACACCTTAGGCAAGTTAAGTTCTGAGACATAGAGATCTTCCTAATAGTGATGCAACACATGCTGTTCATACAGAGAAAGTGGTGGATGTTTTGTATGAGTTCAAGGCTATCTTTGTTTACAACACTAATATCAACACATGTTGTGTAGGTTGAATGGTTGCAATTTTAGAATAAAATATGTAAAAATTCTTCACACAATTGGTTGATCTTTGTACCATTAGGATCTACCTTTCAGAGACCTTTTAAAAAACAAGGATGTTTTTTAAAACATGGATATTTTTTAAAACATGAATGTTTTTTTTTTAAATCGTGGATGGTTGTGCAAAAAGCCCAACAACATTGAGTTACCCCTTCATCCCTGAAGAAATTAAGCTCAAATGATCGCCAAAATTAATCCCAAATATCATTTTTCACTATTAGCAGTCCTCTAGAGTCAGTTCTGAAAATTGATGAAATACATGATGCCAGTTGTGATTAAAGAGTGTTGTATGGATTTCCAAATGTAAGGTTTACTCTAGAGATGCGCCCTGAAAAATATTCTTTAAACCAAGCAAAACGATTAACTTTTGTTATCAGGCTCATATGTTCTTGGACTCGTAGTGCATATCCACAAAGGCTCACAACAAAACACCATATAAAACACATTATTGTAAATGTGTATGCCATTTTTTGGTTTCAAATTAAAAGAAATAATAAATTCGATAATCAGCAACTGCAAATGATTAATATGATTCAGAGGATTAAGGAGCAGCTTCTTGAAATCCAACAGATAGATCATATTAAGAAATATGCAAAGTAATATGATGAAGTTGAAGTAGGAGAAAATATTTAAACAGAATTCTAACCATGAGGTAAATAAACAGTTATTCAAATATCACTGGCTCAAGTATGTATTCCAATTTATGGAATAGTTTTTTTAAAGCCATTTATCTAATTTAACCATATTATTAAATAAGTACAGATGAGTATTATCTATTAATTTATTTATTTGTGTACTATTATCCTCATCTTTAGTAGTTGTTGTTCCACGACGGTTCGGTCAACTATTCTTATGGTCTTCGTCAGGTGGTAACAGCGACAGGATAGGAACTCCGAATCTCCTAACTTATGTCTCAGCAATTACTGTCATCCATCTTTGTTGCGTATCATCACGATTTGGCCAAGTAAGCACCTGGCCGGCTTTTGGGTAGGATTAAAACCACTATTTTCAGACAATTCTCACCTGGAACCGAAGAGATTTAACGTCTCTGTCCACTGCGACAAGAGCAATGAAGGGTGATAAAAGTTGGATTTCTTGGCCTTATAAATCCACGTTTATTTATTATCTAATCTTCCATGGTCAGGAACCCCCGCCGCAATGTACTGGAAAGACACTTCACATGCTTCCTTACATTGACTTAGTCCAAAATATATTGTAGTCTACATTGCACTGTAGAGAATCCATTGTTGATTCTCATAAAATTTTCTATAAATAATAGTTTTCCTCAACCATAAAACTACAAAGGTCATGTATTTTGGCTCAACTGTGCTGCCAACAGTAACTTTTACTTCGAACCCGTCCTTGTCTTATAAACAAATCCACTGTTGGTTTTATAAAATTATTTTCACATACTCATGTTTATTAAACGTAAATCTACAAAAATGAACTATAATGATTCAAATCTGCTCTAACATGAAACATTTTTTCGAAAGCGCACCTGTTGTATAAAGGATCCACAGTTAATATTGTAGATTGGGGCTTTCTTCTAAAATACACATGTGATGTTATGTTGTAAAAAAGTTTTAACTTTCGCCAGAATGTGACTTTCTTCTTTAATAGGATTATCGATTGTTGACACTTATCATAAACATTCCAATACAAAAGCTTGGGAAGAACACTCCTACATACGTCAATTACCAAAGTGTTAAATTTCCAAACCATCAGCCTTACTGTTTCAGGCCCCCGAAGAACTCTCTCTCCCTCCCGCTCTCCCTCTCTCTCTCTCTCTCTCTCTCACACACACACACACACACAAAGTTTTATTTAATAGATAGATAGATAGATAGATAGATAATATTCACCGGCAATATAATGTATTTATATTTGTGTATTCATGATCGGTATAGATTTTTTTTTCTCGTGTGGAGTTTCTCGTCAGATTCACTGTTCGGAAAAAATATCTATGAATATTTTACTAAGCTCAGTCGAATAAAATGGCAGTAAATAACAGTCAGACTTTCAGAATCATTAGTTGTTGTCCCATAAGCTTGTCTAATTAGCCCAGTCACAATGCCACTCCTTCGAATACGCAGTCAGGCAAATATACTTGGGTTTGCTTGTGTGTGTGGGGGTTTGCTCATGGAAGACTTGCTACTTTTGATGGAAACAATATTTATTGCTGAAATGTATTTAAAGCCGGAAAACGTAGTCTTAGGAAATGAATGATTGTCTGTATCTTTGACGAGTTTCTCTATATATGTATCAATAAATATTTAAAGCTCTCTCTTTCTTTCTCTCTCTCTGTCTGTATGTCTGTCTGCCTCTCTCTCTCTCTCTCTCTCTCTCTCTCTATATATATATATATATATATATATATATATATATATATATATATAAAGAAGCAGGGAGAACCGACCTTGCCCGCATTTGAATAATGATTAACGAACTTTGCATTCTTCCATTTTTTTATTGTCATCTAAATCGGTGAAATCGCCCAGTATCAATCAATTCGATTAATTACCTGCTCTAATCGGGCACCCGTCGTGGTATATTTAAAGAAAGCTTCATGTCACCCCTCGCAGTGCATTAGTTTTTTTATTGTATTGTAGTCTACAATGCACACTATATAACTGTTGTGGGTTAAAAATAATCCTTATTTCAGAACTAAGTCGAATCAACTAGTCCTATGAATATCATTGGTTTCAAAGATACAAGGGATACATTCATACCATGTTAAACCGCATGCTACGAACACGTTATTTCATACCACTTTAGTGCCTTCTGTATTCTTTATTAGAAATACATATTATATTTATACACTTTACACTACTTGTGGTTTCTTTCACTTGTAACCCCTCGCAAAGGTCTACGACAACTGGCTGACGAGGGCAATTCAAGAACTTCCTGGATCAATCTATGATATATGCTAACAACAACTGAATTACGAACATTTGGGCAACGAACTAAACATATATCAGCCATTGGAAGGCAACATTTGACGACCAAAAGGATTAAAAAAAGAACCCACGCGGATATTCGGAATAATTTTTCCCTACACTCGGGGGAAATTCGAAACTTCAAAAGTATTTATTTTTCAAAAGTGCTTATGGTTAAAAGGCATTTGCGTTGGAAAGAAAAATCCTGCAAAAGTAAATGACATATTTTATTTTATTAGCTAAAGCTAGTATTTGCACAAATGAAAAAAGACATCGGATTTTAGTCCGATTAAAATAAACTTTTCACTGGTCGACGGGCCTACACGTCGAAGTAGACAAAAAAAAAACGATTTCGCTAAGCACGACAAATAAAGTGTTAACGAGAAAAGGGCATTGTTTTCTCGCACAGAGATCAAAAAGAATAGCCAATATTAAATAAATGCTATAAACTCTCTTTCACAGGTAAGTGAATTTTTAAAGAAAAAAGAGGAAAAATGTGCAGGATCAACGGGGAATTGACCTTATCACTTACACGTTACGAAAATTGAAAAATGACAAACAAAATCTACTGCTTTCTGTATGAATGCAAACGCCGAATTATTTTCTCAGAAAAATTTCCACACGAGAGAAATAAATATATGATAGAAATATTCGTTAAATAACCAGGTACGAATTTTGTAAATTTTTTTCTTCTATAGATGTGGTACTATAGGAAAAGTAAATTAATGAATTGGGGGGGGGGTTCTCATATTAAGTAATTCCATACCGCCCCCAACAAAAATTCAAAATGGACGAGTTTGCAAAAAAAATTTTGCAAATGGTTAAATTCTAACAAAATCAACAATTAGAACTTAAAAAACATGTTCAGAGAAATGCAATACAGAAATAAAAACGAAGAGAAGCAATTGGCAATACAGAAACAAAACAAAGACAAACAGTTAAATTTAATAAAATATACCGAAGAAAAACACGTAAGAGAAAAGAAAGAAATAAACGAACAAATATTGAAATTGAAAAAATTACATTTAGAGCAACAAAACCAGTCAGAAAATGATAACGAAAGTTTTAGTGAATAAGGGCAGATAAGAAGAAACCAGCAGGGCTTTTTCCCAAAATTCGATCTGGTCAGCTATTGATAACTTTCACTATGCTCCTGAGAAAGACCTAACGTTTGAGACATATTTAAAAAGATTTTAAGACTTTTTAAAAAATTGATTGCAGTGCATGGACGGATAAAAAAAAAGTTCGTTTATTGCTACGGAAGTTAGATACGTCCGAAAATAACACATTCGTGGACTATATTTTACCAAGAAAAAACAACGAATTGTCGTTTGACGAGGCAGTCAAACTATTAATGGAGTTATACTGTCCAAAAAGAAGCCTTTTCCCTAAAAGATGGAAATTCATGAATCTTACACGTAAGGACAGTCAGACAGTTGCGTCTATAGTTAATAAGCACTGTGACAATTTAAAATTGTCGTCATTAACGGCGGACAATTTCAAATTCACACAAGGTATGACAGCCACAAAAGACGCCGATATAAGACGTAGTGCTCTAAATTAATTGGAATTAGAACCTTATTTGACGCTTCAGAAACTGGATGAAGATTGTCAGAGATTCATGGCAATGAAGTAAGATTCCTGAAACATAGAGGAAGCAGGTATCGTTTACATTTAAAAAAATACGCTTAAAAAATAAATGACCCCCGCCCGCCAGCAATTACCAACGAAGGGGCAAAAAGAAATCTTCGCAAAATTATTAGGAAAGACAAAATCCTATGATCCGTCGTAGCAAATGTGGAATACCTCATGAATACAATGCATGTCAGTACCAAAGGAAAATAACATGTGACCTTTGCAAGCGAGCAGGGCACAAGGTCTTATATTGCAAAACAAAAGTAGCAAAAAAGAGCTACGTAAAACCGGAAAAAAATTGACTATTGGCCAACAGAGAACATAAGGAAATATGTTACGGTGAGAATCAGAAATAAAGAAGTAAAACTGCAGCTCAATCGGATCGGATTTATCAATTAAACATTTCCATACTGAGAAGAGAATAGGAAAACCCACAAAGACGAATAAAATCGTAAGAACGGTAACCGGGGAAAAATAAATTTTAAGGGTGAAGTAGTTGTTAATGTGTCACTAAAAAGAACGACAAAATGCTAAACGTTTTCGTTCTAAGGAAGGCAACGAACTAATTCGGGGCAGATTGGATTCAGGAATTTGAATCATGGGATACGCCAATGACTGCACAAAAGTAAAGTCGAGGTTCGAATTGCAGGATGAAGCAAAACCAATATTCAAAACGCTAAGGAGAGTGCCGTTCGTTTTAAGGAAGAAAATTGAAGAAGAATTGGAAAAACTAGTTAACATTGGGATTTTTACCCCTATTAACTATAGGGAGTGAGCACCCCAACCGTATACGTGAAAAAAATCTGAAGAGATTAGGGTATGGGTGGACTTCTATAGCGGATTGAATGCGGCACTCAAGGACCATCACTATCCGATACCAAACCAGACGTAATATTCGCAAAGTTAAAGGGCGGAAAAATCTTTTCCAAAAGAGACTTAAGCGAGGCGTACTACAAATACAAGTAGACTTTATAAATTCAATAGATTAGCATGTTGGTGTAAAAGTTGCCCCTGCAATTTTCCAACAGGTAATTGATATTTGCGAGCGGTTTGGATTTCGCAATAGGCTATCTGGAGGATACTCTTATGTGTAGTCAACATGTTGAACAAAATAGAAATCATGTATTTAAAGTGTTTGACAAAATAAAAGAACACGGCTTCACATTGAAGGAAGCAACATGCGAATTATTTTGCAGGAATTAAATATCTGGGTCATATCATAGATAAGAACGGGAGGAAACCTGATCCTGAGAGGTCTACAGCTATAAAATAAATGACAAAACATTATAATGTAACTATATGCAGAGTTTTTCAGGGCTCGTGAACTATTATCAAACGTTCATTAACAACATGCATGAATTGTTTGCGCCATCGAATGTACTATTGAAAAAGTAAAAAAAATGGGACCGGACGCCTGAATGCCAGACAGCGTTTAAGTGATTAAAAGATGTATTATCGTCAGATTTATCCCTGACACATTTCAATCCGAAACAATAGATTATTGTCACAACTGAGGCACGTTCTTATGATATCGGGGCGTGCATTGTACATGAGATGACTGATGGATCCACTAAGCCGATCGCCCATGCGTCAAAAACGTTATTTCATGCCGAGAAGAATTACTCCCAAATCGAAAAGGAAGCACCGGGGATCATATTCGGTCTCACAGAATTCCACCAATTTTTACACAGTCATAAATTACAAACTGACCATAAGCCGCTCATGAGAATCTTTGGCTCTAGAAAAGGTCTGCCAACTTACACAGCCAACAGACTGCAATGATGGGGAACCATTCTACTGAATTACAATTTCAGTATGGAATTCCTTACATCTGCAAAGTTAAGTCACGCAGACGGATGGTAGCGATTGATGTGGAAATCAAGGACACCGCTAGGAGACACAGTAATAGCTTCACTACAAATTGAAAATGACTATACACATATACTACGTAATACGATCAAGGACCTACGAGTGACTTTGAAGATATAATAAGGGAGGCTGAAGAAAATAGTTTCATCAATGAAACGAAGCAAAAACTTTAATCAGATGAACGGCGGTGGAAGTTTATTCTATGTGCAATAAGGTACTGTTATATCAACCTACACCACAAAAGAAAATTCTAAAGGATTTCTATACGGGGCACTCTGGGGTTATGCCAATGAAGAGCCTCATGAGGTCCTATGTGTACTGGAAAATTACGGACACTGATATAAAAGGCACAGTAAAGTCGTGTGAGGAATGCGTATTGGCTGAAAAAGCGCCCCCAATACAATTTAGCCAGTGGCCTAAAGCGGACCACCCACGTCAAAGAATACCCATAGATTTCGCAGGGGCAGTGGTTGGAAACTATTATTTAATCGTGGTAGACAGTTTTAAAAAAAAGCTGATGTATTTCGATGTAAAAGTTCAACGACGGATTTTACAACCAGTGTTCTTCACGAATTGAACGCTAGGTTTGGCGTGGTCGATTGTCTAGTGGCAGACAATGGCACACAATTCACTTCAGCAGATTTTAAAAGCTTATGCGAGGATTTTCGCGTTAACCACATAACAACGCCAACGTATCATCCCCAATCGAGCGGTCAGAGAGAGAGGTATGTAGACCCACTTAAAAGAGCCATGAAGACGGCTAAAGGAACGCGCTCAGAAAAGGCGCTACAGCAGTTTTTACAAGTTTATCGAATTACGCCAAATGAAAGCACTCCACCGAAGATGTCGCCGACATAGTTAATGTTCGCGAGGAAAATTAGACCGGTCTTCGAGAAACTTTTTCCCAAACAGATGAAACCGCCAAATACGATAATTTCTAAAAGGAGGTATTTACCTGGTGAAAAGGTATTTTTCTAGGTACACAAAAAGAATAGCACGAAGTGGGAACTAGGATACGTCCACAAAAAAATCGAGTGGATGGTCTACATTATCGAAGTTCCGCGATTTACTCACAAGAAGCATTTAAACCAAATTCGGAAACGTATAACTGATGACGAAAGACAACCTCATGCTGAACAAGAAGAAGTAATGGACCAGATATATGACACGTTCGACTTGGTAAAACAGCCGGACAATGCCGGGCATCCAGAAAAAGGAAAATGACTGACCCAATAGAGATCAACCCCAGTAAAAAAAAAAGCTATACAATCATCACATGGGAATAAAAAGCTCGGGAGGGGAGTATTGTGGGGTACAAGTCACCCCTATTTGAGAACTAAGTGGAATAAACCAGCTATGAATACCACTGGTTGCAGAGACTAAATGAAGATATTTATACCATAGTTAATCGCATGCTACAAACACGTTCCTCTCATACCACTTAAATGGCTCCTGTATTCTTTATGATAAATACAGATTATCTTTATACACTTTACACTACTTGTGGTTCCTTTCATTTGTGACGCCTAGCACGGGTCTACAACACTTTATATATATATATATATATATATATATATATATATATATAATGTGCGTATGTGTGTGTTTGTGTGTGTGATAGGCTATTGATTAAAGAACATATTAAAAAAGCGTTCTATATTAAAAAAAAATGAAACTTCATTTCTCCATGATCGGATGTTTTCTTTTTTTATGGAAGCTGTACCTTATCCTTGACATTCAGAATTCAGTTTTCTACTGGATGGCCAATAGATTTTCAATGGACTCATTTCCGCATTTTTCCTGTTCTTGATTTTACACTTTTTCTCATTTGATTGCAATCGTTTTTCTCACTTTTTCCTGTTTCGTGCTTTCTTATTCTAATTAAATCCTTATAAACTGTCACTAACTGCTAACTGACTTTTAGATAAAGGTATGCTTAATTTTATATTGTTTCTTTTATTTTAATGCATTAACATTCAAAAATAATTAAATATTTTGCAAATTCTTCCCGCTGAGAAGAATTGTAATCTTTGAAACTCCATTGAATAAGGTTTTTCTTTGTACTCCTTGTCGTATAAGGAAGGTATCCACAATTCTAAGGTTGTTTGAAAATCTTCGAAAACAACATTTTATATATATATATATATATATATATATATATATATATATATATACATATATATATATAAGTTGTGTGTGTAGCTAGGGAGAGAGAGCATATTCAAACAGTCACTAAACTATCTTCGCATGTTTTTAACTTGGATATATTGTATATATTAAACAGTACCCTAACGATATTTTAAAATTATATGATAAATATGGAAATGTGTTTTAAAAAAGAACATAACAGAAAAGTAATTTATGAAACATACAATCCTACCACAGACATCAGTTATTTTAACTAAAATCCGAATGTACCGACTAATTAGGTTAACTTTAACAGCTTCGCAGTAAGAAGCGAAATCAACAACATCTTTGTTATTGCTAGTTCAGTGAACATTAAGCCGTTTTTTCATTGTTCACATACACAAGAGTTCGGGTTTATCTTTAAACGTCTTTCCTTTTTCGTAATGAAACTAAACATATGTATACTTGTATAATAAGTGTCAGTTAAGATAAAAACGAAATGTAAGAAGCCCCCAGACGTACCCCTCCACCGTAATGTATACCGATACTCTATGGCTGACTGGGATAGCTTCCGTACATTCATATCTGATTTACATCTGCACTCCATGTTTAAAAAGGAAGTGTCCTCTATAGTATCAGATCTGACCGAATGGTTAATTGTAGGCATAGACAAATTCATACCATCGGAAAAATTCCAACAAAAACCCAACAGCCAGCCATGGTTCTCCCAAGAATGCGCTGCTGCTATCGCGCACAGAAATCACTTTTTCCATAGCTACCAACGTAATAGATGCACTGAGACTAAAGCTGCTTTCAGGACTGCCAGCAACCACTGTAAAAGAGTAATAAAAAATGCAAGAGAGATATATGCCCAGTCTGTAAAATCCAAGGTAGCTGATCAGCGGCTTGGATCCCACCAGTTTTGGCAAATAACAAATAGGATCCTGAACAGAAGTGTGCGTTCTATCCCAACCATTATCAATGGACCAGAGGTCATCTCGTCAGCGTCAGACAAGGCCAAACTATTTGCAAAGAACTTTGCAGCTAATTCTACCCTATGCGACGAAGGCCATCAACTCTCCATAGTTCCTCCTAAAACACAGAACAAGCTAGGTAACATACAAATATCCGTGCATGAGGTCGCCAAGCTAATCAAGAACCTAGATTCCAGTAAAGCAACTGGCCCTGATGACATCCCAATTATAGTGTTAAAAAAGCTTCAACCAGAACTTGCTCCCATACTTACGAAACTATTTAAGCGCTGCCTTAAGGAGAAGTGCTTTCCGACTCCCTGGAAGACCTCATCAGTTTGCCCTGTATTTAAGAATTCAGGTGATAAGTCATCTCCCTCTCAGTACAGACCAATAAGTGTCCTGTGTGTTATGAGTAAGTTGCTGGAATCCATATTAAATAGAGAAATAGTCAACCACCTCAGCAGGAATAACCTTCTTAGTGACACACAATATGGTTTCCGCTCTGCAAGATCTACCGCAGATGTGCTGACGGTTATATCCCACAGGATTAGTGAATCTCTTGACAAAGGCTTCCTTTCTAGGGCAATTGCTCTTGACATATCAAAGGCCTTCGACAAGGTATGACATAAGGGTCTACTTTACAAGATTTCCAGCTATGGTATAACTGGAAATGTTTTCTCAATTATTAAATCATTTCTCTCCGATAGGCTCATAAGTGTAGTGGTAGATGGACAAAAATCGGAGGCCTGCAATATAAATGCTGGAGTCCCTCAGGGGTCAATCCTAGGCCCAACTCTCTTCCAGATCTACATCAATGACCTCCCTAAACGCATACTTAAATCATTCGTTGACATCTATGCTGATGACACGACCATCTACGGCAACACATCAAAGGCTGTAAATGACAAAGTTCTCTCTGATTCTCTCTCCTCTGATCTCGAGCGCGTGGTTCACTGGGGGGAGATGTGGCTGGTTACCTTTAATGCATCCAAAACCAAACTCCTATCCTTACATCATCAACGCTCTGATCCCCATCTGGCATCAATTGTGATGGATGGCTCTCGTCTAGGTGAGGCCCCGTTTTTTGACAAGCTTCTGGGTTTGACCTTTACTCCTGATCTGAAATGGAACACGTACATCAAGTCTGTTGCCAAGGTTGCTGGAAAGATGGTGGGATCCTTCTACCGCTCCAGAAGATATCTCACTACTGATGCAATTCTCTATCTATATAAAAGCCAAGTACGTCCAATGATGGAATACTGCTGCCATATCTGTGCAGGAGCTGCTAAAAACAGCCTATCCTGCCTTGACAGAGTACAAAATAGACTTGTGGCTTAGTGGGGGATGCCCTTTTCTCTACCCTGCAACCTCTCTCCCACAGAAGAGACGTTGCGAACCTATCCTTGTTTTATATTTATTTCCATGGCAGTTGCTCGTCTGAATTCCAATCTCTGATCCCCCCTCGCCAATCTTTCACGAAAAACACCCGTCTAGCTGAATCCACTGTCAAAAATTTCCCCCACTCTATATCTGTGCCTAAATCAAAACCCGGATTCCATGAACAAATCTTCTTTCTTAGAACTGCACGCCTGTGGAACTCTGTTCCGTCTGCCTGCTTCCCACCGGACTACAACGTGGATGCCTTCAAGTCCAATGTAAACAAATTCCTAATGAACCGTCCCCTTAAGTAAACACTTCATCAAATCTCCACACTAACGTAATGTACTTGCAATAACCCTCATCCCTGAGTGGCTTCCGGCCCTTGATAAGTGGTGATCACTGTGTAAAAAAAAGCGTCTTGTTATAATTAATACCTTTAAATAAATTTTAGCTAATCGTATGGTGTTAACATGAGACACGAGTCATCTTTAACAGACTTCATCGTCTCATACACTACATCCAACTTCAGCTACTTTGCTGTAAAGAGAGAAATAAACACTATGTATGCCATTGCATACTGCTCTACTGATCTTTACACTTTTCGACAAATTACGAAGAGAGGAATTCGCATATTTCTTACATTAGGCCACTTATTTCATTTACCTTGAATGCCACAATCTACACAGAGTTATACAATATTATTTAATAGACAATATTTGCATGTTTGATCATTGTGGAATCATCAGCGTGGAGAAAACTATTCAACCGGACGCACGATTTGAACCTTGAATGCAAGTGACTATTTAATTTAAATGTGAATGTTCACACCAATAAGGCTAACTTAAACAGCTATGCTCTCTTTCTCTCTCACTTTCTCTCTCTTTCCCTCTCTCTTTCCTTCTGCAACAGTTTGCTAATGCTCTCTAATAGTGAATTGTTCAAATACGCCAACGTTTCTTATTGTGTTGTTTAGAAAATATATCCCAAAATTTGTAATGATCGATTCATATATCTAGGAGTAGATCACACACACACATATTCATACCCAAAATATTGAAGAGCTACGCAATTAGTACTATTAAAACGAGTTTCCTTTTGCGCGTCAGAATTGATTTGTGTACATAATCAGCGCTATACTCGATGAAGACTTTTTCAAGAATTTAATGAGGCATATCTGCGAGTGCGATACGTCTATGACAGGAGTTGCTTTCTCCAACAGAAATAAACCTTTCAGATTAAAATCCCGTTTGATCCATTCCGGCGTAATAAAAAACATAGGAAGCATTACTTTTGGACGTAACTCCTCTATATATCTATACCGTAGTATCTTTAGTGTACGTACGTACGTGTGTCAGGGTTTCCAGTCGTAGCTATACGGTCTAAAGATGGTACAATGATATCGTGGGATTTCTGATCGTGCCGGTCGTACAGAGAATGGAAATATATAACATGCTCTTATAAGGAAATAGGAGATAAACCGTAACAAGCAGAATGGGCCAAGATCACAGTGAAGTATCTATTTTGATGCTGCACGTCGCCTTTGCTGTCCTTTGTGACTGGATGAGAAATCCTTTATGACTCGACAAGTTTTATTTTTGTTCCTATCCAGAGTGCTTCTTTTTGGGGAGCTGGATTTTATCCACCTTATAAAAACGACATTGTGTCCAACTCCGCCTTCGTGGGGAGGCAAGTAAATCGGAATCAGATATATTCTGACACTACATTAACCAGATTACTAAGATAAATACGTTTACAGATCTTAAATGACAACAATAATATCGAGTGGTCTCCATTCACGCTGAACGTCCACAGAATGCCTAACAGAAATATATTACATACTAGCCTGGGTGCCCGGCTTTTCCCGAGTGTTTGGAGGTGTGTGTGTGTGTGTGTGTGTGTGTGTGTGTGTGTGTGTGTGAACATATATATATATATATATATATATATATATATATATATAATAAGTGGTAGTAGGAAGGAAGGCTCGAACTCGTACCGCGAAGGAGGAAAAGATGTGAAAAAAACCCTGACGTCTTCGATTACAATGGTGAAAGCTTAAATTAAGGCTAGTCAATCAAAAAGAGGGGATGCCTTCCGAAAACATCAGCAAAAATCGACCCCTCCCTGTAATAAAGTGCCCAGTTAAGGGTGAAGGAATTTGTGTTTTGGACCACATTTTCGATATTTGTCATCCGGGATGTCGAGCCTCAAAACAATACCAATCTCCTGAAAATCCCCGCCTCTGTCTTGAGTTTTTTTGTAGAAATTAAATACAAACATACATACAAACATTTAAACAGGGAGGTGAGATTTATATTATAGATGAAAAAAACACTCTGTGGAATTTCCACAGGTCCTGTTAGTATATTATATTAATATTTTTCTTTTATGTATAGACACATATAACATTATGAAATAATATAACAGTGCATATATAGAATTGCAATATTTTCTTCACCACCGCGTGAAGAGTAAAGCACTGGCATGAAATAATTTTCATGGTGAACAACTACAAAGAAGCAGTCATGTTTTATTCACGGATAAATCCAATTGGATAAATTTAGTCTGAATTCCTTTGGGAAAGATTAGTAAACGTTTTTATATTGTATATGTTTAGCATGCTGTAAACTGTTTTTTAAAGGGAAATGATCGTGTTTAAAAAACTATGCGGATATACATCTTTTAAAACCATCACAAATAAAACCTACTTAAAAATGAACGCATGCTCAAATAACAGTCATTTAATTTTTAATGAGGAGACCAAATACACCTCGCAAATGTTTTGCAGTTTAAATTAATTTTGATTGAAATGTGGATATCAAATTAGAGAATTAAGTAAGAATATCGAATTGTAGGCTCCTGTTGTTTAAGCTTTTCTTCCTGGACGTAATAAACGTCTTCCACATTTAATGAGGAACATTTGGTCGCTATCTTATGTCAACGGCCATTTTGCATTGTTAAAATGCTTACTTAGCAATTTAAAACATTAGTAAATTTCAGTGTGGCTGGTGGATAATATAAAGTTTTTTTTTGATAAAAAAGAAAAGAAAAAAGTCCTTTAAATACACCTGCATGTGCTATGTCCGAATATGCATTTTTTTTTTTTTGTGAGAAAATTTATTTCTTGGAATATAAGTTATTTCTAAATTCAACTTGTTCTACTTAATGCATATTAGAATACTTTTAAAAGGATGTAGCTGGTAGTTTGTCAATCTAAAGCAAAACTAAGCAACAGGCTGACTATAGTTGAAGGCAACCCAAAGACTCCCTTTTTAGTAGATACCACATAAAAGTATTCGTCAGAGCGCCACGCCATTCGCAATGCGATTCCTCTTTGTATTATTTAGATTCATCGGACTACTGTTATCATCTTGAGTGTAATTTTCACAACGTTGCGGGCGATGTAACCTCCGACCTTCTTCAGCTGTATCTTGTTGAACTCCGGAACGTTTTTGTCGAACTCTGGAATTTGGACGGAATTTCGAAAAATTTACTTTACGAGGGTAGCACGCTCTTGTTCCGTAAGCTATGACTGGATAGAGATCCTAAGTAATTCGCAATTGTATTTTTTCGGTTACCAACACTGAGTCTTCAACATTCAGAAGAATATCACTTTTTACAATTGATTTTTCCAAATATTCTAACCCCTGCGCGACGGGTCCCAGTACGAATTTTAGAAGTCTTAAATCTATTTTTATTTCTAGTAAATATCACTGTTTATTACTTAATTATTACTATATCTTAATGTACACATATCTCTCTCTCTCTCTCTCTCTCTCTCTCTCTATATATATATATATATATATATATATATATATATATATATATATATATATATATATATATACATGTTTTTACTTATTACTTGTATATATTATCTATCGTTTATAATTACTGGACCCGATATCGTATATAAATTATATGCTAGGTCTACTTAGTAGTTGGTTATTCCCCTGCATATGTGCTGGTTTTTTCAGTCGTCTTACTCTCCACCGTTCCTCCCTGTCTATTTTTTTTACTTTGTCCCATAATGGCAAATTGTTTCCATTTTCCTTCCAGATATGGTCGAGTATAGAATCCAAATAACCAATCCTCATCTAAGAAAATCAGAAACGCGATTCCTCTTATAATGCTAAACGCTTGGATAGGACGCATCATGTATCAATTTAATGGTATGTTGTTTATTCTTATGATTTTTTAAATAACTCTATTTCCTTTTTTTCCCCATTTGTCTTTAAAAAAGTGTTTTTTTGTTCTTATGGATTGGTATGAGTCTCTGATGAGTTGTTTGGTCAATGTATATTGTTCCTCGAAACACGTGTAAGACATACCATAGCAACAAAAAAGTGAATATGAAAGTTATATAAATATATTTGTTGTTTTTGAATGATTTCTAACGATATATATGTTCTGACATTGCACATTATTTTATTGAGTATAATTAGATACGGAAATTTGAAAAAAAAATATTGAAGATATACAGTAGGACCCCGGGATACGGCTACTCCTGGTTACGTTTTAAAGATTACGATGTTTTTCCTGCCCCTGGTTACGGGTTTTGCCCGCCCTTGCAGTACTATTTAAGTTATTTAATTATATATATATATTTTTTTTTACATAGGCATCACCACATTATCAAGGCCAAGAGGCCACTCAAGGATAAGGGTTAAAGAGTGTACAGTAGAAATTGGACATTATAGTAATCATTAGTAATGAAAATTTGGTAAAGTTGATAACTTATATGGAACGGCTCATCAAGAACTTATTTACGTTAGACTTGAAGACAACCATATTGTAGTCAGCCGGAAAGCAGGAAAACGGAAGACAATTCCACAGGCGTGCAGTTCTAAGAAAAAAACTTTGTTCATGTTATACACGTCTATTATATATTTTACTCCATTTTGTTACTAATTTTTAATAGGTACTGTATAAAATTTTGCGTAGGTGCCGCCATACGGCGATTTCATCAACACCGGAAGATATTAATGCCGTATTTAAATATTTTTCCTATCAAAACGGTTATATATATGTATACATATATATATATATATATATATATATATATATATATATATATATATTTAATAGAAAAGGTAATTAATAAAAACCTGAAGAAAGTGCTCAATACTGTTATAGAGCAAATATACGTTTTATTTTTTATTACCGTTTTTTTTCTGTTCAGTTACATTTTTGCTTCAGCTACGCGAGCGTTTTTTGGCCGTTATGTAACGTTATGTAACCTCCTCAGACTTTACAGAAAGTTTGTTAAAGTCTGAGGAGGTTACATAACGGCAAAAAAACGGTTGCGTAGCTGAAACAAAAATATAACTGAACAGAAAAAAACGGTAATAAAAAATAAAACGCATATATATATATATATATATATATATATATATATATATATATATATATATATATATATATATATATATCATCCAGCCTTGACAGACGTGTTTTTAAATATTCTCTCCAGTACTTTTCTTTTAATGATTTGGAATTCATTATATTTGCGCTTTTTTCCAAGGAACTCTGCCTTTTGGATTATTTTGAACCATTTGGAATTTACCCATTGGATAGAAATTTTAAATTCGACCGTTTTGGATTTTACCATTTTTGGATTTTTACCCTTCACCGGACTGTCCATTAATTTGAAATCTTTTTATTATTTTTCTTTTGCCTCCTGTTCCCCTTACCTCACCCTTTTTTTAACCAAGTAAGATCTGTGACTTACTTGTAGTTTCATTAAATACTTTTATATGCAAAATCCGATCCTGCATTTTGCTAATTCCTGCCCTCTGATGAGAAGGAGAGTATTTCTTCGAAACTCCGCGGATTAAGGACTATCCACTTATCTTGTGCTTCCTTTTTTAAAATTAAATATGTTTTTAACTCTTTTTCAAGATGTCTTTTTAACATGTTTTATTAATCATTTGTTCATATATATATATATATATATATATATATATATATATATATATATATATGCGCGTGTGTGTGCGTGTGTGTGTGTGTGTGTGTGTATACTGTTTACAGTCTTTTCTCTCTTAGATAAAACGAATTTTCAAAGGGAAATTATTTTCGTTACGTCGGCCAACGTGTAACGTAAAATATTCCCCGTAAAAGTTCGTTTTTTTATCTAAAAGAGGAAAAGGGCTATTTTTAAGATCGACTTTTTTCGGTTTTCTATTCGTTTCGGTGAACTCCTTCCCAAAACGTATCTAAGAACACTGCTAGACATATAAATTACCTTTGTGTGACATTTGGAACAGATAATCCCAGCTGTTACATAACCTATGAGGAAGGAACTCACACATACACAAACAAAATATTTTTTATATAATAATAGAGATAGAGCGATATGTTCTCTGGTCTGCTGGAACGTCGAAATTTACGATCTGGCATAATACATGTATATATATATATATATATATATATATATATATATATATATATATATATATATATATGTCCCATGAACAAAGCTTCTTTCCTAGAACTGCACGCCTGTAGAAACTCTCTTCCGTTTGCCTGCTTTCCATCTGACTACAATCTGATTGTCGTCAAGTCTAACGAATACAAATTCCTGATAAACCGTCACCCTAAGCAAGCCAATTTAGAAATTTTCTACTACTTATGTTTACTACGCTATAATCACATTGACTAATGCATATCCATTAAAACTTATCCTCGAGTGGCCTCCGGGCCTTTATAATTGGTGATTCCTGTATATATATATATATATATATATATATATATATATGTATATATATATATACATTAGATAGATAGATTCTACATAGAATAAGAAAAAATCAGCTTGTTTCTTTCTTTTTTCATTCAAGGTCACAATTCGCCCATATATGGAGTATTGTTGTCACATTTGGGCTGGTGTATCTGCTACTGGTCTCTCCCTCCTTGAGAGGGCTCAAAAGAGAGTTTCCAACCTGATAGGTCCTGAACTGTCATCTAGGGTTCAACCTCTGTCCCACCGACGAGATGTTGCATTCCCCTGCCTGCTTTACAAGTATTTTCATGGCGGATGCCCCGACGAACTACAAGGCCTGTACTTTCTCGACCTAAATACCGCTGACAAATCCGACAAGCAGCAAAGTCTCACCCCTTCCATAGTAGAGATCCTTTGATGTAAGAAAGCCTTTCTACACTGATAGGTTCTTCCCCAGAACGGCTAGACTGTGGAATTCTCTTCCGGGTTCCTGCTTCAACTGTACTGACTTGCAGAAGTGCAAGTGTAATATGAACAGACATCTTGTTACTCAAATCACTACATAGTATCCCAGCAAATTGTGCCCCTGTTTATATCCCCCTACATCAAAGTGGCACTGCACCTTGTTTGGGGGTGAAAATGGAATAAAAAGACCCATTTCAATGCTAATCATTATTGAAGATCGATACAACAAATAATTCTATGAAGGCTTTTATAATCTGGAAGTAAGGGGTAATTATTCCCAGCATATTCACAATACACAATAAGCTTTTATTGTAGACATTTCCTTACTCCAACAGAAGGCATTTTTGACAATGCTGGGTGGGGAATGCTTGTAAGTTTCTAGGGTCCTTCTACGATAAATGCTTCTTACTTTTTAAATCAAAAATCGCAGAGCTGGTACGAAAGAAGTACGACCATTAAAACGGGCTACTTTTTATGTCCCAGAATGCATTTTTCTACATAGTCACCACCATTCGCAATGCACTATCATTAGTGATAAACTATTTCACTCTCGAACTCGTAGCTCTTCAACTTTTTGAGTTAAAACTTAGGAGGGTTTACATTTGGAAACTCCTTCGTATATATTTCTGCCTCTACAATTATATAAATGCATTTTTTGTGTGAGTTCGTTCCTTATAGACTCCGAAACTGCCGAACAGATTTTCTTTAAAATTTACAGAAATTTCGTGTTTTTTAGGAGTGATCTTACTTAAGTTTCGTTTCAGAATATCCCCGAAATTACCGATAATCGATCATCGAAACCGTTATTTCAATTTATTTATCATCGGTAAAGCCATTTTTGAATGTCGTCTCGTTGCAACAGTGATAGAACATAAAACAACGGGCCGTGAAAATTCTAATGTGGGTATGTTGATAGCATGTGTTTATTTATTCATTTATTTATTTATCTTGCCGTGATTTCTAGGTTCAAAGTCCGACCGTAAATTTCTTTTTTTTTCTTCATTAACTGCAAAGAATATTATAAGATTTGAAAATTTATGTGTCTTTTGGTTTTTTTTTGTCTTGCATGACGTCTGTATGTTTGAACCCCGCGCGTAAATTTTTTTTTTTTTTTTGTAAACTGGAAAGTTTATCTCTTCTTCTCTTCTCTTCTTCTTCTATCTTCTATTCTATTCTATCTATCTATCTTCTATTCTTTCTTCTATCTATCTTCTATCTATCTTCTATCTATTCTTTCTATCTTTCTTCTATCTATCTATCTATCTATCTTCTTCTTTCTTCTGTCTATTCTTCTATCTATCTTCTTCTATCTTCTTCTCTTCTCTATATAAATAAAATGAACTCATTTTTCCCCTCCGACTTTGACGTTTATAGGACTGCACCTGTATACATTTGGTGCAGCCGTATCATTCACAAACTGAATCACGACATCTGCCGTATGTTATAGGGTTATTACATATCCAGGATCTCGCTGATCAGAGTTTCCTATATTCTGTCTGGTGAGAGTCCGCTGTAAAAATCGGTTACATTTAATGGAAGTAGTAAAGTAAACTCTCTCTAACAAATTCATCCTACCACCGCCACCCACTTACACCGTTCCAGACCGTTCACAGGAGACATTTAAAACCGACTACCGGTTAGAATTTATCTAAAAACTGGACTGGACTTACGCTGAAACGAGCCACGCTTACTTTGCCATTGGTTAGGATAAAACATAAACACAATTTATAAAGCATTTATTATAATAAAATTAGATTCAAACAGAACACAATCCGTTACCTGGAATTGAATTCGCAATTACATTACTTCGATTTCGTTATAACCCGCGGGGTTAGAGTTTAATGAAAACCTGAACTGACATTTACGTGAAACGCACCAAACTTACTTACTTACACAAACACAACTTCCGTTTCGCTCTTTCCTTACGTGCTTTTTTTTCTTTCTTTCTTTCTTACCTTTCGTTGTCTTTTTGCTTTATGGGTGATGGTGGTGGGGGTACTTCCCTATGTTTATCTTTCCTTTCGCTCTTTCCTTCTTTCTTTCTTTTCTCTCCATTTTCTGCTCTTTCCATTGTTAAAACGAAACGAAACAACCTGATATTCCAGGTTTTACTTACACTCTATCACTCTACGACTATTACTTGTGTATCCAACTCTATTTGTGCCACGTTCCTTTACTTTTTCACCGTACCACTTAACAGCCGACATTCACGTACATGGACTTCCCTTTGTGTTCTTTTTCTTGGGGGGCCGGTTTACATTACTACAGGTTAGCCATGGATCGGGCGATCGCTGTCAGACGTCACGATAATACGACTTCTTTTTTTTTTATTTTTTACTTTTATTAAAACAGAAAAAAAACCAATTGAAAATACTTTCAAACATAAAGTAAACTGATTCATGTAAGTAAAAAAAAAAGTAGCATTTACTGCCTTTGGTAATAATTATTTATTGCTTATTTGTTTTGTTTTTCACCCTTTTTTTCGACTAACCATTCTTAAATCTCACTATAAAATCGATTTTTCCAAGTACATTTCAGGTTGGGGGGGGGCATTCCAACCTCCGAAGGGGGTTTGTATTACTGTACACATATATTCGAAAAAGTTGTCAAAAAAAACAAAACAAATATATAACAAATAAATGTTATCAAAGCCAAGATAAGTTACTTTTCTGCCAAACTGGATATATTTTTCGTGTTTTTATTCAATGTAACATATTTATTCAGCTCGAAAACCATACAGTGTTTACCGATGTATTCGAAAATTCAAGAAGGCGTCTCACACCCTCTTTAACACCGTAAGTATAGAAAAAGGTGTTATAAATAAAAAACTATACAAAATACTATTAAAAACACGCCGAATATATGTCAACCTATTTCACATGTTTACCGATGTATTGGAACATTCAAGATGGCGTCTGATTCTCTCTTTAACACGGTAAGTGTGGGAAAAGATGTTATAAATTTTGTATAGTTTTTCATTTATAACACCTTTTTCCATACTTACGGTGTTAAAGAGGGTGTGAGACGCCATCTGGAATTTTCGAATACATCGGTAAACACTGTATGGTTTTCGAGCTGAATAAACATGCTACATTGAATAAAAACACGAAACATATATCCAGTTTAGTAGAAAAGTAACTTATCTTGCCTTTGATAAAATTTATTTGTTATATATTTCTTTTTGGACAACTTTTTCGAATCTATGTGTAGAGTAATACAAACCCCACAAAATATTTATTAAACAAAGAAATTAAAAAAAAAAAAGTTTATAACGAAAGGGAAATAATCGCTAGATTTTTAACTAATCGTCTTAAATTTTCCAAAATCGCTAATTCTCCCCACAAAAAAACTCCATAATGTTCCGTGTTTTCTCACTATGGGTTTGTATTACGGTACACATAGATTCGAAAAAGTTGTAATAAAAACAAATATATAACAAATAAATGTTATCAAAGGCAAGATAAGTTACTCTTCTACCTAACTTGATATATTTTCGTGTTTTTATTCAATGTAACATGTTTATTCAGCTCGAAAACATTCAAGATGTAGTCTGATTCTTTCTTTAACACGGTAAGTTTGGGAAAAGATGTTATAAATAGAAAACCTAATAAAATACTGTTAAATACTCGCTCAATACATGTTAATGTGACATAGGTTGACATATATTCGGCGTGTTTATAATACTATTTTGTATAGTTTTTTATTTATAACACCTTTTTCTATACTTACGGTGTTAAAGAGGGTGTGAGACGCCTTCTTGAATTTTCGAATACATCGGTAAACACTGTATGGTTTTCGTACCGATGTATTGGAACATTCAAGATGGCGTCTGATTCTCTCTTTAACACGGTAAGTGTGGGAAAAGATGTTATAAATTTTGTATAGTTTTTCATTTATAACACCTTTTTCCATACTTACGGTGTTAAAGAGGGTGTGAGACGCCATCTTGAATTTTCGAATACATCGGTAAACACTGTATGGTTTTCGAGCTGAATAAATATGATACATTGAATAAAAACACGAAAAATATATATATCCAGTTTGGCAGAAAAGTAACTTATCTTGGCTTTGATAACATTTATTTGTTATGTATTTGTTTTTTTTTTCACAACTTTTTCGAATCTATGTGTACAGTAATACAAACGCCCATTTTGTGTTTTATATACATAAAGTACAATTGTTGAATGTTACTGTTTTGATTATATTCGTTGGGGGGGAATTAAAAAATTAAGAAAGATTAAAATGTAGCGAAATTTAAGTTTCCGTTCCATTTTTACAACAACCGTAAAACAGTGCATACTCAGCAAGTTTTATCGTAATTTATAAGCATATTGAAACACTAAATCAACATTTTATTTATTTTTTTGCATAATTAATGATGGAAGTATTTTTCTGTTTATTTTCTTAACAGCTGTTAAAAAAAATAAATAATTTGTACATTCTCTTGAAAAAAAGAATCAAACTTTTCTCTACTTTCACATGTGTTCCATTTTAACAAACTGAGCCACAGCAACGCGTGGCCGGGTACAGCTAGTATAAAATATTTTTTCAAAAAATCAGTAAGTTCTCTAGAGTGCAAAGTAGAATAACATATGTTTTCGACTATGTTACTGCATGGAGGCATGTGAAGCTTCCTCCCGGCCGATTTCACGGATTTCGATGACAACAAAATATAGGAATGTGAAACATTCGTTGATCATCATTCAATCCTGGGCAACGTCGGATCTCCCTGCTAGTAAACTTATAAAACGATGAACTTGCTGCTATTACTAGATATAACAACCGAGCAATTCACACAGTGATCTGATTACTAGTGTACTAATTGGAATATTTGTATGACATACAAATACGTACCAACCATATATATATATATATATATATATATATATATATATATATATATATATATATATATATATATGAAGAATTCCATTTATTGAATATCGAATGGTGAGTAATTAATTTTGGCATGATAGGAAATGTCAATTAAATTTTTTAGATGATAATGCCCATACCTTCATAAGTAAGATTACTGGAAGATATCTGAGATAGATAGGTATGAATATCGAATGACAATTTCGTATATATGTTCAATACGCACGCGCGCACACACACACACACACACACACACACACACATATATATATATACACACACACGTATATATATATATATATATATATATATATGATGAATATTCACTCTATATATAAATAAATATTGTTATATGCAAACCGTACTTTGTTCACCAGTCCTTTTAATCTTATAATTTTGCTCAACCTTAGTTCTCGTACTCTTTTGTGTACTTTCTGGTATTCCTAATAATGTCCTATATAAGGTTTCAGAAATAAGTATATAAACGATTGCGTAGAAGAATCTTTAATAAGTCGTTCCGTCCGACCATCTTATTTCAAAAATGTTCCTTCCACCTTCACCTTATTTTAGAAGACGCACAGATCAGGTGGTCGTGCAGTGCGGATATTTCAGATCCTTCCTTATCAGATTTCCAATTAAAGCCCAAGTGCCATTTCTGTCCTAATCGCCCTCTCTTATACCAACGACGTCTCACGCTTGCGAATTCCTTAGAAACCCGTCGGAAGATCAGATAATCTAGGATTCTTACACGCAAACGTGATTTTTCTCGAATACTCATTATAATACCGTACTATGGGGAAATTGCGCCATCCGAGATAATTGCGCCATCCGGGGTAATTGCGCCAACTAGCTTAAAGTGCTCTTTTGACAACCACGCATATAAAGAGCACTTTTTTTAGTTGGCACAATTACCTCCGGGTTTGGCGCAATTCCCCCAAAGTACGGTACATATTTTAATTGCGCAGAGTTGGTCGTAACGGTAAATTTTAGACTATGGTATACTTGTTTAAGTGAAATAGTTAGGATTTGATGAATACACTCATTGTAATTAAGACAAGTCTAATTAGAACAGCCATGACATTCTTTTGTAATTTTTATTTTACTGGTCAGACTATTAGTTTGAAGTATTACAATGCTGAAGTTTTTAAATGCGGAATAATTATTCGTCTTTGACTTTTTTGGTTAATCTTCTCATCTTGACTGCTATCTGCATACGTTTCGATCAATGTAACTTTATAACATTCTCAGTTGTATCTTGTCGAACTCAACACGTGATGTACACGGGATTCAGAACGGGACTCTTTATTTAATCTAGATGAACCTGTCCCCAGTGGATATAGGACATGGTGAGATTCTTTTTAAAAGTTCCATTTTTAGCGATTAAAAGTACAAGCTCGGCACGGCGACCGAAAAATACGATTGCAAAGTGCTTAGTATTTCAAACAAATTATGGCTAAGGGAACAAGAGTATGCTATCCCCCGTGGATTAAATAAACAGTTCCGTGCGAAATCCTGTGTCGATTGCCAAGCTGGATATTAAGATTCACGAGGTCAACAAGATAAAACTAAAGAAAGCCGGAAGTTACATCAATCGACACTTTGTGCAAATAACACTCAAGCTCAGAACAGTAGTTCTAAGACTCCAAATAAGACGATTGTTTTCAAGATTGAATCAACAACTCGATGGGAATTTTGTTTTAAACAATATGTCTATGATTTACTATTCATTTGCAGATATTCTCGCGTTCGCTAAGTTGTTACCGGCTTGACTATCTCCATTCAAGTTTATGAGGTGATAGTTTTTTCTAGGTGTTTCTGATATAAAAATACCATCTCTTTTGCTAGATTAGCCCAAATCTGGCAAGAGCAATCACTGTTTTAGCTCTCACATTACCGGTTTGAGTCAATATTCCTGATTTATTGCAGTACAGATTTAACTAGGAAATTCATGGTCTTTCTTTGTCATTACAACATTTACCAAGTCAGTGTTTACTGATTTTATCCTCGTCCGATATCAGAAGCTTTTTGCTGTGTTGTATCCGTTCTATTTTAACGAATTTAATAAAGTAATGCTCGTTTTGTCTATCCAATTAATAGAGCGTGGGCGCGCGTATAACATAAGCAGCTATACAGCTGCAAATGACCGAGCCGGGTGCAAGGTGACGTCACAGCGAGGAAAAAAGTAAGAAAGCGATTATAAAAAAGAAAAACGTGGCATGAGAAGGTTAGAAATATACGTGTTACACACGTGGCCTAGGGCGATAGAAAGAAATGTTAAACCTGTCAAATACAGTGTTTACCACGTGTTTAACACGTCAAAGTCTTGTTAAGCGTCTTTGGGTACGAGATGAATTCTGAACAAGAGACAAAAATGTTATTCTGGAATTACCTGTAAATAAATGTTTGTTGTTTCAACTGAAAAGAAACGTAAATCAAATTCATACTTTTACTCAGTTGTTGCCGATAGTGTCATAGTTTGTAAAGAACATTTAATTTGATATCAATATGTACTTGTTGTACTATAAATAAGTCACAACTAAATTTACAAGAGTTTAGAATATCATAAGATCTTGAATGTATTGAAGATTATCCTTTTATGAGTGGTCTATCCGATATTTTTATCTATTAAATGACTGATAGCTTTTGTTTTAATAAAATCAAATGGCTGCCTGTGTGACTGGGCAATAACATTCGTATTCAATGGTAAAAATGGAACGATAAAATTGTCATCCTAAGAATCCGACATGTTTTTTTTCCGTTTCATGAAAACCTGTTTATGTTTTGTTGTTGTTGAAGACTATCTACCGTTTGAACAAAGCGATAGGAGCCTTCTATCCTGTCCTAAAGTGATACAATGTTCAACGAGCGTGATCGGAGATGCGCCGCATGATGCTCTCTACCGATCAGAGTAATGACAAGAGGACCATTACCAGCACAATCAAAATACATACGTAGCTAGATTACCACGAATAATAAGGACGTGCCCATGATGATAATAACGGAGTGTCTGGCCACGGTTATGGTCTCTATTGTGGTTTCAAGTAAGGGCCACATCTTTGAAGTCGGCTTAGAAGTAAACACTAAAGCGTACCTGGATGTATTGAAGAGTGTGGCGAAAACTTGGCGAAATGAAGCAATCGCTTACAGACCCTAAGTGAGGGAGCGGGTCCGCCAGCGGGCTACAAGACCAAAGAGAGAAAGGCTTGGCTTCAAAAGGTGTGTTACGATTTTGTACCCTCCTTCCCAGACCTGGCCCCGCTGGACTACTTCGTTTGTTCATACGTCTAGAACGTTATCAACATGACCTTCCACAACATAAATTCCAAGGCATTCGCTGAGTATTCACCGAGTATTCGCCGAGCTGTCGGCTGCGCTTGTGAAAAGGTCATGCTCTCAGTTTCGGACTCGTGTCGAGGTAGTGTGTGTGTGTGTGTGTGCGTGTGTGTGTGTGTGAACATTTATTGTTTTAGGCTCAAATCAAGTTATCAAATTAGATCCATGTCCAAGGAACCTATTTCTAAAATTTCAATTGTTAATACCCAAAATTGGCGGAGGAGTTTTCTAGAGTTCTCAAAGATCAAATCTTTGAACTTTGACCCCTTAACAGCCAAATTTCTGGCCGAAAACGGATTACAAAGATTTTCCCGGCTTCCTTTGAAAGAAGTTCGATGGGAATATGAAATTTACAAGCGGTCCTCAGTCACATGTATATCCCGTTGGAGGAGATGACGACGTCATGTTTTTGCAACTCTTTCAGGGAGATGTCGATGCCCTCCTATATTCAGCGCCTGGAATCCCCATATTGGTCACCCCTTTTAGTAATGAACATGCTCAACGTTGCTTAACTCCGGTGATCTGACAGGAACCTGTGTATCAACGTGATTACGCCATATCGAGACGATGATTGAGACTGAAGGCGGCTTAATTAAATAGATGTCAGATCTACTAGATAATCAAGTTACCTGAATTAATTTTCAATAAAATTTTTAAAATAAAATTCTGTAGGGCGACAATTCTCTCGGTCCACCTTGTAAATTACTCTTTTGTGCGTGTTTATTTCCCTGTAATTTAATATTTTTTCTGGCGGTTATTTTTTTTTATTTCCAGAGAACGCAGGTATTTGGAGAATATCTCGTTTTTATTTAACACTAAATTGTATACCTTTTATAATTATTTATACATTTATAAAAGTACTTTTATTAATTCAACCCATTAAATATAAAATATTCTAGCATTTTAATTTGCCTAATAATGTGCGAAATTTGATGGCTATTTTTAGCTGCTTTAATGAATAGTAAAAGTCATGTTTACATTTATCTTTTTGTGTGTATTTTTCTCTATTATAATATATATTCTGAATGGAAAATAATTACGTATATAAATGGATACGTTTTGAAAGCTATAAATGGATGCGTTATGAAATTTAGTGCGACACCACTGCTGATGACTGTTTTTTTTTTCATTTTTAAATGTCGAGCCGCTAGCAAGACACACAGACTACTTATAACACTCTCGCACACAGAATTCCACCATGCGGCAAAAAAGAAAAAAAAATACTTTTCATTGAAAAGGATGTGTAGCACAGAAATATATCTGATATAAGCAAATGTGTTTATATAAAAAATGCGTGGTTTTTAACTTTCAAAAATATCCATTTATATACGTAATTATTTTCAATTTTCAACTAACATAGAACGCTGCAAGTGCAGGTAAAAAAATAAACATATTTTCTTTCTTTATTACATTCTGAAGTGTATTGATATCTTCAGGATTTCATACTGTGAAAATCAAAAGCTGAATTAATTTAAATCGACACGTAGAATTTCGGCGTCCCTTTACTATATATAAATATAGTAATCTAATGAATCTACTTACACTCACATCTCATGAATATACGCTATGTGCTGTTTTTTTTAATGGCCATCAATCTATCTATCTATTATTAAAAAAAAAAAAAAAAATTATTCAATTTCACCGCAAACGAGGCACGGTATCACTTTGAAGCAGGGGGCTATTATTAGGGACTTAATTAGCGGGGTCATTATAAAGGGAGATGAGTAGAAAGATGTTTGTTAACATTACACTTGAACTTCTGCATATCAGTGCAGTTGGGAAAGCAGAATCCCGGAAGGGAGTTCCAAAGACCCGCAGTTCTGGGGAAGAAACTATTGGAGTAAACGGCTTTCTTGCACTTAGGGATCTCTACTGTAAAGGGATGAAACTTAGTAACTTGTCGGGTTTGTCGGGTGTAGTTACATCGCGGAGGTACAAGTGTTTGCAGTTCGTCAGAGCATTCACCATTAAAGTATTTGTAGAACAGGCAGAGGGATGCAACATCTCGTCGATGGGACAGAGGCTGAAGCCTAGATGTGTGAGGAATATTTCCATTCCCTCCATGTTACCCTTTTTTGTGGGCGCCTAGCAGGGCATGAAAAGATATAAGCAAACAACAAAATTACCTTAAAATTGAACAGACGTCTTTATTAATGTAATCCTCGAGGTTGCAAAAAAAAAATGCTACACTTTTTTCAGCTGCACATAACTGGCTCGGGTATAATAGGATCTTATGATCCAAAGGTTCCCTTGGGAGTATCAGAGTTCGATTTACAGAGTTAGCAGTTTATCCAGAGTTAAAGTCCATCTCCTTCTCGTTTCAACGTAAGTCGTCACTGTCGACAAGTAGAGAAATGTTTAACTTAGACTTTTCGTCTAAAAATGATTCGTTAACATCGGCACGCTGAAACACGTTTAACTTAGATTTTTCATCATAACTGTTCACTCATGCCTTGTTGGACAAACAAGTCCGAAAATTAATTAAACCCATTTTTTAGGGTTTTTAAAATCCCCTCGTGGGGAATATATTGAGGCAAAGGCTGCCATATGGTACGGCGGGAAGGGTGACGTCTCCTCCGTTCGCTGTCTTGTCGAAAACTGTCTCCTGAAAAACAAACAGACACAAATTTCGCGCCCAATCTCTTCCGAGTGGCGTGACAAATTATTAACCAATGATAACTCCGCTGTTACTGCTATAATTTCTCACACATGACAGTTCAGGACCTATCAGGTTGGCGACTCTCTTTTGAACCCTGTTCAGGAGCGAGAGACAAACAACAGATGCACCAGCCCAGATGTGACAACAGTACTCCATACATGGGCGAATGGTGGCCTTATAGAGGTATAGGATACTGTCAGGCGTAAGTAGTTTTCTAACACGGTAGAGGCAGCCAACTTTCCTTGCATCAGCCTTGGCAATGCTCTCAATGTATCTATTCCAGTTCATATTCCCTGTAAACGTTAGGCCGAGGAGTTTAAAAGAAGTACTTTCAGGCAATGTGTTCTTGGCCATTGCTATTGGTGGTAGAGAAGGTTTCTTGTAGTTATTGAAGGAAACAAGCTTAATCTTAGCAGCATTGAATGTGACCAACCATTTTTGTCTCCATTCCACTACAGATTGGAGGTCATCCTCTAGTGTTTCTGCCATTTCCTTTGATTTGTGTTCATTTGTTTTCCCTTCATATCTGTTATAGAAAGTGGTGTCATCGGCAAATATACCCATCTCCGAAACAATTTTATCAGGGAGGTCATTTATGAATATCAGGAATAATAGAGGTCCAAGGATAGACCCCTGAGGTACTCCCGCATTTATGTCATATTGTTTAGATGTACGACCGTCGAGGACAACTTTGATTTTTCTATAACTAAGAAGGATTTAATTACATTATGAATTCTTCCAGTGATTCCATATGATCTAATTTTCCTTAGAAGACCATCGTGCCATACCCTGTCAAAAGCCTTAGATATATCAAGGGCCACCGCTCTACTCTCCGCTTTTTTGTCCAACGAACGGTATATACGTTCAGAAACTAAAGTTAAGATATCTGCTGTTGAATGGGCTTGCCTGAATCGATATTGTTTGTCAGTCAGGAGTTTAGCACCTGTTAGGTGCTGGACTAGGGCTTGATTAACTAAGGACTCAAATATTTTGGCGAAAAGCGGGAGGAGACTAATGGGGCGATAATTTAGTGGGTCAGTTCTTTCACCAGAATTCTGGAAGACTGGTTCCACAGAGGCGGTTTTCCAGCAGTCGGGAAAACAAGATTCGTTAAGGCATTTATTGTAAAGTTTGGAGAGAACTGGAGCAACCTCGGCAGAGCATTTTTTTAATAGCACAGCCGGGATGAGATCTGGCCCACATGCTTTCGAGGTGTCTAGGGTTTTTATAATAGCATGTACCTTAGAAGGGGTGATTTTACAAATCGTCTAGTGTGGCGTCTGTTCGCAGAGGAAAATCAGGGAGTGAGTGGTGTACCGAGTTTAGTGTGGAGTTTGAAGCAAACTGACTGGCAAGCAGATTAGCCTTGTCAGTTGCCGTGCAAGCAACCTAATAATTGTTTGATTGTGGGGGAGTAGTTGACTGTTCATTATTTACTACGCTATTGTAGATTTTCCAAAAATCCCGGGTTCCTAATTTCTGTGCTTCGATGCGCTTTCTGGTGGTTTCAGAGTAATCTGTCTTAGCTGTCTCTATCACTCTCTTACAATTATTTCTAGCTTCTATAAAATTCTGTTTATTTGGGCTGGACTTATGAGGGTGTAATCTGCGGAACGCATGCTGCCTTTGACAAATGGCAGCTGCACAAGCAGAAGTAAACCATTGGGAAGAGTGGGGCTTGCTATAGAATTTCCGTGCGGGAACATGTGCTTCAATTGCAGTTTTGAACCATTCAGTGGTCTCATTTGCACACTGTTCCGCTGGAAGAGTAAAGATATTTTGCCATGGGGCATCTCTGATGAGCTCCCTGCTGGCTTCCCAATCAGCCTTTTTGTAATACCTTGTTGTTTGTAGTAGTGGGTCTTCAGTTTTAGGGCGAGAGTTTAGGCTGATTTCTACCATTATCACAGCGTGATCAGCATTCCCGAGTTGGCTGTTGGCATTTGTTGTACAGTCATTGGGAACCGTTGTCAGAAAGAGATCTAGAAGTGAGGCATGTTGATCTTGCTGGTCTGGGAAACGTGTCGGAAATGTAACCAAATGAGATAGGGAATGGGATATAGAGAAGCTATGTGTTGCGCTACCAGCTACGTCTGTGTGATTAGAGAATCCTAGCCAGTAACTGTGGTGGACACTGAAGTCACCAAATACATGTATTTGTGCGCTAGTATCGAGGGAGAGTGCTATATCTATGCTGTCTGAGACTTTGTTTATTAGGGTACTGTCTTGGTTTGAGGGAGAGCGGTAGAGAAAATACAAGTAGCTAATATTGTGTTGCACATTTAGTCTGAAGCACATAAAGGCCTGGTCCTCTGATTCTAGTTTTATTTCTCTAGTCAGAGGGAGGGTGTTACGAATATAGACTCCAAGCCCATGCATATGTCTGTCCGAGTCCTTACGGTAGAGTGGGAGATAACCAGGCATGTTAAAGTGGTTAGAGGGAATGATGGAGTGAAGGTTAGTTTCACTTAATGCTAAAATATCCGGGGTGATTACAAGGAGAAATGACTCAACATCATCTAAGTTAGTTCTAAGCCCGCGGATATTAGTAAATGCAAGCCTCAAGGGAGGAGGCAGGTTGGTTTTCTTTGAGTTTGGTCCTGGCTTAAACGTAACTTTTGCTTGAGCTGTCATTTCATTTAATTTTATTTAAAAGTTTCAGTTATATATTATATATATACTAGCGGGGGTACCCGGCGTTGCCCGAGTGTTTGTTTCCGGGACGGGGGGGGAGTTTAAAAAATGTTATGATAGGTAAGTAGGAAGGATCAAACCTGGAGTCATGAGTAAAAGTAGGAAAATAAAGTGTGAAAAAAAACATCTGCAACGTTAACAGTTCGGCCACAAAGAAAAGTCCATTCCAGTTGTTTAGGAAAAAAAAAAAAAAAAACGACTACGGTAGGTCGGCGCGAACGTGAAAATATAATGTGAATTGTCCAGCACGCTAACCACTACGCCACAGAGCACTGCAGCTTAGTTTAGTGATTTTAAATAACTTCACATGAAAGAACTACGAAGCCAAACCGGTGTTCTCTTCTCAACTGTTCCTTGTGAACGATCCCCAAACGGTGTTAAGTGGTGGCAGGGGGGGAGGAATTTATTAGAGAGAAAATATTTTACCACTTCCATTGATCTTAACCGATTTTGGCCGTGACTTCTCAGCAGAAAAAGTATAGAAATCTAAGATTATCGAGGAATTTGAGAAATAATAAGCCTATAACACACCTCAGATATTGTTCTGCCGTTTGTGCATATTATATTTGCATGAAATATCTTGATTTTTAATCCTATTAATGTCAAAATCAGACGGGAAAAATGAGTTCATTTTATTTATATAGAGAAGAGAAGATAGATAGAGATAAGTGAACGTGTCTGTGTGTGTGTCTGTGTACATTTTCCTATGCGATAACTCTGTCAATTTTCAGTATACATGCTTGAAATTTAATATACAGAGTACTGAAATTTGGGAAAATCATTCTCATCCGTTTTCGGCCAAAAATATGGGTGTTAAGGGGTCAAAGTTCAACGATTTGACCATTGAGAACTCTAGAAACCTCCTCCGACAATTTTGGGTATTAAGGATTGAAATTTTAGATATAGGTTACTTGGATATAGATCTAACTTAATAACTTGATTTGAACCCAAAACAATAAATGTTATGGGATCATAATAGGGGTCACATTTAAAAAAAATTGACCCTTTTTTTTTCTTTTGCTCAATATACACCCCCAAATACGCGGGAAACGCCTGGCTGAAATGCTAGTATATCTATAAAAATGAACGTATCTGTGTGTGTGTGTGTACATTTCCCTACAAAATAACTCTGTCAATTTTCAGTCTACAGACTCGAAATTTTATATACAGGCTACTGAGATTTTGAAAAATCTTTGTAATTCATTTTCGGCCAGAAATTTTGCTGTTAAGGGGTCAAAGCTCAACGATTTGACCTTTGAGAACTCTAGAAAGCTCCTTCGTAAATTTTGGGTATTAACAATTGAAATTTTAGATAGCGGTTCCTTGGACATTGATCTAACTTAATAACTTGATTTAATTCCAAAATAATGAATGCTCAGGGGTCATAATAGGGATCAAATTTGAAAAAAAAAATTGACTTCTGCAAAGACGTCAGGGTTTTTTTTAACGTTCTTTTCCTCCTTCGCTGTACGAGTTGGCGCCTGCATTCATAATCCTACTTTTTTGTTTTTTGCTCAAAATACACGTCCAAACACCCGGGTAACGCCGGGCTTAAATGATAGTGATATAATAAAGTAAAATTTACAAAATATGGATTGACGTGCTGAAGTTCTGTCAATATTCCCACATCATTTTCAACAGGAAACGATATGAATATTTAAATAATTCTTCTAGATATGGATAAATTCTCGATTTATCAAGGCTAAACAAAGGGATAAAACTCAATATTTCATCAAGCAAGTGGAGAGTTTAACATGCGCATCCCATGTTAAAAATGACTTTTTAGATTTATATGGCGATTGAATTTTTACAATGTGATATTTGCGTAAATTCTGGCATACTGTCGTTTGATAACCTCATGAGTAAGTACAAAGTAAATATTTTGTGCAAGCTGATTTTTATACATATTGGGATTTAGCTTCGGGGCTACCAGTATATCGTATGGCTATATTTGATTAAAACAAAAACAACAAAATAGTATTATCTATATATTAATATGATAGCGTGTGAGTTATTTTCTGTGTCACGCTTACATCCACGTCGTTTAATTTTTATGTACTTCCATTTCTTGTAATAAAGTCGACTATTTTTTATAAATAATTTTACCAAGAATTTCTCATAAATATTTGTTTCAGTTTTGATTATAACTAATGGCATTCCAATAATTTTGCCTAAAAAGTAATCATTTTATCAAGAATTATTCAAATTCATGGTTTCGGTTTCGATTTTAGCTGATGGCACCTTAGTAATATATATATATATATATATATATATATATATATATAAGCAAAATGTATGTATGTATGTATGTTTGTGTGTCTGCTAAAAACTTTCGACAGGCGCGACGAAAATTCATAAACTCGGTATCAAATCAAATCATCATCCTTCGCTTAAAAAATATCGACAAATTGGCCAAAACCTTAACTTTTCACTCATAAATCGACAATTTTCGACAGGGGGGGTCAACAAAAACGGGTTTCTCGTAACGATGATCGATTCTACGCATGCGTCAGATAACGTTTTAGGTTCGAATCGTGGTGTGAGATGTTTTTTTTTCGATTTTTTAAATTTAAATATTGACCCCTGTGTTATTTAAGCCATTTTTCACGTAACGTTCGTTTTCCTGCTTTTTTTTCATTCGCTTATTCTTAGCGACACATCAAAACACCCGGGTATCAACCGATTTTTTAAATTTTAATGTCGAAACAGGCTTATTTAAGCCATTTTTCACGTGTTCGTTTCTTTCTGTTTTCATCGTTCGTTTGCCTTACGTAAGATTTTTTGTGTTTTTTATGTTTTGATCACCCCCCCCCCCCGCTTAATAAAAACGTTGAATGCTTACATCGTCATCGTCGCCGTCGTCGTCGTCGTCACGCTCGACGACTTTCAAGCATCTTTCACTAACTCATTCTGGCTGGCCGATTTTATTTTCAAAATTCGCCTCAGGGCTTTGGGTTCGATCCACCCCCCGGTTTCTTTTTTATTTAACACCACACACACCTACAAACACCCGGGAAACGCCGAGTACCCCTGCTAGTATATATATATAAAAGCGAAAATGAATGTATGTATGTATGTTTGTGTGTCTGCTAAAACCTTTTGACCGACGGAACAAAAATTCACAAACTTGGTATCATATGAAAGCCCCAACCTCCAGATGAGAACTATCGAAAAATTGGCCTAAAAGGACAATCAGAAGTGCGTAAACTGCTCGATTTTCTGCAGGGGGCCCCCAAAAAAGTGACATGTTAATGTTAAACATTACATATTTTTAAATCGATTTATAACTGCCCCCAAAAATACGGTCGCCAACTCTTCTACATAAAGTACACACGGGGCCGTTTATTTTGGGTCAAGTTGTATTTAAAACCCGCTGAGTCATGTCACGTGATCTTGACGTCAGCAAGCTGTAATAACAGTCTGAATTTAAAAACATTGTTGTTATCTGTAAAAATTTTTTTTAACCCTCACACAAGCTAAACTATGAACTTCTACGCTATGACAACGTTACCAAAGTTATTAGCACGTTAAAAGTAGTTAGATACGATAGTTAAACGAAAAATAACAAGCCAAAAATGTGAAGTAAAAAAATATGCTTACAAAAAATATTAACAATCGAAGTTTTTACAAAAAAAAAATAGCCAGACGCCATTTTCATTTTTAGTAACACTCTTTAGAGTAAGGAAGACGAAGTGAGAGAGACAGAGACGCAAACAGTGAGAGAGACGCAAACAGAGAGAGAGATAGACGCAAACAGAGAGAGAGAGAGAGAAACGTTAACTTTTTCACCCCGAAATCGACAATTTGCGACAGGGGGGGGTCAACAACGCATGCGTCAGATGGCGTCATGACGTCGTGACCTGATTTACTTTAAATAGTTGAAAAACCGAACAAATTTCATATACGTCGCTTTAGCTCAGGTAGTTAATGCCTTGGTTCAGTATCCAAACGTTTTGAGTTCGAATTGTGGTGTGAGATGGGTTTCTGTTCGATTTTTTAACTTTAAATATTGAACCCTGTATTATTTAAGCCATTTTTCACGTAACGTTCGTTTTCCTGTTTTTTTTTTTTTTTACTTCGCTTATTCTTAGCGACACCCCAAAACACCCGGGTACCCACCGATTTTTAAATTTTAATATCGAAACAGGCATATTTAAGCCATTTATAACGTGTTTGTTTTCTGTTTTCATCGTTCGTTTGCCTTACGTTAGTTTTTTTTGTGTTTTTTTCGATGTTTTGATTACCCCCCCCGCTTAATTAAAACGTTGTTTTCTTTTCTTTCTTCGCTTATAACAATGCTTACATCGTCATCGTCGTCGTCGTTACACTCGACAACTTTCAAACATCTTTCACTTATTCGCTTATAACAGTGCTTCATTCTGGCTGGCCGATTTTATTTTCAAGGCTTCGGCTTCGATCCTACCCCCCAACCCCGGTTTCTTTTTTATTTAACACCACACACACCTACAAACACCCGGGCAACGCCGGGTACCCCTCGCTAGTATATATATAAAAGTTAAAATGTCTTTCTGTCTATCTGTCTGTCTGTGTGTGTACATTTCCATGCGCAATAACTCTGTCAATTTTTAGTCTGCACACTCGAAATTTGATGTACAGGGTACTGAGTTTTGGGAAAATCGAATTGATCGGTTTTCGGCCAGAAATTTTGCGATTAAAGGGTGGAAGTTCAACGATTTGACCTTTGAGAACTCTACCAAACTCCTCCGACAACTTTGAGTCTAAATAGTTGAAATTTAAGATATATATATTTCTTGGACATGGATCTAACTTAATAACTTGATGTGAGTCCAAAACAATAAATTTTAAGGGGTCATAATAGGGGTCAAAGTTAACAAAATTGACCGCTTTTTTTTTTTTGCTCAACATACACTTCCAAATACCCGGGAAACGTCGGGCTGAAATGCTAGTATATATATATATATATATATATATATATATATATATATATATATATATATATATATTTTATAAATAATTTTATGAAGAATTATTTATAAGTTTTTTTTCGGTTTCGATTATAGCTGTAGGAGCTGAAAGTTTTATATATATCATATCATATATACGTGTACTTTACGATGTGGGAACGCCGGGCGTCCCTCTTAGCTTAGATTGCAGTTTTAACACAAGAGCTACAATAATATCAGAGCGTCTGAACAGAATGCCAACATCAATATATTACATATGAATGAGTCCCCTATGAAATTTCCACAGTTCCCGCTATAGAAAATCAAAATAATTGTTAAATATTAAAACTGACACCTTTATTTTCTAAATGAATTGAGCCAACCCTCGTACAAATGTCATTTTGAATGATGTTTAATGTGCACATATAAACGCGGTATTTAATGAAATATCCAAACGTTTCATTATTTTTGTCTTTGTAAATACGACTAGAATCTAAATTCTATTTTTATAAATTCTCTTATATGCGATAATAATTAAGTAGGAAATAAGTAAATAACTTGCAAATAAAACTATTATACGAAAAAATAACGCAAAAAACCGAAACAAACAAACAAAAAAAATCTTCCTTTTCGTTTGGAATCATTTATTTCTGTTGTTCCGTGTTCCTAAACAAACGTCCAAAAACAAAATGCAGACATTGACGAAGAGGAGCTGTGCCCGCCCTTGTCTTATCGAAGAAAGATAACTTATGCTCTTGTCACGTCTAAAACACAATCTCATCTTATTTAACGGAGGTATTGACTTTGTAATCCGCCCCGTCTAAGCCGTGACCTTTTTCAGTCACCTTCTGCCAATCAGTTTAGAGGGGCAGCGTGTGTCAGCTCTATTTCCTATACAATACCACACACTAAAACTTATAGATTTGTTTATCAATTTATCTACATCGCTATCCTCATCTCTCTCTTGCGATATATATATATATATATATATATATATATATATATATATATATATATATATGTGTATGTGTGTGTGTGTGTATGTGGTGTGTGTGTATACAAGTATAGTCCTTATTAACCGCCTATAACAAGGTTTCGAGAGAAGACAATATTTTGCAAGTTACATCGTCATTGGTCGCAATGCTTTTATTAAAGTCATTAAGCACTCTGCAATTATTTATTCGTCAACATAAGAATATGATAGTACAAACACGCATCCCTATGTCTCTCTGCCCCATCTCTCTCTCCCTTTATATATATATATATATATATATATATATATATATATATATATATATATATATATATATATTCTAGCACTTCGGCCCAGTGTTGCACGAGTGTGTATTTTAGCAAAAAAAAAAAAAAAAAAAAAGTGATAGTATGAAGGCAGGCTCGAACCAAAACCGCGGAGGAGGAAAGTAACGGGAAAAAACCTGACGTCTTTACTGTTACGACCACCACCAAACCGGGTGTGGCTTTAGTTTAAATTAAGGCTAGACAATCGAAAGTAGAGAATGACTTTCAAAAATATCGGCGAAAAAAGCGACTCCCTGTAGAAAAGTGCCCAGGTGAAGGTGAAGATACTAATGTTTTTCGCCAATTTTTCGGAGTTTCTCGTCTGAAAGATCGAACTTCTAAACGATTCTATCTGTCTGTCGGTGCGCCTGCCTGTGTATATTTCCTTACAAAATAACTCTGTCAATTTTTAGTCTACAGACTCGAAATTTGATATACAGGGCATTGAGACTTGGAAAAATATTTGTAATCCGTTTCGGCCGGAAATTTGGTTATTATGAGGTTCATCCTTTGAGAACACTATCAAACTCCTCGGCTAGTTTTGAGTATACATTGAAATTTTAGATATGCGCTCCTTGGATATGGATCTAACTTAATAACTTGATCTGAGCCCAAAACAATAAATGTTCAGGGGTCATAATAGGTGGCAAAGTTAAAGAAAGTACCTCTGCGTTCTCTACCAAATTACTTAGACAATTTCCGGCTTAAACATTTGAAATTTTACATAAAGGGTATTCATAGATAGCGCATGCTTTTTAATCGGTTTAGGTCGAAAATTTGAACTACCAGTATATAAATGTATGTATGTATGTTTGCATGTACGCCTAAAACTTTCGAAACGGACGACGTATTTTCACAAGATCAGTATTGTTTTAAAACTTGACCCTTCAAACAACAATTACCTAAAAATTGGCTAAAAACATAAATATCTTCACCTTCAGCTAGACACTGTTCTACAGGGAGGAATCGCTTTTTTCACCGATATTTTCGAAAGTCATCCCCTCTTTTCGATTGTTTAGCCTTAATTTAAACCAACGTCACTTCCTGTTTGGCTGTGGTCGTAACAGCAAAACGTTACGTTTTCCTTGTTCTTTTCCTCCTTTGCGGTACGGGTTCGAGCCTGCCTTCCTACTGCCACTTTTTTTTTTGCTCAACACACACCTCCAAACACCCGGGCAACGCCGACACCCATACTAGTGTATCTATAAAAGTGAAATTATCTGTCTGCTGTCTGCTGTCTGTCTGTACACATTTCCATACCGAACTACTCTGTAACTTTTCGGCCTTTAGACTCAAGATTTTACATAAGGGGCATTGAGATTTTGAAAAATCTGTTTAATTAGTTTTCGGCCAGAAATTTGTCTGTCAAGTGATGAAAGTTCAACGATTTTACCTTAGAAAATTCTACCAAACTCCCCCGACAATTTTGGGTATAAACACTTAAATTTTTTTATATAGGTTACTTGGACATGGATCAAACTTTCAATTCGATTTTTGACCAATAAAATAAATGTGCCCATGTAAAAAATTGGGGTCACAGTTTAAAAAAATTAATCTTTGCAGTCTCTACCAAAGTACTCACCCAATTTCTGGTGTAAGCATTTGAAATTTTACATAAAGTGTATTTAGACATATAACAAGCTTTTTAATCGTTATTTTTACTGAAAATTTCGCTGCCAAGGGGTAAAAGTTTTTTTAAAAAATCACATTTGAAGTCTCTAATATATTATTCAACCAATTTTGGGTTTAAACATTTGAAATTATACACAAACGTATTCAGACATGCAGCAAGCTTTTTAATCAGCTTTTCGGCGAAAATTTGGCAGCCAAGAGGTCAAAAGTAAACGAGTTGACACTCTACCCCTCCGCTAATTTTGGATCTAAACACTTAAAATTTTAGATAGAGGTTACCTCGACATGAGTACAACTTTTTAATATATATATATATATATATATATATATATATATATATATATATATATATATATACATGCACATAAAGTTATGAACAGTACATAGGGCCCAAGCAAAGCCTGGATGAACTGCTAGTCTATATATCTATAAAGGTGAAAATATCTGTCTGCCTGTGTACATTTCCCCACCAAAATAACTCTATAAATTTTCGGTATACAGACTTGAGATTTTTATCCATTTTCCGCCAGAAATTTTGCTTTAAGGGGTCAAAGTTCAAACGATCTGACCATTGAGAACTCCAATTTCTCCGCCAATTTTGTGTCTAAAAACTTGAAATTTAATATGTAGTTTACTTGGACACGGCTGTAAATTTTTAATTTTATTTGAGCTCAAAAAAATTAATGTAAAGCGTTCAAAAGTAGGGTCAAATTAAAAAAAAATTGACTATACCAAATTACTCAATAAATTTCTGGTCTAAATATTTGAAATTTTACATAATGGGTATTCAGAGATATGGCAAGCTTTTCAATCGGTTTTAGTCGAAAATTTTTGCTACATAGGGGTCAAGGTTCAAAATATTTGATCTTTGCGGTGTCCAGCAAACTACTCAGCAAATTTTGGGTCTAAACATTTGAAATTGTATATAACGTATATTCAGACATGCGGCAAACATTTCAATATGTCTTGGGGCAAGGATTTGGCGGCCAAATGGTCCAAGTTTAAAGAGTTTCCCTTTGCAGATTCTACCAAACTCTTCGGCCAATTTTGGGTCCATACACTTAAAATTGTAAATGTAGGTACTTGGATATGGTCCAAACATTTTGTTTTGAGTTGAGATCAAAACAATAAAATTCAAGGGTCACAATTGGGTCAAATTTAAAACAAAATGTACTATTTCTACGAAATTACTTAGACAATTTTTGGTATGAACATTTGAAATTTTACCTGAAAGTATATTCACACATAGGGCAAGTTATGAACAGTTCAAATGGCTCGGGCAAATCCGGGCAAAAATGCAAGCAGTCAATAAGGTAGGTTTTGAAAGTAATAGTAAATTAATAAGAAATAATTTAAGGTTTGAGATTAATAGTAAATAAAGATTAATTAGGTTTAGAGTTTGGAGTAATAGTAAATAAGTAGCAAATAATGTTGGGTTGAATAAATAAGTTTGGAGTTAAGAAAAAATAAATGTTGGGTTGAATAAATAAGTTTGGAGTTAAGAAAAAATAAATTAATAGCAAATAAGTTTGGGTTTGAGATTAATAGGGAATTGATAAGAAATGCGTTTGGAGTTGGGAAAATTGTAAATATATAGCAAACAATATTGAGTTTGAGATTTATAGTGAATTAATTGTAAATAAGTTTGGATTTGAGGACAATAGTAAATTAAAATCAAATAATTTTGGGTTTGAGATTAATAGTAAATTAATAGCAAATAAGTTTGGAGTTGGGAAATGCTTAATTAAATGCCAATAATTTGGGTTTGAGGTTAATATTGAATTAATAGTAAATATGTTGGAGTTGAGAAAATAGTAAGTGACTATCATATAATAATATTGGGTTTGAGATTAATAGTGAATTATTAGTAAATAAGTTTGGATTAAGAAGAATAGTAAATTAATAGCAATCAATTTTGGGTTTGAGATTAATACCGAAGTAATAGTAAATATGTTTGGTGTTGAGGAAATAGTAACTTAATAGCAAAAAATTTAGGTTTGAGATTAATAGTGAATTAATCTATCTATCTATCAATCGATCTATCTGTCTATCTATCTATCTATAAAAGTGAAAATGTCTCTGTGTATGTCTGTGTACAATTCCCTATCAAATAACTCTGTAAATTTTCGGTCTGGAGACTCGTGATTTGACATAAGGAATATTGAGATTTGAGAAAATCTTTTTAATCGGTTTTAAGCCAGAAATTTGGCTGTTAAGGGGTCAACATTGAACGATTTGATCTTTGAAAACTCTACAAAACTCCTCCGACAATTTTCGGTCTAAACACTTGAAATCTTAAATTTAGCTTACTTGGACATGGATCAAACATTTTAATCCGATTTGAGCCCCCAAAATTATTGTTAAGGGGTCAAAATTGGGTAAAAGTAGAACAAAATTGACCTCTACTCAGCAAATTTTGTATTTAAAAACCTGAAATTTATACAAAACAAGTAGTCCGACATCCGGCAAGCATTTTAACTAGTTTTGAAGTGAAACTGTTGAAGATTCTCCAAAATACTTTCGCCAATTTTTGGTCTAAAGACTTGAAATTTAAGATGTAGGTACTCTGGATACGGCTAAAACTTTCTCTTTTGATTCAGCCGGAAATTTGGTTTTCAAAACTCTACGAAACTCCTCCGCCAATTTAGGGTGTAAACATTTGAAATTTTACATGTAGGTTACTTGGACATGGATCAAACTTTTTAATTTGATTTGAGCACCAAATAATGCATGTTAAAGAGGTCAAAGTTAAAAAAAAAACAATGATCTGCGGTCTTTACGAAATTACTCAGATAATTCCTGGTCTAAACATTTAAAGGAGTACATAAAATGTATTCAGAGATAGCGCTATTAATCGGTTTTGGTTGAAAAATTGAGCTACAATGTCTGAGGAGGCTGTTGGATCATAAACATGGTCCAACATCCGAAACACATGTAAACAAACTGATAAAACGGTAATAAAAAAATAAACCCCATATTTGCTCTCTTCAGGTTTTTACTAATTACCAGTTTTACTAAACGATATATATATATATATATATATATATATATATATATATATATATATATATATATATATATATATACGTTTGAACTTTATTACTCAAATCCCTACCATGTGTGAATATATTGTTAAGTATTAGTTATACTCATTTAGAAATGCTTTAAAGCTTCGCCGCTCATTCATTTTGCGACAAAATTTCAAACAATTTATATTCATATGTCACCTTCTCAGCTGTTATTTGAAATTTAAATTTTCAATTTTCGTTCATTAAACCGAAGTTACAATTAAATCACTGGTTTTGAGAAGTCTACAGAATAAGTAAGGAACGTGAGAGATGATTTCTTCCAATAGGCCATTGGTTACCATAGCAACTTTTTCCATCATTGACGTTTTAGAGACGAGTTCTTCTCATTGGCCGTTGGTTACCATAGGAACTTTTTCGTCGTCGAAACCTGCATAAATCAAAGCGGGAAATCGCTCGCATGCCATATTATTTAGATTATATAGAGAGAGTTAACAAAAAATATGCTCTTTGACGTGCTAGGGCATATATCGCGCTTATGACGTCTCCCGTTTTTTTGTTTCTTACTCTTCCACGTGCTAGGGCTGACATATTTTTTTTCACAATATAGCTGAGAAGGTGATCTATAAACTGTGATAATTGTTTGAAATTTGGTCGAAAAATCAGTGAGCGGTTAAACTGTAAATTACTAAAACTGGCACTTAATCATTAACTGCCACACGCTAGTGTTTGTATATATGATTTTTCTGAAATCTGATATCTACTTAATTTTCTTTTTTTCTGTTTAAATAATAGGTTATCGCCTATCAAAACCCAAAGAATATAAATTATTGTGGATTATTGTGAATTATTGTGAATTATTGTGAATTATTGTGGCTGGACAACTCAAGGATGACTTTTGCTCATGAAAATTGGGTTGAAGTTTATTACTTAAAACATTGTTTGTACGGGGCTTGAAAATGACCATGTTATAGGCAGCTGGGAAGAAGCCTCGCGGTATTTTGTCCATAGACGAACTGCTTAAAGAAAGAAATAATGCTTATGGAATATTCTTTTTGTTTCAGACACAGAGCATAAGAAGAATTATTGAAAGTAATTGTAGATACATATGTGTCTTTTAGATAAGGTTTTACATGTAGGAACTATAGATTGAAACTCAGCCGTGAAGCTGCCAGTAAAAAAATAGTAGAGGACGATACATTCAGAATGTTTTGCTTGTATGTGTGTTCCAAAAAGAGGAATAAGAGTGGTAAAAATACTCCGCCCACTAGATTTCGGAGCTAGTCAGGTTAGTAGAAGTGTTCTAAGAAGCACCAACTGAGACATGGCAAAAGTACACTATTTTTTAGACGTATTCCTCTCTAATATAGGTTAAAATATGTTTCGATATCTGGATTCTCAGTATTAATACATGAACTGATTTTTTGGGGGAGGGGGTAAATTCAAATCACGTTAATAGACAGCTATCTTTAATTACACGAACTTAAAATGAATATCTTTAATAATTTCCTAAAATTAGTTAGGATATTTACAGCTGATTTTTGTTGATATTTTCTTTCTCTTTACTCCGTCAAAAGAGTTTCTCGTACACCGTTCTATGATTGACAGATTTCAGTGACCGACTATTATCCTGATTTCGGCCGCTTTTTTTGAGGGAGGAGCAAGACAAACAAAGAATTGTACATGTCACGTATCAGACACCACCCATGGGAAAAGATTCTTATCTGCCAAAGGGGTTAGCGACCATCTCAAATGGATGACATAAATTAATAGGGCCCCTCTCATCTCAACGTTGTCACACTTCACTCTCTTCCTGTTTCGCTCGGTTTCTACCTCCCTCAAACATACACACACCCATAATCTATTTAAAATTCTCTCAAACACACACAAGCCCATTCTCTCGTATGTCTCTTCGTTAAGTAACCACACGCAGCCTCCCTATGTCTGTCTTTCTCTTTCTCTCAAAAAATATACATGCTCCTTCTATCTTAGACACACAAACTCGCCCTCTTTTCCCTTCTCTCTCTCCTCTCTCTCCTCTCTCTCTCTATCTATCTATCTATATATATATATATGCATATACATATATATGTGTGTGTGTGTGTGCGTGTGTGTGTGTGCGAGTATACGTAATACGCCAGGGACCTGTATTTCATAGTTCCAGGTCATCCATAGGCAAGGTGTAGTACCTGTAAGCCTCTCACTTTGAAATTCTGGAGTAATAACAAAAAATATATCACACAAACTCTTAAATAATTAAATAAATTTTCGAAATCAATATCAAAAAGCCACCAAAATAAATTGACAGTCCCGGCAGATAAAACTAAGAATCTTTGTACCATGGATTATATACAAAATAAAAATCTAATATGTAAGGAACTCAATAAAAACTACAAAACTACAAATAAGTCAGCATTAATTAGAATAAACAAAGAAGCAAAAAAATATCTTAACTAAACTGAAAATAGATAAATACACAGAAATAACAATACCATGTTGTCCAAGATTTTTTTTAAAGACCACACAGAAGACTCTAATATAAATCCTACAATGCGACTTATTTACCCCTCAAATCAGATATGGGGTTAGTTATTAAAAATATCCTAGATAGAATTATCCCTAAGATTAAATCCATAATAAAATACCTACTATGGCAATCCTCTATCCAGGTAATTGATTGGTTTTCAAACATTCACATTAAAAAGGATCTTAAATTTCTTTCTTTCGACATCGAATCCTATTATCAATCGATATCACCAATTCTATTAAAGTATTCCATTGTAATAGCACGTAAAATAACTGATAAAACACCAGACGATATTAGTCTAATACTATTAGGTAGAAAGTCTATAATAACCTTTGACAACAAATATTGGACCAGAAACAATACCCCTGATCATTTCAGCATTTCAGTGGGTAGACTGACTCATCTCAGTGCACTGTTCTGGTTTGACTTTTCCTCTTGGATGAAATTTATAATATACTCCACAAGCAATTCAGATTAGAGGGGGGCTTTACAGAGATAATGCACTCTTCGTAATAAACTCTACAAATAAAAATTACGAAAACGCAATTAAATCCCAACATAAATTCTTTAAAAATTGTGAACTTACTATAAAAATAAACCTCAACATAGAAAATAGTTAACTATTCGAATATAACTTTGAATCTTGACAACTCTACTTTTGAACCCTATCATAAATCAAACCCATCTATATTATATATCCATAATTAATCAGGCCACCCTTAGTCAATATTGTAATCAATAGTCTCCAATGCCTCTTTAAGGATTTCTAAATTATCTTTTAATAAATCTAAATTTAATAAAAACACAAAATATTACAATGAGGTCCGTAACACTCAGGACACAAATTACAAATTAAATACCAAAATAAAAATGATAAAAACTCAAATTACATAGAAAACTGCAATAATGATTATACACCTACTAAAAACATAATAACCTAAATATGGCCATGTTATTCTCACAAAAGAATGGCAAGAAATAATCTGAACATAATGCAAAACCAAATTTAACCACAATCATTAGCCAATAACACAAAGAAACTCCGAAACAAAATCATTAAGCGTTAAAACAGACATAGGGAAATCGTATGGTTTAACACTATACTCTACAAATCTTAAAACAGACTTAGCCAGATATTTTTTTTTAAATATCAGAAAGAAACTTTAAAGTAACTCAGAGGTTCAGTAAAATCTTTAACAAAAACACTATCAAAGCGTTTTACTCAACAATGCCAAATCTATATAAAAAAAATAATCAGTTCCAACAATAAAACCATAGGAAGATACAAATATGCAAACTATAGAATAGCAAAACAAATGCCCTTTACAAGGCACCTGTCAAGTAAAAAGTGTAATTTATAGGAGCATGGTATAAAAAACCGCAAATATAAATTATAATAATAGTAATCATATAAATCCTCTCTCACAGACTAATTCCAGCAATTAAATCAATGAGAACACCCCCATTAATCAATCTACTAATCAAATACAACCAAACGTATTACATACCAATACCACTCTAATCTAGCTGAAAACAATTATTAAATATATTAAACAAAATGCAATTTACTTTGGGTCCACATCTGGACTTATTAAACACAACTCTGCACACGCAAGTACCCCTTATAAGTCTATCCGTGAAAAACCAGAGATCCTTATCAAAATATATTTGGCACCTTAGTGATGGAAATTATCCCTTCAATTTAAAATGGAAAATGTTAGGATTTATAAAGCGTACATGCCGGGTGACAGATTCTGCGGACTTTGTTGGTATGAACCCTTCATATATTAAAATATAATGACAGTAAATCCATTCTCCTAAACTTAAAAGATGGAATTCTTACGGGATGCATTCATAAACGTTGGTTTAAATTCGACAGGTTTAAGCCATCATAAATCATTAAATTTTCTGATTACTAATCTATTTTTGTCATTTATAATTTATAGCTTAATAACTATTGGTATTTTATTATTATTATTATTATTATTATTATTATTATTATTATTATTATTATTATTATTATTATTATTTTACTTAGTATTATATTACCATTATTTTCTATGTTTTATTTTTATTTTATTATCTATTTTATTTTAAACTTATATGTATTTTTATTAATATTAATGCTATACCTATTATAATTACTATTATAAATATTATTATCTAATTACTACCTGAAAGATTAAGACTATTACTATTATGGACCTTATTATTCTTAATATGTTTAAACCAAAAATAAATAATTCAATTTCAAAATGATTAGTGGTTATCTCCTTTTGACAGATAAAGGTTTTTTTAATGTAAAAAAATGACAGTTACCTCCCTTTCTAAATTAATTATAATATTAAATTCAAATATAGCGTTCTAACGATAATAACCTGGCATAATTAAATTTACCAGCGTCTCATTTAAAGTAATATAAATAATTATTTTCGCCATTCAGAGACAAAATTTTAACAACATGCCAAGAAATAGATGGACTAATCATATTTCCGGAAATATCTGTCTTAATACGAAAATACTAGTTCATTTTGGCGTTTTTAACCTCCACCCCACGTTTTGCTGATGAGGAGACTTTGTTAAAATATAAAACAAAAATTTTATCAAATTATTTTTCAAGACATATTATCTATTTCAATAAAAAACATCGTTTCCGGAATGATCGTACAAACTATTGGTTTTGTTTGTTTTTCCTTTTGAAACTGATTTTCCGTTCAAATTATGAATCATTTTACTAAATCTATAATATAAAGCTGAATGTGTGTGTGTGTGCGTGCGTGTGTCTGGTCACGAATAGGCTCCTATGTGGTTGACTATTTTAAAAAGCTTATTACATATAATGATAGAAGATGTATCGAGGCACAGGGATGAGTATGTTTGATCTGGCAGAAAGTGTAGACCAGGTAGTGTTAAGATTCCCAGGTGGGTTGATATATCCAAACTGGATTTTCTTAGTGTACGTGAACAACTCTGTAGTTAATTCTGCTGTTTTTGATGGATCATGACTGCATATTAAAAATACACTTTATTATATAAGGGTAGAAAATCTTCGCTTCCGCAAATCATCAGGGTTTGTTTGATTATTATGATTCTGAAATAACTCAACTCTTAAGTGCTAATATTGAGTTGCATCATAAAATGTTTTCTGTCTCTCATTAAAATCGGGAATCCCTCCAACAGACACTTGAAGCAAACACGGTTTTCTCCAAAGGTGGCTGCGCCAAATTAAAAATCAGTAGTGAGCCAAACTCGAATCAAAATCAGATATTTTTTATTTGATCGTGAAGATCCTAAGTGCATGCACCATTTATTTAAAAACCCTTTGGTCCTCAAACATTATCAGCGTCTCTCCTCTCAAATGATGGAACTATTCTTATAAGTTTTTTTGACGATCTAAAACATTGTTAATCACTATCCGCGTAGCAGCAGTCAAATCGCATAACAGTTAGAAGACTCAACCGTCGTTTGTACGGTCGAGTTTCGATCCTGGCTTAAGGTAAATGCTTGCCTAGCCACACTGATGAAATAGAATACAGAGAAATAGTTCGGTATGTGGATGACTATATATATATATATATATATATATATATATATATATATATATATATATAATTATTACTATTTTAAATATTTAATTTATGCCGTACTTTGGGGTAATTAAACCTAATCCAGGGGTAATTGCGCCAACCAAAAAAAAAGTGCTCTTTCTATGCGTGGTTGCCAAAAGAGCATTTTAGGCTAGTTGGAGCAATCGCCCAGTACTTGGCGCAATTACACTAAAGTACGATATATATATATATATATATATATATATATATATATATAAATATATATATACATACACACACACACCCATATATATATAAATATATATATATATATATATATATATATATATATATATATATATATATGACAGAAAGTCTATAATCCAAGTTCCAATATGCTGTCCATCTTACCGTTTATTTCTTTCAGCATGTTTAAATGTTCAATTCACGATAACATATGCTTCGTAGCGTAGATATTTTCAATCATTTCTGCTTTAACTCACCAGATGAATAAGGACTCATTCACTTTATAATCTATTATATAAACGGTCTCTGTGTCTGTCGGTCTGCCGGTCTGTCCGCCGGTTTTTCTGTCGGTCTGTTGGTGTCTGTCTATATTTCAACTTCATCTCCTCTGACACAAAATGTCACAGAGCGGTGCTATCTTTCTCAAATTATTGGAGTTTTACAGAGCGTTTTTTATGGGTCTTTAGTCGGTTTTTAGAAGAGCAAAGATTGATGAAAATTGAAAAGGGCTTGATACATTTTCTCCATTTATTTAGTTTATTTTCAATTTATAATTGTTAATCGGTTTATATGCGTGTCACGTTGGTAGAGTGATAACGTCACCAGTTTTGAATGCTACAGTTTCGATTCTATGTGATAGTACCGAAATACTTTTATTTACCTTTTGAAAGGATGACTCTATAATAATATATACAAGTTAAAATATTTTATTTAAGTATATTATACGACCGGGTAAAGTCGCCCCACTCCTCTAATGAAAACTAGATTGTTAAAATGTTGTTGACTCCTAATGGTGGTAGAGGTTTATTTGCTGCCAATCTCAGCAAAATCTGGCACAAGGCCGGAAAGTAGGGATCCAGCAGGCTCCCCTAAAGGAGGGGCACTCCGGCAATGGTAAAAGTTGCCTGAAACCCCGTCGGCATTCCCCGGTAGAGGCGCCTCAGGCAGTAACCAATGAACTTACTTCACAGGAAAGCCCAGTGGCAAGGCCTGGGAGAGTAGACCTCCTAGGTATTACCCAGGTGGCGTACCTCAGGCCAACAGGTGCTGGGCCGGTTCCAGGTCCCTCACCTGTTGGGCTGAGTGTCAAGTGACGAATCCTTGACAAGTACTACTATCCTGTCTCTATGCAGCCGAAGCTGCTAGGAGACCTTCCCCATCAGACGAGTGATGGGGGTAGTTATTTATTTGCCGCCCACCTCGGCAAAATGAAAGTGGCCGGAAAAGTGGGAACCTCGCAGGCTCCCCTAAAGATGGGGCACTCCTGCAATTTAAAAAATTGCCTGAGTAACCCCGTCGGCATTCCACGGTCGGGGCGCCTCAGGCAGCAAGCAATAAACTTGCCCCACCGGAAAGCCCGGTGGCAAGGCCTGGGAGGGTGGACCTCCTAGGTATTACCCAGGTGGCGTACCTCAGGCCAACAGGTGCTGGGCCGGTTCCCGGCCCCTCACCTGTTGGGTTGAGTGTCAAGTGACGAATCCTTGACTTGTACTAATCTGTCTCCCTGCAGCCGAAGCCGCTAGGATACCTTCCCCATCAGACGAATGGTGGGGGTAGTGATTCTATTGCCGCCGACATCGGCAATATGTGGCACAAGGCCGGAAAGTGGGAACCTCGCAGGCTCCCCTAAAGATGGGGCACTCCTGCAATTTTAAAAATTGCCTGAGTAACCCCGTCGGTATTCTCCGGTCGGGGCGCCTCAGGCAGCAAGCAATAAACTTGCCCCACCGGAAAGCCCGGTGGCAAGGCCTGGGAGGGTGGACCTCCTAGGTATTACCCAGGTGGCGTACCTCAGGCCAACAGGTGCTGGGCCGGTTCCCGGCCCCTCACCTGTTGGATTGAGTGTCAAGTGACGAATCCTTGACTTGTACTACCCTGTCTCCATGCAGCCGAGGCCGCTAGGAGACATACCATCACAATGGACTTGTAATGGGATTATGGGGGTAGTTATTTAAATGCTGCCATCCTCAGCATTATGTGGCACAAGGCCGGAAAGTGGGAACCCCCCAGGCTCCCCTAAAGGAGAGGCACTCCTGCAATTTTAAAAATTGCCTGAGTAACCCCGTCGGCGTTCTCCGGTCGGGGCGCCTCAGGCAGCAAGCAATAAACTTGCCCCACCGGAAAGCCCGGTGGCAAGGCCTGGGAGGGTGGACCTCCTAGGTATTACCCAGGCGGTGTACCTCAGTCCAACAGGTGCTGGGCCGGTTCCCGGTCCCTCACCTGTTGGGCTGAGTTTGAAGTGACGAATCCTTGACTGGTACTACCCTGTCTCCCTGCAGCCGTAGCCGCTAGGAGACATACCATCACAATGGACTTGTAATGGGATTATGGGGGGTATGACACCAATGATTCCGGCGGCCGTTTTTATAACCACAAGTATAATAACCAACCAATTAAAAGCTTCCAAAATTACTATAAAAAGTGTCATTACATTTTTCGTTTGTAAAAATGTGGCAATATATTCCACTCCAGAAATTTGTGAAAAATCTTTTGCAACAAATCTTGCTTTAAAAGTTTCATTGCCATTTTATTTTTATTTTTGTGGGGAAAACCCAGCATGAAGAAATTGATATTAAGAGGTTCTGCGCCCAGCCATCGTCTTTTCTTTGACGGTTCGGAATCTAAATTCGAATTGTGGCAGGTAAAATTTCTAAGGTATCTAATAAAGCAACCGTATCAAGATATAAATAATAGCTGACACGGTTAAAGAAACGAATCGTGTATGACACATAAGATGAAATAAAAATTAACGCCGGTTGAATAATATCAAGATTAATAAATAAAGGAAGTATATGTTTAGGATTATTTCAGAAAAAATATATAGTTAAGATGACGCGGTACAACATATCCACAAAGTAGAATATACGTTTGCGTGAATAGGAGAGAAAACGATAAGCATAAAGAAGTAAGAGTAAATCATCTATAATATAAATCTCATCTGTCTGTTTAAATATATGTATGTATGTTTGTATGTCTCGAAATAGTTAATAGCAGAGGCGACGGATTTTCACGATATCGGTATCATTTTTAAGCCGACCCTTGAAAATTGTCCCAAAACATTAATTCCTTCACCCGCATCTGGGCACATTTCTACAGGGACAGGTCGCTTTTTTCGCCGATATTTTCGAAAGTAATTACCTTTGTTCGATTGTCTCTTAATTTTTGGCCTTAATTGAAACCTACGTCGCTTCCGATTTTGCGATAAACGCAACAGCTAACGCGTCACGTTTTTTTCCCATGTTCTTTTTCTCCTTTGCGGTACGGGTTCGAGCCTGCCTTCCTAATACTACCATTTTTTTTGCGCTCGATATTTTCCATTTTTTTCTTTTTTCTTATTTGCTCAACTAACACCCTTATACACACCTTCACTTTCTTTTAGGCCTTTGCATCACGGGCTCGAGCCTGCCTCCCGACTACAACTACTGTTTTTGGTTAAAACACACATAGAAACATCCGGACAACGCCGGGCACCTAGGCTAATATTTAATACTAAGAAATAATTGGAATCAGTAACATTGAAAAGAAAATAAATTAAATAAAGAAAATACAGGAGAGAATTTTTTTAAAAAGAGAACGAACAGATTTTTATAAAATTTCACACGAAGGAAATTTATGTGCTTAGCCATTTTCTGAGCTAGGCCTTCGGCAAGTATCGATTATCTATGATAGAATTAATCCGATTAAAGTAGAATCTTTCACAGCCTAACATCAAAAGTGTATCTGAGAAGTTTTGGGTTTTACCACACAAGCCAAAAAACCCAACATATAAATCAACAGTAAGTTCTTTAATATAACTTGTGCGCATGCGAAGTGGCCTTGTCTCTGCGTGGAGACAGCCTCTACAAAACTGTTCTGTGGATTTTTTGTCTACAGTCATGACCTTTGACATAGGAAGGTTTCGGATGAGTAGAATGTATTCGTTTAGGTGTTCAGCAGGATAAAAATAGCTACGAAGGGCTCAAAAATTACAAAAATAAAACTTAGCAGGTTAAACGTATTAATTCTAGTCCAGCGCAAATGTGCATATGTATTTTTTATTTATACCTTTGTTAATTTTGAAGTTTTTATGTGTATGGACTTCACATGGTAACACAAAATGCGGGAGAGCTGTAAGTTATGGGTTCGATTTTATCTGTTGACACCCAAATCATTTTTTTAAACTTTTGAGCCCACTACTATATATTGGGTACATTAAAATAATCAATAAGGAAATGCGCCTATTATCATAATAAATACATAATCTGCACGAATTAAATTATATTCAAGCGTGATTTATGACCGGGCAACGACGGGCTGCTTGCTAGTACATATATAAAAATAACCTTGTCTCTGTGTTCAGAGAATGGTCTTTAACAAACTACTTTATCAATTTTTGGTTTACAGTCTTTACACTTGTAAGGTAGAGCATTTGGGCATGTGGGACAAATTCAATTTGGTTTTTAGCCGATATAAATAAGTCCTAAGAAAGTTGGCAGCTGTTAGTCAACTTTCACAGAATAAGGACTCGGATCTTTAGATGGCTTATTGTCACCTAAATCTCAGTGAAATCCAATAGCCATTGCCTGAGGGGAACCAATATTAAATTGCCGTTCCAGTAACGCAAATTAATCTGCAAATACTGTAAATCTGGAAAGATTTGCTGTCACTCAGACGCCAGAGAAAACCACGGGTTGTTGACAAAGTGAAATCATTGATGATGGAGTGTGGTAAAACCTATTATTATTATTATTATTATTATTATTATTATTATTAATAATAATAATAATAATAATAATAATAATAATAATAATAATAATAATAATAATATTCAGGGTAGCAGCCTTCGCTGGAACCACACCAAATAATCGTGATTGGTCTAGGAGGATGGAAGAACTGAAAAAGGATAACTGCTACTCAGACTTTCAGTGCATATATACCAAGTGTTTTCGAACTTTGGGAGCCTAATTGCCAATCAAATTGCAATGAAGGCCCAGTAATTTATCTTTGTAAAAAAATATTTGTAATATATTTTGATATCAAAATTGCCAGACACGCCCAATAATATCATGCGAGAATTTTCCTATGATTTCAATAATTCTCGTTGTTTCTGAATAACATTGAAAATATTATATGCGAATTAACACGTAGTCATAGTTATAAACAAATAGTTAATCTCATTCAGATAATTATAACTACAGATGTTGTTGCTGTTTAATTTTCTTTAATAAGGGAAATATGTCTGTTTCTAAAACGAATATTATCGTCAGAAAATGACGTTTCGTGTATGAATCTACTCATCTCAGCAATATTCTTTCCTGAGGCCGGAAGTGGTGGGATAATTGTCATTCTGAGGGTAATTCTTCGATCAACGCCTGTCAAATTGTGTTCCGTCTGTCAGATTTCTTCTATGACACCTTAATCTTGATTCAGTTTTGGAAGCCTGGCGGGAGGGAATCGCTATATCAAAAGCAGTGAATATGAGTTTGAATTTAAAAGTTGGAGCACAATTCTCGACTTAAACTTCGATCCACAAAAAAAATTCAACCCTGCAAAAAAAAAAAAAAAAAAAAAAAAAATACAACCCTGCAAAAAAATAAATAAATCCGTCAATGTTTTTCTATCACCATCATTAAGGTAATTTTTTTATTAGTTGTTTTATTATTTATGAGTTTCTTTAATTCGTTTGTTGGGGGGGTCCTCTGTCTTCTCACTTGTTTATTTCTGCTGCTACCAAATCAGACTACTTTGTGATCAAACATTTAACTAAACATTTATGTTATCTTTCACTTTCCTTTACTAAAATCAATCATGTTATTCATGATCACAAACAAAAGTAACACATTCCTCTAAAAGTACAAGCAAACTTACTCCATGAATAAATATCATAATATACATGGTGTCCCAGAATAATCTGATATGTTTGTTGGTAAAAAAAATTAAATAACAATGTAATAAAGAAAATGCGTTTTTTTCCTTTTTTTTTAATGTATGTAAAACGCCATTTTATTTCACGCAATTTTCAATAATAAATCGGCCAAATGTTTCCAGACATTGCAAACACGCGATCGTATACATTGTTGGAAGTTTTCAATAAATCTATGGATCATTTCAGGTAAAATAGCCGCAATTCCAGAACGAATAGCTCATTTTGATATTTCGACCGATCGAGGGCCGTATTATATCTTCACAAGAAAATAAAAACGCAGGGGTTTAGATCAGGCGATCTTGCAGGCCAACCAATATCACCACGCAAATAAATCAAATGATTCGGGAACATTTCCTTAAAAATAAAATACAGATATAAATGAATGTTGACGTAATTTTAAATAAAATAACATTTTATGTGCATTTCAAAAATAAAAATATATTTTCTTTATTTAATTGTTTTAAAAGTTTGTTTTGACTTACAAAAAGTGTCAAGTTGGCCATGTATATTAGGCGGCTTAACCTTTTCCTTTGTATTAGAGAACTTGCACCTTGCTTGGAATTTTCTCAGTATGTTGCCCAGTGGCATCATGGCTATGATGAACAGTTATCGTCATAGTGAATCCACTTGGTAGATGGCTATTTGTATGTTTATTTCTGTAATGTGTTGTCCATCAACTGTCAATTCCAGTCTCCATATTCTTCTTCTTCTTCTTCTTCTTCTTCTTCTTATTATTATTATTATTATTATTATTATTATTATTATTATTATTATGGTTATGGTTATGGTTATGGTTATGGTTATTGTTATTATTATTATTATTATTATTATTATTATTGTTGTTGTTATTGTTATTATTATTATTATTATTATTATTATTAATATTATTATTATTATTATTATTATTATTATTATTGGTGGCTCACAAGGAACTTTCACGCAGGTTATAAAACATCTATCCTTGAAAACAGCCTTTGGTGTACCCTGGCGGCTGAGTGACAACAAGTCTCCCCATATTTCCAGTATTTCCACCTCTTTCGTTCGTATTTGCAAATAAATTTGTATTATCTCAACAGCCGCACGCCATGGATTTCTCGTCGGCAGTCATTGTTCTTAACTGGAATTTGAGTGGCAATAAGCCTCCTCAAGGTCAAAGTTCTCTTCGCACTTATCCAGCAGAGATTTGGTCAGTGATCTCTCCACCGTCTTTACTTCTTCCTTGATCCTGCTTGTGTGTTTGGTCTCACTTTTTTTAGTAGAGGGGGGTAGTTATGTGGTAATGGGGGTTAGAGAACTTATAGATATGCGGCTTCAATATACTTTGTTATTAATATTATTTACATTCTTTAAAGCTCACACAGGTAATCATTTGTGATTGCTTGCTGACAACAACAGGCGGAGTCTAAGTGACAACAAGTCTTTTCAGATTACAAGTTCTCTACACAACCTTTGCAGATAAATATGCGTTATCGGTATATGCGGCTGCCTTCGACTTCTCTTTGGCAATTCCCATTAGTCTTTGCAAGAATTTGGAAGGCAATAAGTTCCCCCCCCCCAGTTCCTCATCGAACTTTTATAGTAGAAATCTAGTAAAGGCTTCTACGGTCTGCTCATTTTTCTTCAAACTTCATGACCCTTTGCGGTATTATTTATCTGGATTATTCGACCTATACATATTCTATGTGTGTATTTGTTTTGTGATACTTCATTCATTGTCCTTTACGACCATCTTTCTGAATCTTCTTTCTTTTTTATCCCTACATTTCACATTCTTGTCTCAATTACTTATTTCGTTATTTTTTTCCATTTATGTTTTTAGATTCTCTGCCTGCTTTTCTGTGTTTTTATTTCGCTTACGTTCCTGCTTTATTTCTCTCTAAATCTCTTACTATTAGGCAACACGTAGCAAGCTAATTTTACACATCGTTATCAACGTTGGGTGAGATTTACTCTCGCTAGGTGGTCAGTAACTGGAAAAATACCTTCTTTGTACTCTGAAACAAATCTTAAGATATGCTTAGTAAACAAAAGCAAACAAGCTAGTTTTACGGATTATCTCATCTTAACGAGTTTTAATGTAAGCGTAGGATTCATATCAAAAGGCTTATTTCAAAACTGGCCTACACACGTAATGTGATGGCGCGAAAAGTTCAAGTGAACTAAGAAAAATATTCATGATAAAAAGTAAATAAAAATGATATTATCGGTGTCTATGTACGAAGGATTATCCAAAAGTAATGCCTCCTATTTTTCCGCACGGATAGTTCAGATGAGATCGTGAATGAAATTGTTATGATGAGTGCACTTATGCATTCATGAACTGAACATTTCATCTCGATGCTCAGAACCATTGCCTTGCATGAGCGTCAGGAGCAGAGAGTCTTTATTTAATTTCTCAATGCAGAGAAAATTGAACCGATTAACATTCTACCGATGTCTGGTGAACGTTTAGGAAGTCGTTGCAGCTGATATCAGCATAATTACGAAATGGCTTCTTCATGTTCAAATCGGCGACAGACATTTTTACGACTGAGGCATCAAAAGACGTTAGCGAAAGTGAATTGGAAATGGTGGTAACTATATAGAAAAATATATTCTGGAGCAAAAATATTCCCTCGTTTTCATGGTACCACTGCCATCTTCTTAGCTCTTCAACTTTTTTTGTATTTGAATAATAACCTAGAATGTCTTTCTTCTAGAACGAGCCTCGTATATCTACTTTTCTTTGTGCTCGCATTTATTCCATCAATAGCATTCCAACACGTGATCCACCCTGTCCAAGATCTCTAGAACACATGAAGTGTAATATGTACGTAATTATTTTCTGTTAGTCAGTCAATTTGTCTGTCTGTTCAAGCCATTTTTACTCGTAAAAATACTAAGGCTGATCTGCTTGCAATTCTGTATGAAGCTTTTGTGAGGATTTGGTGCAGCGAAGTCAGTACTTTAGTAGCAAATCTGTTCGTAGTTACGGATTAATAAGGTTAGCAGTTCATTACATGTTTAGTTTAAATTATTGTGCTGATCTAGCTAAAATCTTGTATAGAGCTTTGTTATGATAAGCTAAAGATAACTGAACATTATAATAATACTTCCATACGAACTGAAGTTTTAATAGGGCTAAGTATTTAATGCAAAAATAAACTCAACTTTAAATCTAATCCATCATCAATTTTTCATAAAACTTATATTCTTTTTAGTATATGCTCTTTAGCATTTCCCATTTTCTAAAGTATATCTATATATATATATATATATATATATATATATATATATATATATATATATACTTTACAGATGGACAAATTGAAGATATATACATATATATATATATATATATACATATATAGATATTTATACATACATATATATATATATACATACATACACAGAGACTCACACATATTTTTTTATTATTATTCTTTATGTAAATACGCTCATATCTTGCTACGATGTGCTGACCGTTTCAGTCATATTTGATCTCATCCGGCAAGAATTAAAATACAAAAATTAAAAAGGTTCAAGATCATTTAAATTTTTTTACTGGCTTCAAGCAAAGTTAAAGTTCTTACCTTTAACGTTGCTTCACATCAGTCATGCCATATTTTCTCTCCTAGCAATATGCAGATATTTAAATGTAATGTTAAAAAGGATCTGGCTCTCGAGTCTGTCGCGAGTAATTTAGACTCCGTTTATCTATTTATAAAAATTATAAAAACTTTCAGGAACGTTAATCTTCACTAAGCCACCATTTCTTCGAGCATGGAGTACTTTGTATACGTATAGAATATTTGCACCAGCTAATAACCTCTTAGATAGAGTAAAAACAAAAAGTTCTAACCTCATAAATCCTTTACTTTCTGCTAAATCCGAAACTCCTATCGCATCGTCGCAGGTTAGGATCATGGCGCTTGTTTCATAAGTAATAAATGGCGTAAATTAAATGTGTTCCGATTAAACTATTGCTCTTATACTGTGCAAAAAAAAAAATAAATATCAACTATTAGAAGTAAAAGCACGCTACTGCAATGCAGAGTTTCATAGGTACCTGAAGAAAGCTACTTTCATTGGAGATGTTGCATTTGAAATTCCAGCACTTCTTCGTTACACGGACGGCGCCATTTTTAGGGGGGCGATAAGTGAAATTTCTCCTTGGACAAATAACACGACAAATAAATAACAAACAATATTTTTTTGAACACAAAAATATTTCAAAGCCAAAACAGTTATTATATAAAAGTGTATCAATATATAATTTTAAAAACATATATTGAAAAGTTTGCGTAAGAAAATATAATTTTAATGAAACAATTTTTGACTTTAAGTAACATTGGATGATTTCCCGAGACGTGTTTTTGAATAAAAGTAAAATGTGTTGTTTTTTTCGTACAATTTAATAATTCAAATGAAATCTTTTTCGAATTAAAGCAACATTGGATTTGTTGCTGTTATGTTATTTATTTTTTTTTTTCGTTTACGAATCATTTCTTTGAATCAAATTAAAATTGATACTGGAACAAAATATAGTTTTAATTTTGGACTAAGAAACGCCACCTGGCCATAGTTTTAATAAATGCGGGTAATGCAGAAGTGCCAAAATTCTCTTCTTGCTCCCTATCAACGTAGAGGAATTTAAAAGTAATGTTAACAAAGATCTCGCTGCCTACTCCCAACCCAAATGTATCCTTATGACTTTAGATTTTATCAGAGTACGTATTATTTCAGTGACAAAATGCTTTGTTAAATAAAAGTAAACATAATAATAAAATCCCCATCGATAAGCCTGAGATCTATCTCCAGTTCAGTTCCTCTCATGTGGTACTTATCTATCTATCTATCTATCCATCTATCTATTATATAAAAGGAACCTTTTTAGGTGAGTTCGTTTCCTGCGGACTCACGAATATCTGGGTCGATTTTTATTTTAAAATTTCACACTTATATATATTATATGCCTGGCAGTATTCTCAGACATGTTTTACATCGGAATGACTTTCGGTGAGAATCGATAATCGATGATCGAAAATATTCGACGCGAGATGGAACAGGCAATTAGGACTGAAGTAAACAACATATACAGGTTAACATCACAAGCTTATTTAAGAAGTTGCACTACCACACAGATGAATGTTCTGCTTATAACACAATTGGAGCATGATATTTGATGCTTGTATTTTTAAATTAATGCAAGCCATTATCACTGCAGAAGTAGAAAGAATAAGTATATATAAATAACAGTAGGTCCTTTGATATGACAGGGGCGCGTTCGAAATGAGTGATTTTATTTAGAACACAATTGGACCATGACAGTTGATTTTTGCACCTTAAACTATAAGTCAACCCATTATATGCACAAGTAACTTTATAAAATCAATTGCAGGTTCTTTTCAATGCAATATAATATACAGTATAGACTGTGTCAGTGTGGTAAGGCATTTGAAGTTTCCCCCTGTTGCACCGCGGAAGGTCTCCAACTAAAGCACGCAATTATACGATTTGATTGAAAAACGATCGATTTCACCGATTTCAATGACAATAAAATATGGGAACGTGAACCATTCTTTGATCCGTGATCAATCCCGAGCACCGCCGGGTCTCTTGGCTAGTAAACAATATAACACAGTCTTGCAAAATATGATTATCTAAAAATTCTTACTGCATAAATTTTGTTGACCAGGAGTTGAAGAATTATTCATTGTTAGCACTATTGGTTTCCACATTTCACATGAGGGAACATTAACATGACACAGAGATAATGGAAGATGAACGGATTTTCATATATATATATATAACAATTAAGCTACACAGAATATTCCGCGTTTCATTCTCGTGAGAATTCGTCAGGCTTATGCGAAAAGATGTGGTTATTGCGCGTTATATATACGCACATGCTATTGAATTTTCTAATTAGCCAATTAGCTTCCTAGTTGCCACCGCGTCCATTCTAATTAGCCAATGGGCAGGCACTTACAGGGCAAAGGTACAGTTGACCTTCGGTTCACCCCTTTTCTTTGCTTGTTTTATTGGAAAGGTAGATATATGTGCCTTTGTCCTGTAAGTGCCCACCCATTGATTGATTAGGATGGGCGCAGTGGCAACTAAGAAGCTGATTGGCTAACTAGAAAATTCAATAATATGTGCGTATACGCGCGATAACAACAACTTTTCGCATAAGCCTGACGAAGTCTCACGAGAATGAAACGCGGAATATTCTGTGTAACTTAATTGCCATATCGATATTCATAACTTACTACCTAGCTCTACATATGTATTGAGCACTGTTGAAGTAAATATATATGCTGCGACAAGCTTGACTTAATTAACACATTTACTTATTCGGCTCCGAATATTGTTTATTGCTATTTCTTTAAATTTAACTAATCCATTATTGCAGATTTAAGTGTCATTAGTCTCCTTATTATTGCCTCATTCGCAGTTTCCTTCATTACAGTCATCCACCGATTATAATCCAATCCTTCTCGTCCACACCCTATGATGCACGCTCCAAATGCCACACCAGGGAGTGCATGCTAAAAGTATGCCCTGATTAATAATTTCTTTGGTTATAAATCAGAAAACCAATCCTCAAACCGCCACCATCCAACCCATCTTTTTGCCTGTCTCACCTTTTGAGAAATAATTGACAATCTATCTTGACGGCAACTTGCATCATACACACATGCAACTTGCATTATACACACACACACACAACAGCAAAAATAACAAAAACCGCTCCCGAGGAAAGAAAAAAGAAAAGAAAAGAAAATCAATAAGAAAACAATTTTCTTTTCTTTTCTTCTCCTTGTTCTCCTTTTTCTTAATTGGTTTCATGTTGTTGTAATTGTTGTTATTGTTGTTGTTGTTCTTCTTCTTCTTCTTCTTCTTCTTCTTCTTCTTCTCCTTCGTTGTCTTCCTTTTTTTCTACTTCTTCTTCTACTTTATTATCTGCTGGCCTTTTATTTTTTTTATTCTTTCGTTATTTAGATCTTTTACTAATTTTTTCCTCGTCTTTGTTTTTTTCTCCTTTCCTTTTTGTCTGTCTCATTTTTTTTAAAAATCTTTTTCTACCTTTGTGATTTTCTCCATGTTGTTCTCCTTTTTCCTACTATTATTTTATCTTCATCTTTGTCTTTCTCCACTTCTTCTCCTCATCCTACTTAATCCATTACTTCTTCTTCCTTCTCTTTCTTTATCCTCGCCCACCTAAATTTAACTGAGATTAACCCTTCCCTGTTGAGTTTGCGGTGAGAGTTTACTTTTGTGCAGTTCTATGGGGTCCACCCTCCCAGACCTTGTCTCCTCTCTTTGAGAAAAGGGTTTTAGTTTATTGCTAATTGCCTGAGGTGCTCTCAGTGTGGAATGCCGACAGAGCTGCCCAGACACGTCTTGCGAGTCAGAGTTCCCCTTCTCATGGGCGCTGACTTTTAAGTCCCACTTTTCTACCACACTGTGTAATTTTTTTGCAGTGGGAGAGAACTAAACCACCTTCATCTCCATTATCGTTTAATCTCCTTTTCCTCCTGTATCGTGTTATCTCTTCTTTCGCTCCTTCCTTATTCTCTTCTTGTTTATTTTTTTTATTTATTTCTCCAGCTGCTGTCTCTTTTCTGCGGATGAATCCTTTCCTTCTTTTTACGTCTCCTTTTTTTCCTCCTTCTTTTCGTTCGTCTTCTTTTCGTTTTCTTTTACTAGCCAGTCCCTTTTCTTTCCCAGTCTTTATTCTTCTTCGTATACATCTTCTTCTTTATTCCTCGTATAATTATATTTTTTCTTTATTAATAATTAGTTTTCGTCACATATTTTTTTATATGGTTATTATTTCTTCTTTTTCCTCTATTTGGGCTTATTCGCATAGCAATATCTTTCCTTCTATTAAAAAAATAGAACTACACCTGAAGAAGAAATAAATTAAAAAATAATAATAACAACAACAACAACAATAATAATAATAATAATAATAATAATAATAATAATAATAATAATAATAATAAATAAATAAAAAATAAAAAAAATAAAAAAAACACTAACCAGACCTTCACTAGATGAGTGCAGAGAGGATTTGAACCCTGTGCCGGTTTATTGCTCCTCAAGTCCTAGCAAAGGCAATTGGCTATTACTAACGACAAATGACTGATAAATGGCTATACAAAAACACAAGCTAATTTGCAAAGATTATTGAAAGAGGAGACGTACTGTCATTCAGAGTCCAGGGAACGAGGATAATAATGCAAAGACGAAGAAGAATCGCAATAAGAAAGGGAGGTCACTTAAGAAGAAGTAAGCGAAGTAGAAGAAAAACAATGACAGTCGAATACGCGACAACTAAACGACGTAAGCCTAGCAAACTATCGTACGGAAGTCGCGTGTTTTGGATATCATCGAACAACGAAGTAAATAAATTATCTCAACTACGGAATCGTTACGAACATAAAATGGGACAAAAAGAAGAAAAAAAAAACAAAAAAACAAATAGAAAACAACTAATGAGTTCTACAATTAAAATACCATACGGAAGAATAATCACCTCGTTTTTCTAGGACGATTTATTATCGAAAAAGTTATAAAGATCTTAATCATCGGAAACGAGAGCCATACAATTAAATAATTGATAGTTCGATTATCGAGACGAGATAACCGACTATGACGAGAAGATGATTTTTAATTAAAAATATATTTTAATGTGTTTATTTTTATTAAAATGTTGAACGGTTTTGTATTCATATATGTATACTTACATAATGTAATATACGAAAGTATAGATTTATGCGTGAACTTTAAGTATTTACTACAAAAGTGCTCAATGCGTAGGTAGAGCTAGTTAGTTATGTATAAAATATATATGGCGATTAAGCTACACTGAATATTCCGCGTTTCATCCACTCTAGGACTCTTCAGGCTTATGCGCGAATTCTGTGGTTGTTTATCGTTTTTCTATGCGCATCTTCTATTGAGATTTTAGTTAGCCAATCAGCTTTCTAGTATCCACCGCGCCCTTCCTATAAGCCAATGGGCTTGCATTTATCGGACAAGGGCCTATCTGTTCCTTTGTGTGTGCTCTATTAAGTTTCTTGATCTGTTTTAAAACTAGGCGAGTGTTATTTGTTTGTTTGTTTTTGAATGTTAGTTTATATATATAGATATATGTGTACACACATATATGCACATATATATGCATATATATATACATACATATATGTATACATACATATATGTGTGATATATATATATATATATAATAAAACATACATATATGTGTGATCGTTGATAGTTCGATTATCGAGACGAGCTTACCAACTATGACGAGTAGATGATTTTTAATTAAAAATATATTTTAATGTGTTTATTTTTATTAAAATGTTGAACGGTTTTGTGTTTATATATATATGCTCGTATATATATGTATATATATATACTCGTATATATATATATACTCGTATATATATACTCGTATATATATATACATACATATACATACTCGTATATATATATATACATACTCGTATGTACACATATATATATAGTTATATATAAACTAACATTAAAAAAACAAAAAAAATAACCTAGTTTTAAAACAGATCCAGAAAGTAAATAGAGCACACACAAAAGAACAGGTCAACTAGAGGCCAAATAGGCCTTTGTCCGATAAATGCAAACTCATTAGCTGATAGGAAGGGCGCGGTGGATACTAGAAAGCTGATTACCAACTAAAATCTCAATAGAAGAGGAGCATATAAAAACGATAAACAACCACAGAATTCGCGCATAAGCCTGAAAAGTCCTAGAGTGGATGACACGCGGAATATTCAGTGTAGCTTAATCGCCATATATATTTTATAAATTACTAACTAGCTCTACCTACGCATTGAGCACTTTTTTAGTAAATACTTAAAGGTCACGCATAAATCTATACTTTCGTATATTAATTTATGTAAGTAAATTAAGTAGATATACTTAGCTCATGAAACAGTCGAGCACTCTCAAAAGAATTTGTTTCACCACATTACAAATAGATATGGAAAGTGTTAATTTCGAAACATCGCTAAAAAAACATCCCCACACCAAGCAAGCATAGCTATATTATTAAATTAATCCAAAAAACTAGATGAACTAATACGCCGAATGCGATGGCGAGCAAATTTCTTCGTTAAAAATGAAAACGTAAATAAAAAAGAATCCTATCGTTTTAAAACCCTTAAAAATTCGAAAACAGTACAACTTTTGATGAACTTTGAAAATGACCGACTCTTTAAACGTAATTAAAAACTTAGAATTCCACAATCAACCTAACAATTTCCCACGGAAACTACACAAAATCGTTAGAAACATAAACAACTCTAATAAAATCTTTGTAAAAGCAGATAAAACTAGAAACTTTTATAAAATAGATAAGCAAGAATATAACAAACTAATCACAGAAAACATTACAAAAAACTACAAAAAAAATAGACAAAAACGAATGCGACATCATATATGTAATAAATACTGAAAGTAAACAAATTACCGATAAATTAAAAATGAGCGATAAAGTTGGCAAATTGAAACCTAGAGAGGCATACATTCTGCTTAAAGAACACAAATGGGACTTTAATGATAATCCAAGCACCCGCCTTATGAACCAGAAATAGGTAGAATTTGCAAAACAGTATTTTCTAGAGTAAACAAACAAATCAAACAAGACCTAGAATAAAACCAGTGGGCAAATACTACCGAAGAATTCACCTGGTTTAAAAATATAGAAAACAAAGAGAAATGTACGTTTATACAGTTTGACATCATAGACTTTTATCCCTCGATATCCGAAGAGCTTTTTAACATTACCCTAGAATTTGCCGAGGCATAAACTGATATATCCTCGGAAGAAATCAACATCATTAAAAAATATAGAAAATCAGTTCTAATAAATAACAATAACCAATGGATAAAAACTAAAATGAAAAATTCGTTTGATTTGGCGATGGGTGCCAGAGATTATGCAGAGGCATCAGATCTTGTGGGATTATTCATTCTATATACCCTCACAAGCATATTTGATACTACGGATATCGGCCTATATAGAGATGACGAACTAGCTATAATAAAAAACTCCAACAAAGTCAAGGAAGATAACTTTAAAAAATCATACACAAGGAAATGAAAAAATTAGGCCTAAAAGCAGACGTATCAGCTCACATAAAAATAACAAACTTCCTGGACGTCACGTTAAACTTAGATAAAAACACATATGAACACTACTTACAAGATAACGCTTACAAGATTACGCTACTCAAATATCAACCAATATCTACCAAACAGCCCTAAAAAATAGTGGATACAAAAAAATCGATATCAAATATAAGCAACAAAACACCAATAACTATAATAAAATAAAAATAGAAGAAAAAGAACTATAATTTGATATACGGCCCCATACAATCAAATGTTAAAAACAAAACTTGGCAAGAAATTTCTAGATCTTATTGAAAAACACTTTCCCGCAACCAACCCCTGACACAACATTTTACATAAAATACGTTAAAGTTATCCTACAGTTGTTGCGAAAATTTAGAGATTATAATTAAAGCACATAATAACAAAATACTAAACAGAAACAATGTAAACAACAACAAAATAAACAATGAAACGTAGACACCACGACAAAAATAAAACTAAGACAAGCAGAAATAATAATAATAATAATAATAATAATAATAATAATAATAATAATAATAAACCAACCCCGGACAAGAACAACCATACACGACCCATGTAGATTATGCCTTCATGAAAATATTTCTATCCTGTACTTTAAAGAACCCCAACATCTATTAAACTGTAGAAGAGAAATAGCAAACAACTGTGTTTACAAGATAAAATTTACTCTAGGATAGCGACAGAAAATAGTTTTAAAACTAACAAAAACAATAGAAAACAAACAAATGAATGAATTAAATAAACATGAATATACATAAACGATCACACATATATATGTATGTATATATATATGTATATATATGTGTGCATATATGTATGCACAAATACATATATATATATTTATATATAAACTAACATTAAAAAAAACACTAACCTAGTTTTAAAACAGATCCAGAAAGTAAATAGAGCACACACAAAGGAAGAGGTAAACCAGAGGCAAAATAGACCTTTGCCCGATGAATGCATGCTCATTGGCCGATAGGAAGTGCGCGTTGGAAACTAGAAAGCCGATTGTCTAACAAAAATCTCAATAGAAGAGGAACATATAAAAACAATAAACAACCACAGAATTCGCGCATAAGCCTGAAGAGTCCTAGAGTGGATGAAACGCGGAATATTCAGTGTAGCTTAATCGCCATATATATTTTATAAATTACTAACTAGCTCTACCTACGTATTGAGCACTTTTGAAGTAAATACTTAAAGTTTACGCATAAATCTATACTTTCGTATATTAATTTATGTGAGTAAATTTAGTAGTTATATATATATATATATATATATATATATATATATATATATATATATATATATATATATATATATATATATACACACCTTAGGCACGGCCAAAACAGGAGGAGGAAGTATTTCTGACGGAGTCTCTCTTTAGAAATCTACCAAAAGTCAAGTCATTATCCAATCAATACGAAATTTTCACTGATTATTAAGTGAAGAATGAACTTAATGACGGTGCACTTTTTCATAATCGATATATAAATATAAATATATATATATATATATATATATATATGTGTGTGTGTGTGTGTGTGTGTGTGTGTGTCTGTGTATGTGTTGTCTACACACTCCACTTTGTTTATTTGTAGGTACAAATATGCTTAAAATACTTAGCCGAAACTGAGCAAAATATATTGTATTGTAGGAAGGGTGAGGACTGTAGATAAAAAAAACTTCGCACGTATCAGATTTTAAAGTGGAAAATGCGATTTTTGAATGCGTTTTATCTTTCATCTCATGTATTTTGAAGTGTGAAATATGTTTAATATGTTAATACTTACTATTATCATTCAGATTACCCTCCACACACACCAAAAAAATTATATATTTACATTATTTTTTGCGAAAAACAATACTTTTACATCTTTGAAAAATAAATTAATATTTTTTTTTTAGTGAGCTCAATATTGCTAATGTATTGTAAACTAGGAAATGCTTTGAAAAATCGATACAAGAAAAGAAGAAAATAGATAAATAACAGTGCATTTTGCTAAAAATATGATAATTTCTTTCGGCTATTTCTTGTTTATTCACCTATGGTGGCTGAAGCGTGATAGAAGATGCAGGAGTTGATTTCAACATACACGCCGTTTACCATTACGAAAATGTGTAGCTTGTCTGGTACTGGCCAGCCTCATCCTGGCTTAACGTCGGGGGTTATATAGGTAACACACACATACATATATATATATATATATATATATATATATATATATATATATATACATATATATATATGTATATATCGCTTTCATAAACATTGCATAATTTATCTACTGTTTAGTTTTTGAATCTCGAAAAGAGAGATCCATGGTAAACAACTGATGATCCCTGAAATAATATTAGGACTAATATGAATTAATGAAAGCAAATTAATTCAGCAATTGAAAAAATTAATTGAGTTACTAGTAAAAAAAAAAAGAAAAAAAGATTCCACCAAAGGACTAAAAATATTTTTATTTTTAACATAGTTTTAAAGGTTGAAATCATCCTAGAATATATATATATATATATATATATATATATATATATATATATATATATATGGGTTTCTATTTAAACTAACGCATGCACGCAATCATGAGCATAGGCACACATAGCCTAACGCACACACATCTAAAAAGGGGCCATCAACATGTTATTCGAAGCACCTCGTTACCTAGAAAGAGTCCAGAATCAACTTCCCAATCTAGTGGAAGGCTTTAAGTATTTAAGTATTCCTCACAATAGATATGCTGCAGGTCTTTTTCTACTACGGATGGAATGATAAATTTATCACTCTAGGAAAACACGAGTACATATTTATTGTAAAACTTTTATTCAAAAAAGCAATTCAGGTAACTTGATTATGTACTAGAACTGACATCTATTTAGCCTCAATCATCGGCTCGATACAAGTCCGGAAATGAGAGCATGCTTTTCCACAAGCGCCAGCGGGAGCTTGGCGAATACTCGGCGGATGACAGCGATCAGGCTGGCTTTGATGTCGTGGGTGGTCATGCTGGTGATGTTCTCGACGTATGTCCACACGATGCAGTCCAGCAGGTTCATATCAGGGGAGGAGGCGAGCCAGTCAGGGAAAGGGACAAAGCTGTAACACTCCTTCTGAAGCCAATAATAGATCTCTCTGGACGTGCGTCGACGCCGAGTTCTGCTCCCACACCGAGGTCTGCCAGTAGACACCTGATTAACACATTTAGGTACACTTTAGTGTTGACTTTCAAGCATTGAACTGTCAGATTTTAATTTTGAGTGTGCTGGCCATGATCTTGTTGTCATAATTTGGATCGTTAGAGAGGATAAGCTGTACAGCGACGTTTCTCCAATCTCACTCGTTAAACATTTTGTCACTTTCAGACATGAGATGGCTCCTATTTCGACTGGGATTTGTACAGAACTGACCAACTAATAAGTAGTCTGCAACAAAAACAGAAAACGGAAATTTCCTCTTTTCTAGGGCAACAATTTTATCGTTCCACCCTGTATATGACAATGTTTAGTGTGTGTGTGGTCTACTTTTCTTAAATCCCTGCCTCCTACTCTAAGATATCTACAGTAACAAATGATAGTTACAACATTTAAAGCACGTTCCTTCTTTCTCTGTATATAAAAACAAACGGAGATTCCACGAACAAAGTTTCTTTCCTGGAGCATCTCACCTATGAAATAAAATATCATACCTGTTTCTCAATCAACTACAACATAGTAATCTTAAAGTTTAATGCAGAAAATGAATGTCCTGCTGTACAGGATATCTTAAGTACCGATGGGGTCATTCAATCCAGTGTCTCCAATGTTCTCCTAACAGTGTCCCACGTCGAATCCTTATCCTCCAGTGACGCTTCAGCATTTTTAAACAGGCATATGTACATACCATTCTGTTTGCAGGTTATTATAGCATTTACAGTTGATCATTGTTTGCTTGGATCTACGTTAGAATTAGAATTTATAAATACGAGACGCTCTGTTGTACAAAAGTACACGTTCTCTTTCCTTCTTTCTCTCTTTCAATATATATATATATATATATATATATTAGTGTTATAACGATTAATCAAAATCGGAATCAGGAATCAAACACTAAGCTCAAATTTTGAAAGAAAAAAAAGATGCCGAAAAACGATTAAAAAAAAATTGTTTTTATTTGTTTGTTTTGTTAAAAAATTTTCCTTTGCCGTTTCTAATGAAAAAAAAAGTATTTAGTAATTTTAAACTACCAGTGAAACTATAGTCTATATATATCACCCCACGTGTATTTTTATGTATGTAAAATATTCACCGATGACATGGGTTTTTACGATTATTAAAAAAGATAAACTCTGTAATTAAATTTAGAGATATTTTAAAAGACACTTAATCCGAATTTATAGTCGAATATGAACTGATAATTTATAAAATAATCTGTAATTTTCTGTAATTTAACTAGAATATATGGATGAACTGCCAGTTATCTTCACAAGCAAAGCTACTATGGCAGATTTCGAAAAGGTAACCTTTCCTTTGTTCTGCTAATATCAAGGTCCGAAAAGATTGGATTGATGAGAGATCTATGATTTTTGGACCAATGTATTGTTCAATGATGGGACAGGTTTATCATTATTCCCCAACAGTGGAAGGGTATGGCTATGGAGGCTTCTAAGCAAGAGTTTGATTTTCAAAGACTACAGCTAATTCTGAAACATGAGGGTTTCTAGGCTATGGTATGGGGTGTAATTTGGAGCGATGCTCGCTCAGATAAAGTGGAATGCGAAGGAAGCATTAATTTTGCTGAATATGTTTCAATATTACATGAACGTAACCTACTAAAATACTAACCTGGTAAATGAACCCAGTTAACTCAATATTTAGAGATGAGGTAACCATTGTCACGCTGCAAGCGTGATATAATATTGGTTAAGCAAAAATGCGATTAATAAACTTCCATGGCCAACTTAGTCCCCCGGTATCAAATCAATTGAAAACTTTTGTTCATATTGGACCGGAAACTTCGCAAAACGAAAGGGAAGCCATTTTTCAAGCCGAAATTTTTAGCATTATTGCATCAGCCATGGCAAAAAATTACTCAAGAAAATAATCGTCAACTGATAACCGTCATGTTTAGAAAGGTCATAGTATAAAAAACAGAAAAAGGATATCAACCAAGTATGAGTTATTAAATTTGAGACCGTTTTTTTTGTTGTTAAATATATTATATGTTTATGAAAAGAAATGTTCTGTGGGTGCCTATTCTTCTTTCGGTCATGTCTATTTATATATATATATGTATATATATATATATATTTATATATATATATTATATGTACATAATTATCCAAGATTAACAGGAAGTGACGAATAGATCAGTGTGAAAAATCTAACTTGAATAAATTCTATATTTTTAGAAGTATCGTGGCTTGGTGGGGATGCCCTTTTCTCTACTCTGCAGCCTCTTTCCCACAGAAGAGACGTAGCGATCCTGTCGTTGTTCTATCGTTATTTCCACGGCAAGTGCTCGTCTGAGCTACATTCCCTGATCCCCCCTCACAAATCTTTTTCAAAAAACACCCGACTCTACTGAAACTACCGTCAATAATTTTCCCCACTCCTTATCTGTGTCTAAATCAAAACGTAGATTCCATGAACAAAGCTTCTTTCTTAGAACTGCACGCCTGTGGAACGCTGTTCCGCTGGCCTGTTTTCCTCCCGAGTTCAACTTGGATGTCTCCAAGTCCAACACAAACAAATTCCTGATGAATCGCCCCCCTAAGTAATGACACCTTACCAATTCTCCAACACTATTGCTACACTATCCCTTTGATTACTGTACACACAATAACCCTTATCCCCGAGTGGCCATTGGGCCTTGATAAGTGGTGAACTCCATGTAAAAAAAGTATCTTAATGGAATTGTTACATATTATGATGAATAAAACTGAGATTTGTTTGAAAAAAAAAAAGATTAAATTAGGAAAATAATTAATTCATAAAAAATATACATTTTAAGTAAATTACACGTTTTGTTTCAGAAATATATGATAACAAGACCATTGCTAGAAACTCTCAACATGCAAATCTCGACGGTTCAATGCTTGAGGGCACAATTCAACGCATCGGATGACCTAATCTGATGGTCTTTGGTGTGGTTTCAACTGAGGCCCACATTATGTCACCTGCCATCTTCGAAGTCAGCTTTACAGTCAGCACCATGGATGTGATGAAGAGTGTGGTGAATCCATGATGCAATTAGGTTTCCGCAGGCAGACACTTGCTGTAGCAGCATTACTCGGCGCCGGGCCACAAGTCAAAAGAGACACTGGCCTTCATTAGTTATAGTTGTATCGGTCATGGGATCTTTTGAAAACAGAAAAAAACATCAATGAGTATATATTTTATTTAAAGTACCAAAATATATATCTAAAATATATATTTGTTGACACGAGGATTCTCAACCAAAAGCTGGCAAATGGCAGTATATTAAGTTGCAAAGGAAGGGAAACTGCAGATCTTTCACTACCCTCTCTAATATTTGATGGAACGCGCGGGTTTATACAAGTCTGCAAATACAAAGATGTCAGCCCCACATAACCAGTGCTATATTAATTCATAAATAATATTACTATTTTAAACGTAAGGCAAACTATTGTTGCAAAAAGAAGGAAATGCAGATCTAGTAGTTTATATCAAACTCAAGGAAACAGAGAAGAAGCCGTTAATGATACTACTAACAACCTGTTTAGTTGATTTGCACCATTAACCCTATCCATGGTAATTTTAAATAAACAGGGCATTTTTAATGTCCACATATTTTGGGGGGATATGAATCTGCAACCTTTTTGTGAATACAATCATTAAAAAGTCTTGTGTATAATCGTTATTAATGAAAATGTCCTTGATCTTATCCAGTTGGAAGTCTAGTTTACTAAGTGAACAAATCATGAGACGGTTAAAGACCAACGTATTAATTAAGGCGATCTTTTGCGATCTTGATGCAAAAAAAAGGACCAATTTACCTACAGGCCAGTACATAGTGGCTCTCTGTAAATAGTCGTAAGAAAGCCATTGGATTAAATTGTTTATTTGAATCAGTAGTTATAAATAATTGAATTACATTGTTTATTTTAATCGTTATTTGGTACCTTAAATATGTATACGAGGATCCATCTATTGCTGTTTATTTTCGCTATTAATATTACTGTTATTGTTATCGATTTTTATTCTGACCAGATAATAGCGGAATGATCTCTATAGAGATTTCCGCTAATGTTCATATATATATATATATATATATATATATATATATATATATATATATATATAAATATATACAAGGTGTAGTACGCAAATTAAAATGCGAGATGTAAAGACTTTCAGACAAACCAAAAGAAACACAAAATAGTAAGTATTCGCAGACTCATATATATATATATATATATATATATATATATATATATATATATATATCCTGGAACAATTCCATAATTTTCAAGACTTTGCGAGCGGAAGTGTGCTGTTCGTTATTATTTGGTTGTATCAGTTTCCTGCTCTGCATCTGACGATTGGTCAGTTCTACTGTATTTTGGTTCCCGTTACTCTATTCGTAGAGTCTTTGCGCTGCAGTATCCGGTCGGACTGTCCGCTGAGAGCTAAATAATTCGCCGTCAGACGTGTCGGTTCGGCAGTCCATGAGAAATCGGCCTGCAAAGTGCTTCTAAAATCAGAATCCGTCATAACTGTAGGGCCAGTTTCCTGCTCAGTGGAAGAAATCGGATACCTTGCTGGGAGATCAAAACATCTAAACCTTTTTTTAGATATAGGAATCGTCTTTTTATCCATCGTTTATTTTGTACGAATTATTTTTTTCTTTATCGCTTGTTCCACAGATTTGTATGTACCTCGATTTATGAGATTATATGTCTATTTACATTTGCCCTCAAGCTTCCACGCATCACCCATATAAACATACTTATTTATTATTATAACACAATGACACACACACACACACACACACACACACACACACACACGTACACACACACACACACATATATATGCGCTACATAGATCGAATCTTTTTATTTCTATCATAACAAAAATGGAAACTATTTAGTATGTGGCGTTTTAAAAAGTTCTAAAATATAGATATATATGTCATTATTTTACATATCTACATATATACTATTAAATCGAGATATATTATGTATAGATTTAAAGTATTAATTTCAACATTGCTCAATGCGTGATCAGAGCTACATTGTAAGTTATCAAAATATATTGATGACAGCTACACTTGACTGTGATGGTCACGTTATATCCCATCATATTAGAGTAATCAAAGTTCGGGCATTTCTTTCTCCGGGATATCGCAGCGTTTCGTCACAGCTGCTCTATATCGGATATGGAGCACACACACCATATACCAAATATAACGTTGCATTATTATTTCATTGATCCCTCCTAACATCAAGTTTCTCGCAAGCAATATTGTAACAAAACACTTTACATACAATAAACTAATAGCTTAGAGTAAAAACGGGGTTTCAACAAACCTGACTATCTTGGATATTAGACGTTCTTGATTTAATTGATGGCAGTAAAAATACAAGACTGCATTATTGCTATTATGGTGCGTTTTGAAACGCAGAGTATATTTTACTTTATCCAATTGTATGACCAAGTACAGTCGAAACGACATTATTATTATTATTGTTATTATTATAATTGTTATTATTATTATTATTATTATTATTATTATTATTATAATTTATTTATTTATTTATTTATTTATTTTATTTATTTTATTTTTTATTTTTTTTGCGAATTAGTCCACCGGGAAAATTTATCCTCGTAAAATATAATATTCAATAGAGGATTGATTCTATAGCAATACATGCACAACCTGCATAAATTAGAATACCATATTTAAGCGTATTGTACGACGGGCAACGCTGGGCGTCCAGTTAGTAAATTATAATATAATAGAAAAATGAATCAGATCATTAATGTTAACGTGTTTTGTTTATTGAAAGTTCAGAATATTTGGGGATTTAAATAATACGTTATTTAATTGTTAGAGAGATTGTGGTTTCACAATTTTTTTTTAAAAGGTATTTCATGGAACTTGTTCAATCAACGGCTATCAACTCTCGAATTAAGTTAAGTATCATACATCATTTTAGCACAAATTCTTACATTTTTCACTCAATAAGTCTATTAGCATCTTCATCAGCAATCAATTCAAATGCGACATTTTATAGCTAAGCTCATACCATGACTTGGCAATCAGCTTGTGATGTCAATAAGGTTTTTACTTTAGGGTCAGCAGTGCTGATTCAGCATTTTTTTCATACATGTGACTTTATCTCTGCCTATTTCTCGACATTCTGTGTTCTATCGACAATAAGGCATATTTTATTATTATAATAATCGTTAGGAACAAAATAGTTTACATTTAATAATAATCTACAGGGTAGAACGATAAAGTTGTCGCCCTAAAGAAAACAAAACAACAGCCTTGTTTTCAAACTTTTATTGCAATAATCAATCCAAGCAACTTGATTATGTAGTGCAGTTGACATCTATCCACTGTCGCCGCCTTCAATTTACCGCCTCGATACAGGTTCGAAACTAGGAGCATGCCTTTTTCAAAAGCACCGGAAGGACTTAGACGAATACTCGGCTGATAGCGGTGATCACGCTGGCTTTGGTATTCTGGAAGGTCATGTTGATGTTCTCGACGAATGACCAAACGAAGTAGTCCAGTAGGTTCAGCTATGGGGGAGGGAGAGGGCCAAGGGGAGAAGAGTGCAATGTCGTACCACACCTTCCGAAACCAAGCCAAGGTCTTTTTAGACTTGTGAGCCGCGCCGAATCCTGCTGCTAAACCCAGAGTCTGCTAGCGGCCACCTGATAGCACCAGAGGATCACCATTCTTTTGACCACCCAGGTACACGTTGGTGTTTACTTTTAAGCCGACTCAAGCGATGTGGCCCTCAACTGGAACCACATCAAAGCTATAATCATGGTCGGAAACTTTGTTTTCATCAGGTTTGGCAGGTCCCTGATATTCATAGCAATCCAGTGATACATTTGGAGGTTGCTGGTAATGGTTCTGTCGTTATAACTTAGATTCCTAGAGAGCATGAGTTGTACAGCGGCGCATCTCCGATCTCGCTCGTTGAACAATGTGTCACTTTCACACATGATAGAATACTCCTTGGGACTCTCTTGACTCTCTTGGGAGTTGTACACAACTGCCCAATTAGTAGATGGGCTACAACAAAAACAGAGAACCGGTTTTCATTAAACGGAAATTGAATCATGTCGTCTTTTCTAGTGCGGCTATCCTATTGTTCCAGCCTGTAAATATATTTATGTTTGCATGTACGTTATCACGTTTTACGCACAGTAGTGGAGGTACATGTTATCTCTTTCATTCACATTTATATTTGCACGTATGTTATTACCTTTCTCATATACCATATATTGCGGCGTATAAGGCCACCGCCAGATGAGACGAGGTACAAAATTGGAGCAAATTTTAATAAATTAATCATATACCGTACCGGTTGTATAAGCCGACTGCTAAATCACGAAACATGCTTGTTTAGCCTAGGCTAGAAATTGCAACACCCGGTATCTTATGAAATATTGTTTTTTTTTAAGGATGATTTTTTTTAACTTAAGGGTAGTCTTATACGCCGAAATATACGGTATTTATGTACGTACGTTATCATCTATCACATGAAGCTTTGTCCCTCCGCACGTTATCACTTTTAACACACTTATGTTAAAAAAAAATTCCGCATACATTAATGTTTTACGTACCTCATCATATTTCATATACACTTATGTTTGTACATACGTTATCAGCTGTCACTCACATATTTATTCGTACGTCCATTATGATCATTCACATATCTTTAGTCTTAGATGCGTATTGCCTTTAAATAAATTAATGCTTGTACGTACGTTCTCACTTTTCTCATATAGTATTGCGCGTGCGTTATCACTTTTCACGTAGAATAATATCTAATCGTAGCGTTCTAATGCGTTACATAAATAACCTTGATAGAATATTATGATGTTCCTGCCTGAGCAACGCCAAGTGACCCGCAAAACAGCGTCGGCATATGACAACGCAGTCCTGTCACGTACCCAAAAAGGGAAATAACATATGTCATCGGGAGTAGCCAATCAACGACGCTCGTTTATTGGATTGGCGTCCCTGGGTTGACGACATTCCCCAACATGGACAACGGCACGTGCTTTCTGGAAGAGACACGTTTTTTTCTGCGTGCGAGAATGAAAGTGATAAAAAGAAAACGATTACGCGGACTGATATCATAGTTAAAACAAAACAAACATTTATGTGACCCTGATGAAGGTGACTCCTTAGATGCCTGGTGCAAGGCAATTAATTAGGAGTACTAATGACATTAAAAGAGGAGGGAGAGAGATGAAGCAATATTTCAGTCTTAATGGAATTAAAGGGATGAATTCATTGCGACCTACACTGATAAGGGCGATGTACCACGTAGGTAATCAAGCATTCGAATTTTGTAAAATGTTGTTTTGAATCGAGAACTCCATTGGATTGATTTTGTACTGTACACTGGTCTTATACAAAGAAGCATAAGGCATCGTAATTCATATTAACTATATATATATATATATATATATATGGATTAAGACCTCCCCTCACTGCGTATACTTACCTAATGAGATCAGTTGGTTTCTCATTGTTCCTAGTTCTATATCTCCTTTAAATCTCTCTCTTTTAAAAATAAATAAAACATATTATAAATGTATTCCATGTTTGTTAATCGAATTTAACCGGTCTTAAATTTAACGCATTAATGCAATACTGCCGATCCACATTTTGGTAATTCTAACTTATATCTATAACTTGGCTCAACTAGAAATTCTTCCGACTGAGGAAGTTATTGACTCAATTTCCGATGGCTGATGATCTTTACCACCGATGGATCTCCCTGGCACTAGGAATTTTGAAAGACTTGCTTCTATCATGTTTTTTTTTTCTTTATTTCTTTTGATGGCATTTTTCTTGCAGCGGTGTTGAGCTGCTGATTTTTTTCTAAAATAATTAAAACAAGAACCAAACAATGATAAAATTCAATTCTCTTGATTTTATGTCCTCCTTCCCTTTTAAAAAATGTTTGCTTTGATTAAATATTTGTACTTTCGGCACTTCTGCATGATAGTGTCATAAGACGACTAAGACAAGTTATCGACCCCCGTTCTTTCAATAAGATATGCCCTCTACCTGCCGATCTTCTGTGAACCTCAAATATAAACGAGTGTTTACGATAACGTAAAAATATACAATAACGAAATAAATAACACAAAAATATATGAAAAGCAAAACATTTATTGTATAAAAAATATAATTTTAATGTTTTAATATTTCTTTTAAATGAGTAATTTATAAGTGAAAATAAAATAAATGGTAAAAACATGAAACATTTATTGTCTTTAGAATTATTTGTTTTTTTTCCTGTACGATTGTATTAGATGTAGCAACATATAATCATTATTTTTTTGTCAAAGTTAAATAAAATAAATAGATATAAAAAGTTAACTAAAATAAATAGATATACAAAGTTAAATAAAATAAACAGATATACAAAGTTAAATAAAATAAATAGATATACAAAGTTAATTAAAATAAATAGATATACAAAGTTAAATAAAATAAATAGATATACAAAGTTAAATAAAATAAATAGATATACAAAGTTAATTAAAATAAATATATATACAAAGTTAATTAAAATAGATAGATATACAAAGTTAAATAAAATTAATAGATATACAAAGTTAAGTAAAATAAATAGATATACAAAGTTAAATAAAATAAATAGATAAACAAAGTTAAATAAAATTAATAGATATACAAAGTTAAGTAAAATAAATAGATATACAAAGTTAAATAAAATAAATAGATAAACAAAGTTAAGTAAAATAAATAGATATACAAAGTTAAATAAAATAAATAGATATACAAAGTTAAATAAAATAAATAGATAAACAAAGTTAAATAAAATAACACAAAAAATAATACCTTTTATTTGTCCATTTTTGTTCACACGTCATACAAATGCAACAGCCGGTTCCTGCATTACTATAGCCTGCGCATACTCTTCCATATCTATTTACTAGCAATGTTTCAAGCAAACTATAATTTTCTATTAAAAATTCTTATATATAAACTTGTTTTAGATCAATAATTTGTATTGCAAATAAATGTGTATTTAATATTTCATTTGTCTATTCAAAAGACACTAAAAGTATGTGTGAATTCTATATAGAAACGTTGATTTAATTTGAATAAATTAAAATATGCATCAAGTCCGCTTGAAAGCCAAATCACAGCGTAATATTAGGAAAATAAACAAATATTTTACTTGTTTGAAATTTATAACATACATATATTTCGGAGCCAAACTTCATCCTCAGCATGTTGTTCACTTTCTTTTTTTTTTATCCTCGCGTTTCCTACGGACAGTTCCAAGATTTTAAAATACAATCGCTGAAATACAACGCGCGGATCTTTACAAACAGAGTTTCTTTCTCCAACTTTACAACATAGCAAGGAAGCAGAAAAGAAGAAAAGAACACACTGAGCATGGAGTTTGGCTCCGAAATATATTTATGTTATAAATTTCAAACGAGTAAAGTTATTTTCATAATATTACGTTGTGATTTGACTTCCAAGTGCTCTTGATGAGTATTTTAATTTATTCAAATTAAACCAACGTTTCTATATGGAACTCACACCGTTGACATATATATTCAAACACCCCCCCACATATATATATATATATATATATATATATATATATATATATATATATATATATATTGCAAATAGGGTGCATACCTTTATAAGTATTTGCTAATATTTTCTCTCCACTGATGAGATGGTAGACATCGAAACGCTATAGGTTAAGGAGATTAATTTTCTAAAGCATTCTTTGTCTTGCTTAGAATAATAAAAATTATTTGATATGAAACTCAACCACTTCATTTCATTTCAATGAGAGTTTTTTTTTGAAATTCATTGAATCCCAATTTAATGTATTTGCTCTATCTGGCATATCGAGCAATTCTTGTTTAGATGGGATAACTTATAGAATATTGCTGCCAGTAACATTTTGTAAACTTTACAATCTCACGTTTCCATAACAACTGATTGTTAAATAAAAACCATTCTGAAGTGTATATATATATATATATATATATATATATATATATATATATACATATATATATATATATATATATAGTAATTTATAAAATATATATGGCGATTAAGCTACGCTGAATATTCGGCGTTTTATCCAGTCTAGGATTCCATATATATTTTATAAATTACTAACTTGTTCTACCTACGCATTGAGCACTTTTGAAGTAAATACTTAAAGTTTACGCATAAATCTATACTTTCGTATATTAATTTTATGTGAGTAAATGAAGTATTTATATATATATATATATATATATATATATATATATATATATATATATATATATATAATATTACTTTGTGATTTGGTTTGCAAGCGCACTTGATGCGTATTTTGTGTGTATTTTATTTAACAATAAAAGAAAATATGTTTTTTTTGTTTTAATCTTTGTGTCTCACCCTTCTAAAGCCAACAAGCTGATGGGTAGCCTTAACCTATATTTAATCTGCAATGTTCTCCGTCGTTGAAGGAGAAACCCTTCTATATTTAGACACATTTTATTTTTGTTCCAATACAGAGCTAGCGTGCTGTCTTATCTCGACACTAGAAGCTGGCCCTATGTCGTACTCTACCCCGTGGATAGAAAGGTACATATGGACTTATTCAGTTTTTATATTGCCCTTTTCAGTGTATGTGGTTCAAATGTATACAAAAAAGTAACTATATATTTAATATTATTGTTATAATCTGATAAAGAAAACTAAGTTAATGCTTTAATAAAAATATAACTTGATAAATTTAAGTAGTTATTTTTCTGATAGAAAGAGAGCCTTATTTTATCAAATCAATTATTTACGTTTTATATTATTTGTAAAATTCTTTGTTACTTCTGGTTCCATGAACTAATGTCTGTTAAGTGTAAATATTTCACATGAAAAATAAATTCTGTGGAAAAAGAAAACACAAAATAAATAGCGGGAAGAATTGCTAATAAATCATGAATTAAAGATGTGTATTTTCTTGATATAGGCGTAAAAATATTTTTTCAATTATCCGCATGCACATATAGAGATTTATAACGCGGCCATATTTTTTCTATTTGTCTAAAAATGATTATCGATACAGATTCAGCGTTTGTGTAAGGTTCCAATCCATATCTTTCATGATGTAAACACGAAATGACTACTTAACGTTTTCTTTTATTTTTGAACGAAGGTAAAAAAAAATATATATAAATGATTCAAGAGAGTCGCACGCTTCTTTGTCAGCTCTTGGCGAAACGGAACGTAAGGTCGACTCGGTTTATGAATTGCCCTTGGCTCGATTGAAATCTTGAAAGTCTTATAAGAACAATTGATATTAATGGTGGTAAAAAAACGTAAATGGGAAAAATAAAAATATTGAAGAGTGTAACAAGATGAAGAAATATATTCTTTTTAAGGGGGTTCGCACCTGGAGGATGAAGATAAATAAAGCGGAATTGATGCATTAAAGTGAATATTATTTTTTAAAAAAGGAAAGTGAAACAATACAACTAAAATGATGATATAATCCGAAAGAAATTTGTATAAGTAGGATAAACTTTAAGTAAACAAGAAATATTTTTTAAAGGAAACTGAAGCAATAATAACGGCACTAATAACCGACTCCTCTCTTTCTCTATTTATCTATTAATTTATCTATCTATCAATCTCTCTCATATATATATATATATATATATATATATATATATATATATATATATATATATATATATATATATATATATACTAGCAGGCCGCCCGGTAGTGCCCTGTCAGAAGATACGCTTAAATATGATATTTTAATTAATGCAGATTTCGTATTTCTTTTTACATTATATTGGATCCAATATAATGTAATTATTTAAAAATTAAAAAAAAAAATTACTCGTGCACCAACATCGAGAATCGAAACCAAAACGTTTAGCTTATGATTTACTTTTTCATTTGACATTAATTCCTGAGTTATGAAGACATGTTTGCGGCAAGGCTAAAAATCAAAAGAGGAACATTAGCTATTGCGTTACGCATGCATATTCGTAAAACCGTCGTTCGAACATCACCAAGCATGGGTTCGAATACTCTATATATTAACGTGGTACTCATGCAGAGAGTAATCTGTGCTGAAATAATAACATTATTATTTAAAAAGCCGTTCTTAACATCGGGAAGAGAGGGTGTTTTGCACCTATTCTGTACTTTAACCTTACAATTGAATAAAAAAATGTAATAAACCTTAATTAATCATGGAAATACGATTTAAAAAAAATAGCGCGGATCACTCTCTGCGTTATCACCATTAAGTTTCATGTCTGTAGACCAAAGACTGAGAGTGGAGTTTAATAGGCAATTTTTTTAAACAATATACACGTCTTCATGAATATATATGGCAAGAGGTTTGTGTTTACTATAAACTTTTTAGGCAAATATTAGGCAAATATAAATCATATAGAATATCTCATGAATATAATTTTACGTATTAATGAACTAAAGATGATCATTCCTTAAGAAAACAGAAAATATTAACAGGGAATTAATTACAATGAATGCTTAAAAGAATATGCAAATTAGCTAGATCTTTTGAAGATGAATGAACTTCCACGATCCATGTATAACAAAGTTGTATTTTCTTTTTAAATAAATAGAAAAAATGGGTTTTAAATATGAATATCACTACACAAAAAAAGCAAATATATAGGAGTATATATATATATATATATATTTATATGTATATATATATACTAGCAAGGATACTCGGCGTTGCCCGGTTTGAGTTATGTCCTACGTGCTATACTTTGTCGTATATCAAAAGCGCAATGCAATATCTATCGCCCATGACGTTAGATGAAAGTAATAGGTATTTATTTTACGTGGTAGCTAGTGAACTAAAATTATGGAAAATAATCGTGGTTCGTTAAATAAATGTAAGCATAACACAGATAAGACAGAAAACACAGGTAAGATGCACAGTTTTAAACTGTAAGTAAACAAATAAATCCACGTAAACATTAATCCAAGTTATTTCTTTTTTATTCCCCGTTTCAAACATATATGCGGGAGGCAGAGGAGTTGATAGGGTTACCTTTTTCATACACATTTATCAATAATGAATTTGTATTTAAAGTGAGTGACCTAGTTAGTCAGAGTACTGCCATTTTTGACATCAATAATTTAGTTGGGGCTTGGTTAATAATTTGGGGGGACAGGGCATTAGTGAGTATATCGACAATAATTGACGGAGATAATATAAAATTGTAGTCTTTTTAGTTAGGTGTTAAACTTAAATGGTGGTAGATACTCGTGTTTGGATAAATAAAATTGCTGATAAATAACGTATAGATGTAATGCAGAAAAAACACACACAATGCATTCAAAACCACGTAGAAACTTTTCAATCTTTTTTATGTTTGTTTGAGATATGACTTGACGGCGAACATTTAAAACTTTTGCTACTTCTGCAGCTTACTAAGCGTGCAGTAGTATAAATGTATTGTATAAAATTCCATTCTGAATATGGGTAGAGGTGGGCTTTGTTAACTATTCGGTACTTTCACCTAACATTTAAATAAACAAAATTTACAGAAATTGAATTATACTTTAAAATTTATCTAGACAAACACAGCGTTTGTAAACTGCAGTAGTGCAAAACACAAATAAAAAACACGGAAATGTATTCGCCTTAAAAAGAAGAATATGACTGTTTCATGCGTACCATTAGAACCCTCTAATTATTTACATGTTGTAGTTATGTTTTAAAGCAGGAGCAAACGCACATTTGATGATTACAAAAATATACTTCCTACCCCCAAAATGTTATCAAGTAAATTAACTCAACCATAAAACGATCACACACTATTAAATTAAGCTTCAGTAATAGAAAAAGAAGGTTCAAAACTAAAATCGATTAAAAAAAATACACTTAAAACATTTAAAAAAACGCGTAAAAATATATCCAATTTAGAGACGATGTATTTGATGTGTTTTCTTTTTCAAATTACTATTATTATTTTGTTGTTTTTATGATGTAAATAAAATCCAGAAAGCCAAGTAAAAAGTTAAATTATTTAAAAATTATCCGCAAGGAAGACATTAAACTTTCAGTAAACACTGCCTTCGTCTAAACGATTTCTTCCTATTATACTTTTTTGTGTGAATTGTATTCATGTATTTACTATTAATCTAATATTCAAATAAATACTTCCCGAGAGAATTCAGGCAGATTTAATGCTAGCAGCGGTAAAATTGAATTTTCTGTTTACATTTGCGATTATTTATTTTTTGAAAAGAGAAATTTTTTTTTAATAATTTATCGAAGTCAAAAATCATTCTTCTTCTCACCATATCTCACGATTCAGTTGTTGTTATTGCAGTTTTAAAATAAAACTAAATTCTGTTTTTAATCGGAAGTAAGAATTATTTATTTTAAGTTGTGAGTTGAACAAAAAATCAAAAATAAATTGAATCAATAATTCAATAAATCGAGTTTTAAAATAGTTTTAAATAGAATAATGAAAACGATTACATTAGTCTACACTAAACTAAGTTCCAATAACTAGTAAAATATTCGTAGCAAAACTCGTCTGGATACAACCACTGTATTTTTCTTTCCCTATGTACTTGGCGCTAAATGGAAATTCTATAACCAGTTTTTATTTTCATACACTACACTGGGACACAATATAAAGGAAGCTCACAACAAACTATTTATTTTCAAGTCCAATATTAAATAACCTCATATTGAGGAGTCGTATCAAAAACGACTTTATCAGATTTCAACTATCATCTCCAATTTTCAAGAATAGTCTCATCGTCCATCTGATAAACCATTTAGCCGTTATCTTCGAGTATTCATTGGGCCTGGACAGGTGGTGTCTCATTAGAATAATTTTTCATATCCTTTAATTATCAAGTTATAAAGTTAAGTGGTCGACGATAGTCGAGGGCGACATTGAGATTACTAAACCGAAATATATTTTATTTCTTGCAGATTTGTTGTACGAGACTTAGAGAGATTGTTCATATTATTATTCTTATATATTAAATGTTCATTCTTTCCTTAGATGTGTAGAAGAAGAAGAAGAAGAAGCTCTTATAGTGAGGACATGATGATGTTGAGACGTGTATGTAAAGACATATAACACAAATATATAATACAATTGGACTTTACCTTTCTTTAAGAATCATAAGACACAAGACGAGCTTTACAAAACACACTTGATGGTTTATTCTTCACACGGCCGTGTTCCATCACCAAGAATTCAAAGTCTCACATTTTTTCCTTGAAGTGACGTCTCACCTCCAGACGTCTGACTCCCTCTGAGTTTTTTCACTGACTGTCTCTCACTGACTGTCTAACTCTAACTCAAGTTTTTCTCTATTCCTAGAACTTTCTATTTTCCATGACGTCATACACATGTTAAAACATGTGCATTTTTTCACGTGTTATGGACATACGTGTCCAAAACTTTTCCTATTTCTACAAAAGGAATTTTAACCTATATTCAATATGTTAAAAACATTATCTTATAAGCTGCATTCTTTCAATTTAAAATTTCATAACAAATTTGATAGTTAACATTCTTTCCTTGAAATATTTATCTATTTCTAAACAAATGTGTGTTTTACATTTTTTTAAATTCTCACACGTAATCTATTTCTAAACTAGATTACGAGGTTCTAATTTCGCCTATGCCATTTCATTTTCATTTTAAACTAAATTCTCCATTTTTATACTTACATGAAAAGGGGACAGCACTTATCATGTAACAGTAATTATTCTATCGATTCTTATATATTATAAAGTTGCGATTTAAAAAATAACAAAAATATATCTATATGACTTGGGTGCATTAACTTGAATCGAAATAAAAAATATTATATATATATATATAAATATATATATATATATATATATATATATATATATATATATATATATATATATAACTTCAGTTACTGCAGCCATAATCAAAACCGAAATTATGAAGAATTCTGGATAAAATTATTTATTAAAAATAGATGATTTAAGTGCAATCGGCAATAGTCAAAACCGAAACCAAAACCTATGAAGAATGCTTCGTAAAATTATTTATGACTAAAATAGAATATAACAAGTAAATGACGCGGATGTAAATGAAAAGAACGAATACGCTATCATATTAATATATAGATTAACTCTAGGGGTCATCCTACTTTAGATTCCCAAATCGATCATTTCTTTTATTTAATAGATATGAACATAAATAAATAAATCGTTTATATTAAAATAATTTAATTTTCATGGGGTAGAATACCCCCCCCCAAAAAATACAGATATTAGTGAGACCCTCTCAACCATTTCTAAATGGTAGACCGCCCACTATTTTCTTGCTAGATGAGAACCGAAAACAAGCAGCTCGACCTCTAAGTCGGACTTAAATCAAGATGTGAAAAGAAAAATATATAGGGTGGGGGAGTTAGGGGGGATATATGATATTCTTCCAAAATAAATGCCATTTAGGGGAGACCAAGGGCAGAACGAAAAAAATGGGAAGCTGACGTCTTGGAGGTTTTCTTATCCTGAGGTGGAGGCATTGACTGGCCTAGCTAAGAAACTAAAACGGCTTACCTAAAAGAGTTTGGGGTCCGACAGGACTAGAAACCGTGTGCGCGATGCTTAAGCAGGGAACAGGTACTCAAGCTTGACTCCTCTGTGAACAAACAAATTCGCTACTTAAACACATCTTCGTAGATAATTAAAGGAAACAAGTACAGCGTTTAGCCTTTGGTATAACCTGACCAAATATAGAACCTGTGTCTACAAACCCAAACCGTAATCATTACGTTAATTGTGCTGGATAATAAAAGAATGTAACGTGAAAGGTTCTCCTTACAGTTCTTGGATGTCAGACATGAACTTAGACTAATGTATACAGTTATATAAAGCGTATTCTACTTGGAAAATATTGCTATGGATCTTGGTATAGGTTTTTATTTAAAACTAGATCTCCGGACATATTTGATCTTAGAGCATTTCTTTTTTTACATTCATTTTTATATTCTTTTTTATATCCTTACATTCCTTTTCTCAATTCTTTATCTTTTCTGACATTTTTAAAAAATATTTTTTTAAATTTTTTGTAAAAATCACGAAGAATTCCGTGGAGTGTATTGTTACAAATCCAACGAGAGAAGGGTAAGGAAAGTTACCGCTGGGTTGCTTTCAATTATCGGTATGCGTACACAGACAGCGGCAAAACATATTTCCTAAAAAAAAAAAAAAAATATTTAAAATAAACAACAATGCATCGCGCAGATGGTGGTAGGGGCGGGGGTAGTTAACGTTTGTCATGGAATGTTATTTTGTATCGGGCGAAACGAAATTATTTCAAACCTGCGAAACGAAATGTAATCACACCTTTCAAATGAGGCAAGGGAGACAATTCGGAAGCGATTCTTTCGGTTCTTGTTTTCGATATGACAAAAGGATAAATATTGTGGCAGTATACTCTGTTTGCCGGTTTGCGATGGTACGATTTATGAATATAACACCACTACAACCATTACTGTTGCACTAGTAATATTAGTAATATTGATACATATGCTTAATTTCAGTTTGGAGATATTATGCGCACCTCATGTAAAGCTGATTGCCTATACGACTATAGTGAACCAAATCAAGGACAATCCATAACAGCGCGTCGCTGTAACATTACCCAATACGTTGTAGCTTCAGCCGCGAAGTAGACAAACGTTAGGGAATAATTCAACTCGGGTTTTACCGCTGTAACAACGTTATTTATTTACTAATTCTCCTGCAATGAGTGACTTCTAGGTAGGCTGCGATGTCACCCACGTCTCCACCGTTCTCTTGAACGTCATTCTCATCTCTAACGTTATCGTCTTATCTAACGTGCTCTCCCCCCTCCCCTTTTTATAGTCTTTTTTCCTTACAGTGGCGTAAATTTACATTTATTATGTATTTTCGCGTTAGTGCTAGGTAACATCTCTACAAGGAATATTGTTTGAGCCACGTGGCAAGTAAAAGCCCCAGCTAACTGATAACTATTATTTTTATTATTAAATGCTAATAGCATTAGCATTCAAGGAAGAACTAATAAAAATACTTCTAATAATAATACCAAGTTGTTGTCTTATGGTTTTGGTTTTGCTTGTTTGCTTGCTTTTTTTTAATGGAAATCTGTTTAGACAAGGCGTGTAACCACTTGATGTAATCAGCTAATAAGAATGCAACATGTTTATAGCAAATAGATTAGATGTCGTGTTGTCTTTATCTTGTAAATATATAAGTAGAAGAGGAAACTGTCAGCAGGAAGAGAATTCCAAATGCCAGCAGTTCTTGGAAATAAGCTACTAAAATAGGAAACAATGCATTTATGCAAACAACTAGAGCAACGAGCCAAACAAGCTGGTGGAGAGATGGAGAGAACATATCAGTCAATTATAAATGACACAGGTTATAATATTATTACAAAAAACTGAGACTAACAATATCACTGTGTTATTGAGAGGTTGCTAAAAAGAATAAAGTGTTAGACATATAAATAGATTTCTATGCCATAGAACCATCAAATATGATAGAAATTCACTAGCGGAAGTATAACGACAGTACTCCAAATATGGTTTCATGGTAGATTTGTAGGTATAGTGTATCGCCTCTGGTATGTGAAAGTGTTTAGAACGATAGAGAGAACGGACTATACCCGAAGCAAAATAGGCAACGGATCTAGTATACTTGTCTGGGTGTTTGAAGGTGTGTGTTAAGCAAAAAAAAAAAAAAAACACAAGGCAGGCAAGCTCGAACAACTACAGTGAAGGGGGAAAAGAACGTGAAGAAGAGAAAGGTGACGCCAAACGGGAAATGGCTAGTCACTAAAAGAAAAGAAAAAACAGGAAAAATATCAGCGAAACAAAACGACCCCTTCCTTGTAGAAAAGTGCCGAGGTGGGGGTGAAGCAATTAATGTTTATAGCTAATTGTTCGATATTTGTCGTCCCAAGATAACGGAGGTTGGCTTTTAAAGGATACCAATCTCGGGAAAATCCGTCGAATCCGTCGAAAATTGTAGGCATATATACATACATACATACATACATACATTTAAACAGACAGGTGAGATTTATATTATAGATGACCTTCCCTGGAAAAGGATTTCATAAGTAAAAAAGATCGACATGACTTGTTTCAGAATTAACTTCTCCTACACATCAGAGCCATCCACGAGCATATCAGAAACGAAAGGAATACGCCTACGATTGAAAGAAACGAACAACGTTTTAATAGAATTAAACAAAACAATGGTGTACGCATAGGCATAACTTAACATAGTACGACTTCCATATTTTGTTGGCGAAGGGGCTGAAAACTGCAATGTACAATCAAAGGAAACGTTGTGACTGGGTTCGAATTCTGCGATTGTAGTAATTATAATTACCTACATTGAGGATTGTGTAAGAATAAAAATCTACGATCTGTAAGTCAATCACTCTCACTCATTCTCTCTCTCTCTCTTTCTTTCTCTCTTTCTCTCTATCTCTCTCTCTCTCTCTCTCTATATATATATATATGTATGTGTGTGTATGTATGTGTGTGTGGAAAGGATAAATAATATTTAATTATAATCATCAAGTCTCTTTAAGAATATTTAAAAATGCACACTGTCTATATAGACAATCCAGAGTGATCGAACGACTAAATGGCTTAATCAAATTTGATGAAGCATTTGTATTTTTACCAATTTAGTAAAAGTCTTTTAATGTTAAGAACAGTGAAATTAATGAAGGACAGTTAACTATCTAAAGTCAAACGAATTGTCCTGATTTTCGAAAAATAAATAAATCCAACTATACACATTAAAAAGTGAGACTACTATGTAATAATAATGATAATAATAATGATAATAATAATGATAATAATAATAATAATAAGAAGAAGAAGAAGAAGAAGAAGAGGAGGAGTAGGAAAAAGAATGTTGTGTGTATATATTCTTGTTTAGAAAAAATGTAAAAAATAATTTTTTAACTGCTGAGTAATAGCGGGAGATTTTCTTTTTGACTATTATTCAGTGAAAATTGCCTCATCTTTGCAGCGAGTTTTATGTTCCCTTCGCAATAATGAATTTGCTACAAAATAATGTTCGTTATTACTAGTTCCTTGTATTTGCCATTAAGATATCGGATTGTGTGTGCTTCCTAGCAAACACGCAACGCCTTCCTTTTCTACTTCCTGTCATTCTGTTTTTTCTTCTTTTTTCTTCTTATTTTCTATCTATTATTCCCCACATTTGTATAGCTCGTATGACCTGGATGATTAATTTGTAGCATTTATGGGTTCCCACTTTGACTTGGTAAACAATCCAACTTAATATACTTCACAAGTGTTTCTATTATATATTTTTAAATAAATAATCATCACATATCGACCCAAAAACCGCTCGAGGATAAGATTTTCAAAACCATAAGGTAGGGGTCAGAATACTTCGCGAAATTCTGCAATGATAATAAAAGTTTGGTAGAATTTGATTGTTTAGGAGGATTTTCAACAAATGTTTGTTTACATTGGACTTGTAAAGGACACGGTTGTAGTAAACTAAAAGCAGGCCTATAGTATTCTCTTCCACAATACTCATGACATTTTCATTTAGTTTAAGCACAGAGAGGGAGACACGGAAACATTTCACAGTGGTTGTTACTGCACAAATTTTGTTATAAATAATGATTAAATTGAACGAGAGCATACCATCTGTCGTGAAAATAACGATATATTAGAGAAACACGAATAGCCTCTATTCTGTAAGGAAAACCTAATAGCGAAAGGAAGAAGGACATGCCGAATTCGAAACAGGTTTTGTACTTTATCAAGGCAGCAAATGCTGTTCTGAGCAACACCAGCAATCTAATTTTCTTTGCACCTTGCTCTTATATATAGGGTGGAACAATAAAATTGTCACCATAGAAAAGAGGATATGGTTCCATTTCCGTTTGACGAAAAACGGTTTTCTTTTTTTTTTTTTTTTTTTTTGCAGACCATCTACTAGGCGGCCAGTCGTGTACAACCCTAAGAGCGATAGGAGACTACTATCACATCTGAAAGTCACACAATGTTCAACACGCGAGGTTGGAGATGCGCCGTTGAACAACTCATACTATCTACTGATCCAAGTTATGATAACTGGGCCATAGTCAGCACTCTAAAAATGCAAACCTTGACAATTCAACGCTTAAGAGCACAGCTCAACCCATTGGAAACCTTTTCCAGCCAGGGTTATGGTCTTTTGTGTGGTTTTAAGTGAAGGCAACATCATGCAATTCAGTACTTATATAAAAGAATGGAGTACAGTTGCCACATCTGAGCAGGAGCTGCTAGAAAAAACCTTATACGACCTTGATAGAGTTTAAAATAGACTTCCTTACCTAATGGGGTGCACTTTTCCCTTCTGTGCAACCTCTTTCTCACAGAAAAGACGTTGCGAGCCTATATCTGCTTTATCGTTATTTTCATGGCAAGTGCTCCTCCGAGATCCAATCTATGGTCCCCCTTGCCAAACTTTCACGAGAAACACTCGTCTAGCTTAAAACACTGCCAATAATTTCCCTACTCCTTATCTCCACTACTAACGATTACTATGATTCTGATACTGTACACCCTTTAACCCTTATCCTCGAGTGACCTTTGGGTCTGGATAAGTGGTGACTCCTTTGTAAAAAAAAATGCCAACTCACATAATCGAAGTCGACTTCAAAGTAAACACCAAGTGCATCTGAATCTGTGGAAGAGTGTGGTGATACTCTGGTGTACTCAGGTTGCCGCTTGTAGACCCTGAGTTTGGTAGCAGGACTTGGGGCCAGCGTACAGGTCTAAACAGACCAGACTTGGCTTTAGAAGGAGTGCTACAATATTGTACCCTTCTCTAACTTGTCCTATCCTCCCCGACCTTAACCCGCTGAACTACTTCGTCTGGTCATACGTCAAGAACAGGAACAGGACTTCCCACAACACTATAGCCAGCCTGATCACAGCCGCCAGCCGAGTATTCGCCAAGATCGCGTCTACGCTTGTGGAAAACACATGCTCCTTGTTCCGGACTCGTATCGAGGCGGTGATTGACGCTGAAGGTGACTACATTGAATAGATATCAGCTTTGCTACATAACCAAGGTACTTTATTCTCAATAACTGTTTAAAATAAACTGCAGTGTTGTTTTCTTTGGGGAGGGAATTTTTTTTAGTTCTACCCTGTAGGTAGAGAATTCCGCCAAGAGTAACATATTTTGGGCTCTAGAATGATCCAAACATTTTTTCTTGGAAACATGTTTCATGGATGTCTTCAGTTTCAGAATTTTGTCACAAAGAGCTTTCTGTATGACAAACGCAATTTATTTTACTTAAGGTCAGGTTCGAATCAGAGCAATGATGATGGAAACAAAGAAGCTTTCTTATAGGGTCATGAAAACTAACCAGTCATATTTTCCCAAACGAGCCAGATGTCTATGGTTACGAAAGAAAGAGGAGCGGAAGATTATTGAAATATCCGCCATTTTTCTAAATAACTTAAAACAATCTTTTGTCGTCCGAAAGAGTCAATTCTTTGATCTTAAAAGGAGTTATATCTCTGGCAACATCAGCTATCTTCCTCCACAAGTCATCCTTTAAAGTAAATTGCCCTTCTCCCTCATTAATTCATATTTTTAATATTGACCAGAGGTGTTCGAGGGGGTTAAGGTATGGAGAACGCGGTAGTTAGGTCATGAGAGCTTCCTTAAAGAATTCCGTAGAATCAAAGAAGGATGCAGTCCCTCCCAAGCGGAATGGAATGCTACATTGACATGTATAAAAATCATCTGAAAGCGACGTGACAATGGTAGGTCATCTAGTCATGTCGACAAACGATTATTCAAAAAGGCCGCGTACACAATGCTGGTAAGCGTTACACCCTCTGGCACTGGAAATGGTTCAACCAACTTATTCCCAATGATTCCCGGCCAAAACACGATGACTTCACGTCCTTGTTGGCGATGAAATCTGTAACGTGTCGATGTTCCGTTCGGATATCAAACTTAGGTCCAACGCTCCGTACCATCAAGAGTAGCATGCCCCTCATCCCTACATAGAACCTGTTGGAAATCCATTTTCATGTAATTCTGTGTTCAAACTATTCGTTTTCCCCTATGTTGTTTGCTCAATGGAGTGGAAGAGGTTTGATGTTCCTTGCAGTCTCATTCAACACATCGTATTGGGGATGCCTGGATCTTAGAGCAATTCCAGTTTTTGCCGAAACCAAAGCAATTGTGCTGTTTTTGTTTTGGTTGACTTCCCTACGAATTTTCCGAATATCACTATCAAAAATGTTTCTTCTGGTGCCCTTATTTTTCTGGATTTAGAGTTCGGATTTTTCAAGAATGCAGCCAAGGTTTTTGGATCCCATTTAAGCTCCGTGGCTAAATTTTTAATGGCCAATTCTTCTGAGAGTCCAGCAACTAGCCTTTGCTTTTCCATAACGTTTATTCGCCTGATTTTTCTTTTGCATTGGAAGAGATCTGCAATACAGCGATGGGCAGTAAAATTTCTTTGATAATAAATAAAATGCGATAACTTCGTGAACATAGCATGCATTTGGATAAAATGTCGGAAATAACTAAACGTAACGCCCCCCTTTGATGGCACAATTTTCACTTTTTTGTTATGTATATTTAGGAAAATATTGATATTTTACTAATCTGCAATAAAGCGACTGACACAGTTTATATATATATATATATATATATATATATATATATATATATGCATATATACATATATATATATATATATAGTTAGAGAGAGAGAGAGAATAGAGAGAAATTAAAGGAATCATTGTATTCCTGATCTTCGAAGCCTAGCATAGATTGTTGTGTTGTTTGCGTAAACATCGACAAGTGATCTAATAAATTCTGGAAAACGTTGCCGTCATTAGGCATCCTTGATACACAGTAATGTTGACACAATATGGTTTTGACTTCTTCCTACCAACTTCTACATTTATTAACATATAAAGAAAGAAATAATTTTATGACTGAAAGGGCATTTTCCTCGTATTCCACAGCTAGAAACTTTGTGAAGGAGACCTTTATGCCAAACTCTTCGAAGGTTTTTTTTTTATATACAGATATATTACTTTAAAAACGAAGCCTCTGCTACTAGATTCACTAATCCAGTGTAATATTACATTCGTTACATCAGCTATTGAACTCTTCAGAAGAAAACCACATTGCTTGTCATATAATAGCTTGTTTTTTGTTTCTGACTGAGGTGATCGAAAACTTCTCAATTTATCAACTATTAAAACGACTTACACACGATACACCGACGACTGATTATCAGCATTTTTTAAGTACTGTGTCTATTGACAAAATTTCTCAAGATGTTAGAACACATTTCTTTTTTTATCAAACGTTTGAACAGCTTTGTGAAATTGGAAATTATTGCGACAACATTTAAACACTGAGCACTGATGAGAATATTGCAGTGCTGGCATCAAGGTTCGTTAAATTGATGGGAGTATCTTGATGTCACTAAGAGTATTTTCAGTCTTAGAAGGAAATGCAGGAGGATAGCTGCCCTGATCGCAAAGATTGGAGTTTTATGCAACATGGCTAGTAGAAGGTTTGACTTTGTCGGAAACGCTCTCAGGACCAAAATATGAGGGAACCAAGTCTCTGCTCAAATAATCCAGACTAAACTAATAAGACATATGACACTAGCATGTTCTATAACATTTTCTCAGCGGTTGCTAACTGTCTATAAAGCGTCTTTCGTTTAAGGACATCTACTTTATTGAAGGTAATTGAAATAGTGGTTTATGCAGCATTGTTAGCACAGAGGTTGGCTTTGTCGGATGTTGAGCAAACGCCCCCAGAAGTGGTTGGAATATCTTCCTCTCGTCAGGATCCAGTTTCTTAGTCGCCAAAACATGTCTGAACCAATCCTTACCTCAACGACTGTAGACTGAACAGATTAGACGTATTACACTGTTACATATTCTATAACTTTTTTCAGCAGTTGCCATCCGTCTTGAAAGCGTCTTTCGTTTAAGAACATCTATTTCAATGAAGGTAATTAGTGGTTTATTTGTGCGCTGGAGATAGCACATGCTAAAGTCTACCATGAATGGATGTTTGGGGTGTGTGGGAATATTTGGACTCTATTAAGCTTTCCATATTCATAATTAATAAATCGTAATATCTGATGCGATAAAGGGAACATTTAACTCACACATAGAGCGCAGTAGTATTTCTAATAGAAACAATCTAAATTGCCAAAGCCGTTCATCAAGTATCGATACAAAAGAATAACATAAGGAGTTTTAAGTAAGAGGTGTGAGTTCAGTTATAGAATCATTGATTTAATTTGAATAAAATAAAAATACGTATCAAGTGCGCTGGAAAGCCAAATTACAACGCAATTTTACGAAAAATAAACACAAATTTTACTTGTTTGAGATTTATAATTTGAATATATTTCGGAGTCAAACTCCATCCTCTGTATTTTGCTTATTTTTCTTCTTCTCCCTTTCCATGTTTTAAAGTTGAAGAAAACATATTCAGTAGTAGAGAACCGTTGAGAGACAACGCGCGGATTTGTAGAACTGCTTTTTCTCTTTCCAACTTTATAACATGGCAAGAAAGAAGAAGAAGAAAGATAGAAAAATACTGAGGATAGAATTAAACTCTGAAACATATTTAAATTGTAAATTTCAAACAAGTAACATATTTGCTTATTTTCGTATAATTGCGTTGTAATTTGACTATCAAGCGCACCTTATGCGTATTCTATTTTATGAGGAGTTTTGCCGCACTTTGATTTTTTTATCGAAATTGAGACAACTGACTTATCGAAGGATCCCAGCGGAGACATAAAAGCAGAAAACTGTTTTGTAAATGTGCATACAGTAAGGCTAATAACTAAAACAATAAGTATGACTCTTTTAGTAAAGGACGATTCCTCTTAGTTTTATATTCTAGAAAGATGTTTATACAAAAATATTCATATATTAGCAGAATTTTAAACCAACCTCTTGCGAAGCATATTAGTCATATGAAAAATATGATTAATTACTGAAGTGATTTGGCTAAGTTCAGAGTTTGATTTAACGGATTAATTGATATGTTGGTCCCAATGTTAAGATATGGGCAACATAATTTTATGCATTAGATAAAAATAGGAGACTTGAAAAGTCAGATAAAACTAACAAACAATAAATTGAAATTTGAATATTTTTGAGGAGGGGGTGATATTCTTTACCTTTTCTGTTTGAAATAAAATCAGTTTTTGTCGTGCAAAATCATTTGGATTGTCGTATTGTTTTATTTTATTTTGCAAGCTTGCCGAAATGCAATGTTTAAGAGTAGCAGTGTGCTCTTTGTGTGAAGGGTTCAAGCTATTTTGGAACTACCGACTTTCATTCACTAATATACTTAGTATAGATATTAAAGCACATCATCCCATGCAAATAGTTAATAAGATTACGGTTGACTGAGCTCCCAAACATATACTTTTAGAGTGTACAGTGAAGTCTAACAATGCTGGATAAACTAGGTGTTCAAGCCTATGCAACAATTGCTTCATTGAAGAGTTACCTCAGAAAACCATTATCATTCGAGCCAAACACACACCTATGAATAGTACTATTGATGTTATTGTTAGCATTATTATTATTATTTACTAACAGGGTACAGCCTGGCTGGTCGTAAAATACGCATAAATATATTTAAATCATAGCGATTGCGTATTTATTATAACAGAACCAATTCTGTATTTAATACACACACACACACACATATATATATATATATATATATATATATATATATATATATATATATGAATATATATAAAGAAGTTAAGATTAAGTTTATGAGCCCAAGACCTCTTTACACTGAAAGCAAATATAAATATTAATATTTATATAGAAACCCCGAATCATATAAAACAGCACAATACAAAACTTGGCCTTTTGACCAAGATTACAGTGTAGTATCTGTTCTGATGCTACACTTCACCTTTTCTCTGGAAGAGAGGTCCTGCATGCTTAAGACAATGTTTATTTTTGTTCTTATCAAGAATGACCCTTTTTTGGGGAGAGCTGGATTTTCCACACATTAAAAAACGACCTTGTGTGTAACTCTGCTCTTGTGGGCAGGGAAGTAAATAGGAATCAAATAAAACAGTTCAATACAGCAATTCTTATTCTTTTGGGCGAAATCACTGTGTAGTATTTGTTCTGATACTACGCTTACCCATATTCTGACCTCGATCAGTGGAGCGTAAATCTTTCTAGACTGAAGCAATTTTTAATTTTGTCCCTATCCAGAGTGCCCCGGTTTAGGGAACTGGATTTCCACCACATTAAAACAAAACAATCTTGTGTCTACCTCTGCACTCGTAGGGAGGCAAGTAGATAAGAACAACCAGAATTACTAATTTTTCGCTAGGCATGAAAGCAGATTATACAAGTTTCTCCATTTCCAATTCAAACACTTTAACGCTTCTAAAAAATCTTTTTCCTCAACCAATTCCTAACTGGATTCTATTACAGATAGATTAGATTACGCGCATTTTCGATTTTGAATTTGGATCTCTATGAAGATAACAAATAATACTTTTTTCATGAAAACATTGACTTTTATGACCATTTCGACTTTTTGAAAATAGCTACCTACTGCATATCATTTCATTTGCCGTTTTAATTCATTATTTCAGTTTACATTTCTTTTCCAAACTGTTTATTCCATACATGACTAGCTTGTCATGTAATGACGTTTCAATTAATGCCAATACCAGCAAATTCATATCTCCGCTATAATAATCATTTGCTAATATTTTTCATCTAACAAAAGCATCCCTTGAAACTCCGCGGATTATGGAAGTCTTATATTGTTTGGGTATCTGATCAAACAATATTTGTTGTGAATTATATTTTACAGTCTTTAATTGTGTCATATATATATATATATATATATATATATATATATATATATATATATATATATATATATATATATATATGCATTGTTGAACAGCAAGGAGTGTTTCTGCTTAATCGTCTTTTTTTTTCTTTGGAATTTCTCTATTTTTCCTATGGTCGAATTTATATCCCCGTCAAATATTCCATAGTCTTTATCGTCCATCTTTTTTTTTTGCAAGTACTTTCAACTGATTTCCTTCATACAGTTTTTGACTACTTGTTTCGTTGTAAATCCGAATGCTTTTATGTGCTTCAGTTCAAATTACATTTAAATTACTTAAAATAGTGAAGCGTCTTGTGTGTAAAATTAAAATGTTTTAGCATGTAAAGAACGTGGCTTAAAAAAGTATACAATGGTTCAAAAACGAGTTTGAAAAATTGGTATGGAAGTTAATTTTTTCAATTTGTTTATTTAATTAATTTATAAATTCACATTACAACTTACGTATAGATATACATATTCAATCACATATGCACATATACACACATATATGCATATATATATGTATATATGAATATATATGCATATATCTATACATATATATATACATATATATACATAAACTATATATATAGATATATATAGATATACATAAACTATCACAGACATATATATATGTATATATGCATATATATATATATATATATATATATACTTGCATATAAACTAACATAAAAAACAAACTTAACCTAGATTCAAAACAGGTCAAGACACTAGATATGTACGCTATATTGCAAACACAAACGAACGGGCCAGCCCGAGGTCAATGGGTCTTTGCCCTGTAAGTGCCTGCTCATTGGCTCATTAGGAAGCATGCAATGGATACTAGAAAGCTGATTGACTTACAAAAACAACTGAATAGAAGGTGTGTATATAAAAACGCGAGACAACCAGAAAATTCTCACATAAGCCTGAAGAATCCTAGAGTAGAGGAAAAGCGGAATATTCAGTGTAGCTTAATAGCTATATATATATTTTTAACTTACTATATATATATATATATATATATATATATATATATATATATATATATAGTCGACACTCGGAGCGTCTAACCTTTGCGCTATACGGTTGCTGCTATGCGGGCCGTGCATTAACAATGTTTTGACATTGTCCTAAATACCTAAATTCAATTTGTTTCCACAAAGAGCATCGCTTCATACGCTAATTGTAATTTATATATCACTTCCCAAATGCTTAACATAAGAGAGGGAGCATTACTGATTTCGAACGTTGGTGTTTCTGCATTTACAGATCGAGGATTTTCAAAATGTTGGCTAGGGCTCGCTCTTCAACCGAGGGAAATAATGGGGAAAGCTCGGCCGAGCATTTCTCAATTTTTAACGCTAACACGAATTTAGTTTTAACTAATACCGATCTATGAAGACTACTTTTTTATAAATTGGAATACATAATAAAAATAATAATTTAAATTGTGCAATGTGGGGCTTAGTATTTTTGTTTACGGTTAAGGTTGTGTTAGATACATTTTTGTAGTTTTATTTATTGCATCACTTTGTTATTCCTCTTTTTCATTAAATTTTTCTTGTAGTGGTTTAACGTTTCCGGTTATTACCGTCAGCGGCCGAGCACACTCGGGGAACATCAAGGAAAACGCGCACCCGTAAATGCAGAAGTAGACAGAAGTTCAAAAAATACGTTTTTAGCGTTAACAAATAGAATTGAAACGAAGATATTTAGATCGTTAGCCGCGTTTTTTTTAATTCAATTTTCACCCTAAACAAGGCAAAGTGCCACTTTGCAGTAGGGGCTACAATCGGGGAGATAACTTGCGTTATGAAGGGAGATGAGTAGCAAGATGTTTGTGCACATTACACGTGAACTTCTGCATATCAGTACAGTTGAGAAAGCAGAATCCCGGAAGGGAGTTCTAAAGCCTTGCAGTTATAGGGAAGAAGCTATTAGCGTAATGGCTTTCTTACACCTAGGGATCTCTAGTGTAAAGGGGTGGGAGTTAGTTGCTTGTCGGGTTTTTCGGGAGTAGTCACGTCGAGGAGGTACAAATGTTTGCATTTTGTCAGAGCATTTACCATTCAAGTATTTGTAGAACAGGCAGAGGGATGCAACATTTCGCATCGATGGAACAGAGGCTTATGCCTAGATGACAGTTCAGGACCTCTCAGGTTGGCGACTCTCTTTTGAACCCTGTCCAGGAGTGAGAGATAAGCAGCAGATGCACTAGCCAAAACGTGACAACAGTACTCCATACATGGGCGAATGGTGGCATTATAGAGGTACAGGATACTTTCATGCGTAAGTAATTTTCTAGCACGGTAGAGAGAGCCCACCTTCTTTGCCTTGGCAATGCTATAAATGTATATGTCCCAGTTCATGTTCCCTGTAAACGTTAGGCCGAGGGGTTTAAAAAAAGTACTTTCAGGCAATGTGTTCTTGGCCATTGCTATTGGTGGTAGAAAAGGTTTCTAGTAGTTATTGAAGGAAACACGCTTAGTTCTGGCAGCATTGAATGTGACCATTCATTTTTGTCCCCATTCCACCACGGATTGGAGGTCATCCTTTATTGTCTCTGACATTTCCTTAGATATGTGTTCATTTGTTTTCCCCTCATGCCTGTTATAGTGAGTGGTGTCCTCGGCAAATATATCCATCTTCGAAACAATTTTATCAGGGAAGTCATTTATGAATATCAGGAATATTAAAGCCCAAGGATAGACTCCTGAGGTACTTCCGCATTTATATTATATTGTTTGGATGTACGACCGTCGAGGACAACTTGGATTTTTCTCTTACTTTAGAAAGATTAAATTACATTATGTATTTTTCCAGTGATACCATATGATCTAATTTTCTTTAGAAGACCATCGTGCCATGCCCTGTCAAAAGCCTTAGATATATCAAGACCTCCAACTCTACCCTCCCCTGTTTTGTCCAGTGAACGGTATGTACGTTCAGAAACTACAGTTAAGATATCTGCTGTTAAACGGGCTTGCCTAAATCCATATTGTTTGTCAGTCAGGAGTTTAGCAGCTGCTAGGTGTTGGACTAGAGCTTGATTAACTAAGGACTCAAATATTTTGGCGAAAAGTGGGAGGAGGCTAATGGAGTGATAATCAGTGAGTCAGTTCTTTCATCAGAATTCTTGAAGACAGAAGCGGTTTTCCAGCAGTCGGGAAAGCAAGATTCGTTAAGGCATTTATTGTAAAGTTTGGAGAGAACTGGAGCAACCTCAGCAGAGCATTTTTTAATAGCACAGCCGGGGTGACATCTGGTCCACATGCTTTTGAGGTGGCTAGGTTTTTTATGATACTATGTACCTGAGGAGAGGTGATTTTCAAATCGTCTAGTGTGGCATCTGTCCGCAAATGAAAGTCGGGAGGGAATGGTGTGGAGTTTGAGGCAAACCGACTGGCAAGCAGATTAGCCTTGTAGGTTGCCGTGCAAGCAACCTCATCATTGTTTGATAGTGAGGGAATCGTTGACTGCCCATTATTTACTACACTGTTGTAGATTTTCCAAAAATCATGGGTTCCTAATTTATGTGCAACGATGCGTTTTCTGGTGGTTTCAGTGTAATCTGTCTTAACTGTGGCTATCACTCTCTTACAATTATTGCTAGCTTCTATATACTTCTGTCTGTTTGAACTGGACTTATATCGGTTGAATCTGCGAAACGCATGCTGCCTTTGAACAATGACAGCTGCACAAGCGGAAGTAAACCATTTGGGAGGGTGGGGCTTGCCATAGAATTTTTTTTTACTATTATTGGAGTTAACCAAACAGATCGATCAGCACAAAATAAATATTTGATTAAAACAATGAGTCTATGTCTAACTATGATTGGTTTACGCATGCGCAAACTAACACAAATGTCGGCATATTAAAATGAAAGATTATAACAATTGTAAGAACAGTCATAATATATACAATGATGTGTATTATAATTGTTATTATAATAAAATCTTTTGTTAATTAGGAGTAAAATCTATATGAATAAAAGAGTAGATGTATGCGTGTGTAGACTTCAGTGTGTAGCATTTGATTAAAAAACTCTTAAACTGATAATCACATGACGCTAAAATTAACGGACGTGTAACCATAGCAACAAGCATGTCTTATCATGAGAAACATTGATGTTTTAGTGAAAAAAAAACGTTCTCAGAAATAGGTCGACAAATTAAAATACAAAATGTTCATTTCAATTCGTCGGCATATTATTTATTTATTTATTGCCGACTATTATCCTCATCTTCTAGTTGTTGTTTCTCAACGTTTCGGTCAACTGTTCCTCTGGCCGTCGTCACGTGATACGGAAACATGGCCGTCGTCACGTTTCGACGGAAAAAAAGGAACTCCGAAACTCTTAACTGCATCCTCAGCAAGTATAACCTCCATAGTTGCTATCATCTCATCAGGTTTTGGCCAACTAAGCCTCTGGCCTCCTTTGAGTAGGATTGAAACCGCTATCTTCAGAAAATGCTCACTTGGAAATAAATAAATGAATAAATAATACAAATTATTCATCGCAATAATGAATTCCAATTAATTAAATAATTATCGGCGCAAATTGAAAATTAGCTTGAAGTGGTTTATATTTAAATCTTTCTTATCTGTTTCGCTACAGCTTAAACAGTAGGGAACACAGTTGGAGCGCTAAATGTTTTGGTTTCGATTCTAACTGATTTCACCCTAGTTAATATTTAAAAAAAAAACATTTGAAATCACAAGTATACATTACACACAATATATGATTAGATAAAAAAAAACTTGGCTCTGTAATAATAAATACGAAATCTGCATAAATTAAAATATATTAAAGAGTGTTTTACGACCGGGCAAGACTGGCCGCCCGCTAGTTTTGATTTACTTTACCTCCCCACAGGACATATTTCGACACCAGGGCCATTTTTTAACGTGGAGAAATGAACAACAACAAAAAAATATCGGTCGTGAAAGATTTCTCCTTCACTGACAGAGAACAAGAAATGGAAATGTAGCATCTGAAAAACAGCTGCTACACTTTGATCTTGGCCAGACGGCCAGGAAATAGTTGTTCATAAACTAATGCATACAAATATTCTTTTATAAGCGACGTAAATATATTTTCTTTAACAATGAGCAAGTTGGCCGAAATATTTAGTGTCGGAATGTAATTATTCAAAATTACTTATGACTGGTGTTCGAATCTAGGGCGTGTTTTTGATCGCTCATTGTCTGTGGCCACGTATGTATATATGTATATATGTATACATTTATATAGCTATCATTGAATTTACGCTTCAAAACCTCGTAGCGTTTGAGCCTGAACAGAAGATTCTTAACACGAAATTCAAGAAATTAGTTTTGACGATGCTTTAATTCCCTCAGCTCTAATGTTTGTTTCGTTTGTCGGATGAGAACGAAAGATTCGGTCAAGTAATGAACCCTATAAACAGTCCCGGAGGACGGGTAGTTTTTTACGTTTCGCTTGTTTCGGCGCCTTTGCCCTTATCAGACCTCATTTTTTCTCTTGTATTTGTATTTTTTCAGTCAATGAATCGTCGTAAAACGCGGATTGCATGACCACACAACATTAACACACACACACAACGTTAACACACATACATACTGAATATATATATATATATATATATATATATATATATATATATATATATATATATATATATATATATATATACTCCTAAAGCATTCAACTTTTTAAACGGGGTTACTGGGTACAAACTGTTTGTCCCTCTATCAAAAATAAAAAAAATGATGATGATGACCCTGGCATTTCATTCAACGTTTTCCCTCATTCCTTCTCCCCTCCCTTCTATCTCTTCTCCCTCTCTCTCTCTCTCTCTCTCTCTCTCTCTACACTTCATTCTATCTATCTGTAACTTTAACAACAACAACAACAACACTAGAACAAACTATAAATACACCAAGTCCCAATAAAGAAACTGACAACAACAACTATTGCTTCTGACGACGATCAGATGTATCGATTGAAAGCGCTTGAGAAGAATATAGCCGAACAACAAGTACTGAGTGTCATAATATATAACATTCCAGCCAAAATAAAAAAAAAAGATCGATGGAGGAATTGAAAAGATATTCAACAAAATTGGCAAAAAGAACTTAATCGTGTTCCATCAGACGTACTAAGGAAGTGGATATATGGGCGCGTCTGTGTGTGCGTGTTACTTCGTTCCCTACGAACACAAAAGCTGCTAGACCGGTTTTCATGAAATTTCGCACGAAGGTAGTTCATGTGACTAGCATTGCTCTTGTATTGATTCAGTATCGATCAGTTTTCGATAAGTATCAATAATCGATCTTCCAAATAATCTGATGAAAAAAAGGAACAAGCAAATTTGACTAAAGTAACCACCTTATACAGACTAACATCACAAGTTCATTTCAAAAGATTTATTATCACACAAGCCGAGAGCTCAACATCTAAAATTAGCAGTAAGTAATTTGATATGACAGGGCCACGTTCGAAATGAATGTTTCTGTTTAATGCGCATTTGGACCATGATACTTGACATTTACATTTGAAATTTAACTTCAAGTCATTCTCTGTGCCAAGCAGTAAGACAAGGCATATAATATCAGCAATAGGTTCTTTGATATGGCACGAGTGCGTTTGAAATGAATAGGCCTGTTTAGAGAAGAATTGAAGCATGATACTTGAGTTTTGTATTTTACTCTTTAATTCAAGCCATTATATAAAAATAATTTTATAAAATTAATAGTAGATTCCCCGCAGTACAATGCAGACCACAATATATTGTGGACTAAGTCACTGGTAGGAGGCATGTGTAGCTTCATCCCGGTTCACCATGATAGGTCCTCAACTAGAGCAGGAAAGGTGTCGAGATTTTTTTTTTTTTTTTTTTTTTGTAAATAAAAATCACTTTCTCTTTTGGAGACACGGGAGTATGACACAATTAAAGAAGAATCTTAATAACATGAACAGGTTAGCCTAATTAATCTGCAGGTAAAAACTGGATATAAAGTGATAATAATAGCGAAATATGATTATCACGAAGACAAAAAGATGCTTATTGGTTTTAGTGGCTAAAACGATAGGAAGGATGCGATCTATCAACTGAAAAAGAATACCACAAGTCTGAAGTTAGTGAAAAGAACCTACTATATAGGATGCTGTATTCAAATGAAGAATCAAGACGGAAAGTAAATAGAGACCACTAGACCAATGAGTCCAATCAGCTGTACCAATAGGAGTGCAAAATCAGGAAATTCTGTAGAACACGTGCTACAATCGCATCTGTATAAAAGTCTATTGCCTGCAGCATGGCGTCGGAGACAGACGGTGTTGATAAAAAATAAAAAGTAAGGTCACTTAAATTACATATGGTTTTCTGCACTTTATCCAAAATCTATAATATGACATCTATTATATAAATCTTACCTATCTGTCTGTCTGTCTGTCTGTATGTATGCATGTATGTATGCCTGGCTAAGACTTTCAACAGAGGCGACGGATTTTCACGCAATCGGTATCGTTTTGTAAGCGCACACCATTCGGACGACAAATCTCGAAGAATTGTCTAAAAAATATAAATTCCTCCACCCTCTACTGGGCACTTCTCTACAGAGAGAGGGTCGCTGTTTTTGCCGATATTTTCGAAAATCCTCCGCTATTTTCAATTGACTAGCCATAATTGAATCCTTCGCCACATCTGGTTGGCGATGGACGTAACGGCAAATACGTCATTTTTTTTCACGTTCTTCTCCTTTGCGGTAGGGGTTCGAGCCTGCCTGCCTACTACCATTTATTTTTCTCAACACACCTCGAAACACTCGGGCACGCCGTGCACTCAGGCTAGTATATATATATATATATATATATATATATATATATATATATATATAAAGAGGGAAAGCATAGCTAATCTAATACATAAACGGCTACATGTCTGTCCGTTTGTCTGTAGTCCGTCTGTCTGTCTCCATATTTTCCAAATTTATCTTCTTCGAAACTAAAACTCACAGACTGACGTTAGGTACCTGAAATGGTTGTTTGTAACGGACCGTTCTTTTATGCGTCATTAGCCGGTTAACATTGTTTTTAAGGCGTCAAAAATGGATCAACATTTTAAAAATCTTCGAACATTTTGTCCATTCATCTTAGTTTATTATTAATATTTAGTTTTTCATCGGTTTATGCGTGTGTCACGTTGGTACAATGGTAAAGTCACCGGTTTTGAATGTTTCTGTTTCGATTCTAGCTGATGCCACTTACATATTTTTGAAATCACAACTTTATAATAATGAATACGGAATATGGATAAATTAAAATATTATATATAAACATATTTTATGCCCGGGTAAAGCCGCTCGCCCCCTCTCATACCAGTTGTAAATATTTTTTTGGTTAAGGTCGTGATTATATAATGCATATACTAATGACTTTATATTATTGTTAATTGGAATTCATTGAGATGAGTATTATATATAAATTTTATATGTTGCGGACTATTATCCTCCTCTTTTAAGGCAGTAATTGCAGTGAATGAAATCAGGAGATTCAGAGTTCCTATCCGTCGCGTTTACCACCAGAGAAATAGTTGTCCGAAACGTCGTGAAACAACTAATAAAAGATTAGGATAATAGTCCGCAATAAATAAAATTCATTAATGACTTTGTTTCTTCATTCTTAAAACCGAGGCGGGGTGTCCTAGTATGACTAAAGACATAGGTCTGAGGAAATAGTTGACGAAAAGAGAGTTTCCCAAGCCTACGGTTCCTGAAAATACAGTAATGGAATATGCATTGAAATGATGTATCAAAATAGCAACTACTTTAAACCACTTGGACAAACAAGTCAACGGAGCTGATGCAAAAGAAGCAGGGAATAGATGAGACAATTCTAAAAATCACATACCATCATAGTATTTAAATCAATAGACTGAGACTAGTAAGATTGCTTGTGTTAGTAGATGTTGCAAAGAATAAGAAAGGCTGAGAACAAATGAAATTGAAGATATATTTAGTATCATATCATTTGAAACTCGTTTCGCACAAGCATGTATTTTGACAAAAGAGATAACCCACTTTCATTCCAGCGCGGCCGCAGCCGGGATTGGACACACTAAACGAGTTTGCAGTGTAATTCAAATCTTGTCCGAAGCCGAATACTTGATGCTTCGCCAGGGCTATCAAAGGTATTTTTATCGTGACGCCATCACTAGACGTGGTGTCTACCACGGCTTAAGAGAGTGCCATCTACCCTCGAGAGAAGGATAGACCGTGCTAGTTTCCCAACCTGGTATTTTACCTCGCTGTACATACAATGCATCGTCTTACCAAATAGTCACTCACCTAGTACTGGGCAGGCTCAACATTACTTAACTTCGGTGATCTGGCGAGAACCGGCGTGTCAACGTGATTGTGGCGTATATCAACGATCTATTATTGGTAACTTCAGTTTCGTTATCTATATTCCGTATTGTTACTATCAGGAGGTTAGAATCGAATCGGTAATTTTATCGAACTCAGGAAAATAATTGAATCGTCCCATCACGATTTGGAATAGTTTTTTTTTAATGAAAAGTGTACCTGGTTTGTCATTGAATTGCACATCTGATAGTGAAGCGATAAATATTCAAAGTTGATTGTGGGGTGCGTATCCCGGAGTGTTTTTGCGTTTAAGAAATAAAGAAGCCACATTAAAAACAAGATAGGACAAAATAAGTCATCTAAATCTGCCCAAATGCAAGACTAATTAAAACACAACAAAAAGAAACCTCTTTTTTCTAAATTGAAATTTACTTTATAACTAATATTCTTTTTGAATTGTATTTTTATCACCGACAATATTTTAGATAATTTTCCTTTCTATGAAAAGCAAATCGATTTCATTTTTCAATGATATTACAAGTAAGACAGTTAATCGAAATGAAATAGCAACCATACATGGGGTATTAGCAATTTACGAGGTTTTTCTATGAATTTGTAACATTGTCTGCTCAATTTATGCAAATGTTTCTATGTGCAATTATGCAATAAATGAAAGAATTGCGTTTTCTCAGTGATCTATTTGACGTATATTTGTAATGTGCTTTCCTGAATTTGGTCTGGCAAAAACAAACGCACACAATGCACACTCACTCGCACAACACACAAAATACAAACATGCACACACACACACACACACACACACATACACACACACGCACACACACACATTTAGCGCAACCTTGTCAGAAAAAGAATTGCATTTTGTCTTGTGGTGTCAGTTGGTTGTTAAAAGAAAGAATAGAGAGATCGGACGGTTTTAAAGTAGGACGCTTTATCTGAAAAAAAAATTATTAGACAAAGATTAGAGAGATTGGGCTACTTTTAATGGACCAGACTGTATAACTCAATTTAAAAGCTAAGAAGTAGTTTAGAATGTATTTTGTGTTCTAATAAACAGGATTTGGGGAATCTCACCTCATTCAAGATGATTTTGCTAATAAAGATTGATAATAGCAACATTCATATGAAAAATATTATTGAAATTATTCGGACGATTGTTTTCCTCCTGTATTTTATTCTCACAACATATCGGTTAATGTGACTTCCGGCTTTCTTAGCATTATGTTTCTGTTAAACTCTGGATATGCAGGTTATTTCGAAGGAGAGCTTTTGTTTAATGAACGGGGAGAGAATGCTTTTGTTCCATCAACCATGCCCATTAAGAAGTCCTAAGCATTTCGCAATTGTATTCCTAGTATCTTAAGATGTAATCTTCAACCCCTAGAACAGTGAAACTTGAAATTGAAATTTACTAAATACGTTACGCCACGGAATACTTGAATGTAAAGGTATTTTAACTATTGACTGATCCAAATAATAACAACGTGTCTCTCTTATAATGTTACAGGCATGCGTGATAGTCTGGGCGTGTGCCTGCGAGTAGATGGTGTGTAATATGCTTCCCTTTGTTATTGGCTTCTCCATCTGCGACACATTTTTCTTTTCAACTCACAACAGGTGGACATGCTTTTTTAATATCAGATATAGACTACCAGCTGTTTTAATATGATGTTGTTGCGTTCTTTTTACATTTTTTTCTGGGATTATGTTGGGTCAACGTGTTTATTATAGAAGGGGATATGAAAAGTGTACCTGGTTTGTCATTGAATTGTACATCTGATAGTGAAGCGATAAGTATTCAAAGTTGATTGTGGGGTGCGTATCCCGGAGTGTTTTTGCGTTTAAGAAATAAAGAAGCCACATTAAAAACAAGATAGGACAAAATAAATCATCTAAATCTGCCCAAATGCAAGACTAATTAAAACACAACAAAAAGAAACCTCCTTTTTCTAAACTGAAATTTACTTTATATCTAATATTCTTTTTGAATTGTATTTTTATCACCGACAATATTTTAGATAATTTTCCTTTCTATGAAAAGCAAATCGATTTCAATTGTTCAATAATATTACAACTGAGACAGTTAATCGAAATGAAATAGCAACCATGCATGGGGTAGTAGGAATTTACGGAGTTTTTCTATGAATTTGTAATATTGTGTGCTCAATTTATGCAAATGTTGCTATGCGCCATTATGCAATAAATGAAAGAATTGCGTTTTCTCAGTGATCTATTTGATATATATTTGTAATGTGCTTTCCTGAATTTGGTCTGGCAAAAATAAACGCACACAGTTCACACCCACACAACATGCAAAATACAAATATGCACACACACACACATACACCTACACCCACACCCACATATATATACACATATATATATATATATAAACTGTATATAGATATATAATTATATTTTAGTAGCTGATAAACGCCAAGAACTACGCACACTGAGAGCCAAAAACTACGCACACTAAGAAGAAGTCCAAAAGATTAGTCGGAATATCTTCATTGTGAATGTCTGTTTTCCAGAAATATTTTGTATTCTTATATGTCAGCATAAAACAATCGGATATAGGTATATTTCATTAAATAAAAATACGTTTTTTGCGTTTTGTTGTTGTTGTTTTGTCTGTTAATTCTTTTTGTGATCGGTTCAAACTTCCAAACTATTTATTTTAAGTTCGAGTATTTTCCAGTCCTCGTGATTTCATTGTCAGGGATATATGATTCGGATCTAGGATGAATATGGTGATTGTATCAGCCAGTTTCTATCAGAAGTGAAGACCATTATTCAGAAGTAGCAAAGCATAAATAATAGAATTAATAAAAAATAACGTATATTTTATTCAATGAAATAAGCTCAAGATGAAAAAATGCCAATCATACTGACACATACATACACACAGATATATATAATTATTTACTATCATAATTTTTAAGTATTATGTATATATATATATATATATATATATATATATATATATATATAAACTGTGTCAGTCGCTTTATTGCAGATTAGTAAAATATCAATATTTTTCCAAAATATACGTAAAAAAAGTGAAAATTGTACCATCAAAGGGGTTCGTTACGTTTAGTTATTTCCGACATATTATTCAAATTCATGCTATATTCACGAAGTTATCGCATTTTATTTATTATCAAAGAAATTTTACTGTCCATCGCTTTATTGCAGATCTCTTCCAATGCAAACAAATCAGGCGAATAAACGTTATGGAAAAGCAAAGGCTTGTTGCTGGACTCGCAGAAGGATTGGCCATTAAAAATTTAGCCACGGAGCTTAAATGGGATCCAAAAACCTTGGCTGCATTCTTGAGAAATCCGAACTCCAAATTCAGAAAAATAAGGGCATCAGAAGAAACACTTTAGATAGTGATATTCGGAAAATTCGTAGGGAAGTCAACCAAAACAAAAACAGCACAATTGCTTTGGTTTCGGCAAAAACTGGAATTGCTCTAAGATCCAGGCATCCCCAATACGATGTGTTTAATGAGACTGCAAGGAACATCAAGCCTCTTCCAATACTTTCATTGAGCAGACAACATAGGGAAAACGAATAGTTTGAACACAGAATTACATGAAAATGGATTTTCAACAGGTTCTATTTAAGGATGAGGGGCATGCTACTCTTGATGGTCCGGAGCGTTGGATCAAAGTTTGAAACCCGATCGGAACTTCGACACGTTACAGATTTCATCGCCAACAAGGACGTGAAGGCGTCGTGTTTTGGCCGGGAATCATTGGGAATAAGTTGGTTGGACCATTTCCAGTGCCAGAGTGTGTAACGCTTACCAGCACTGCGTGCACGGACTTTTTTGGATAATCGTTTGTCGACATGACAAGATGACCTACCATTGTCACGTCTCTTTCAGATGATGTTTATACATGGTAATGTAGCATTCAATTCTGCTTGAAGGGACTGCATCCTTCTTTGAATCTATGGAATCCTTTAAAGAAACTCTCATGAACTAACGACCGCGTTTCCCAGACCTTAACCCCCTCGAACATCTCTGGTCAATATTAAAAATATGAGTTAATGAGGGAGAAGAGCAATTTACTTTAAAGGATGCCTTGTGGAGGAAGATAGCTGATGTTGCCAGAGACATAACTCCTTTTAAGATCAATGAATTGACTCTTTCGGGCGACAAAAGGTTCTTTATGTTATTTAAGAAAAATAGCGAATATGTCAATAAATAATAAATTTATATGAGGTCCATACCTGAGATATGTTTTGTTTATTATTCCTTGACAGAAATTATAATAACAATAAAGTTCATAAAATAAGACCTTGTATTTTTGCCCTAAAACAACATTTAAGAGACCTGCAATTAAGTGATAGATAGTGGAAATTCTTCGATAAAGAATAAAATGTCATAAGTCTGTGAATATCTCATGAAGTTGATTAATATTTTTGGAAATAACTTACCTTAAAGGAGTTACTTGATTATCTAAGTTTCATTTTTTGTGACGTATACTTAGTGAACTATTGATATTTTACTAATCTGCAGTAAAGAACTTGACACAGTATATATATGTATACAATACACACACATATATATATATATATATATATATATATATATATATATATATATATATATATAATGGTTATACAATTACGCGCAATTTAAAAATCCTCATGAGAATGCTAAACTCTCGGTGATGATAATCCCCATCAAAATATAAAAGATATCGATCCATTAGCTTGCCTTAGATCATTGTTAATTTTGTAAAAATTGCAAAATTGAATATTCCCTCTTTGTTTTTGTACTGTTTACGCATTCTCTTTGTAAATGCTATGGAATAATTAATAGCAAATTCGATAGAATTACAATGATTAAGGCGATTGAAATTAATAACTCTGTACGTTTTACGTAATTACAAAAATCAAACAATTTGTTGAGCTGATACTCTTAAGTAAGTTTTAAAATACCATATAATGGTTCATATATTAAGTTATTTGTGCATATAAGTGAATGTACATCTACCAATAATTGTAATGTATGTACAAATAATAATCGATAAATGCATCTTATGCTAAACCTATTATAATATATTTTTGTCTTGGTTATTGCAAACTTATAATATATATATATATATTTATATATATATATATTAAATTCATTTATACAAATATTGATGGTTACATATGTGCATACATGTTTCTGTAATCACCCGTGCTATGGAGATTCGTCTTCCGGCCACGAATTATCTTCGTTTACTCTTTCTTTATCCTTAAGTTTACAAAATTAGAAATCTTGTCATCTAATATGGGTGGGGGTGGGGGTGGGGTTCTTGAAGTAAGGTTCTTGAACGATCCATTCCTCACAGATTTTTATCCATCCATATCTTTCCTTTATTATTTTATTCCCATTTTATATTCTTTTTTATATTTATCGTCTTTTGGTCTTGCGTTATAACGTGCTTGGGAGACCAGACATTTATTCTCGCCTGGCCGGTGGTCAAAAGAGCATAGATATTTCCGCTGGCTACCCAGTGGAATTAGGCCGGTATTCTTCGTTTACATACATATTTTATTCTAGAAGGAAAAGACACAGATATACATATGCATTCAGGAGTGGGCACACACGTGTGTTATATTCCAACTTACACATACGCGGAGAAATATAAATAATATGTATAAAAATAAAATAAATATAAATATAAAATTAAAGAAGACTACCGTCTTCTGCACGCATAAATATACATAAATCCATGTACAAAAACCCATACTCTCATACACCCGCGTACACATATACATATATAAACACACACACATATACATGATGTCTATATATAGTTAAATACATTTATACTGAATGTAAACGCACACCCATACAATCTACATTGATATCCATACACGTAGTAATATATATATATATATATATACTTATACTTAACATAAATATCCATACAGCCCTGCATGTTGAATTCTACCCCTATTATTATACTAGTACTAATAAAACTGTATATTGGGAACTTTAAAACCTGTAGATCCCAATCGGATACACCTTTCAATAATATATATATATATATATATATATATATATATATATATACATATATATATATATATATATATATATATACATACGGGCATAGACACATGTACATATAAATATCAATATGAGATACAATGATATAGAGATATCCATATACACACACATATACATATACACATATACAAATAAACATACGCACATACCTGCTTTCCTCTTACGCATAAATATACAGTCATACAAGTACATACACAAACACTTTATTCAATAAATTTTATTTAATAAATTTTATTAAATAAATTTTATTTAATAAATTTTATTTAATAAGGCTCCTTCTATATTCGGTGGTGTGGTAACCATTTATATGAAACCGCGTACTATTATAGTTTACATATGTAAACTATAATAGTACGCGGTTTCATATAAATGATTACCACACCACCGAATATAGAAGGAGCCTTATTATATTTGATATTTAAATATTTATTTAAGAAGAAAAATCACAAATTTTACAGAATTTTAGGGTTAAAATTATATAAAACAGGCAACTAATTCTTTTTAAATGTGGCATGAGGCCAGAAAGGGTGTGGGGGGGAAGATGGGTGTCGGGGGTCGTCCACTTGTCTATTTCCTATCACTAATTGCAATCACCACAATACCGCATTCACTCTAGGAGTTGGATCTACTTAAATCCCCAGATTACAATATGTACATTTTTTTTTTTAACAATAAAATTATATACAATGGCTTTTCCTTTTTTTTTTTTTTTAAATTAAAATATATAATGCCTTTATATTTACAATGAAATAATGACAAAATGGAGATTGTGATGTGTATGATATATGCGGATGAAATTGTGATGTGTATGATATATGCGGATGATGGGCGGGGATAATGAGAGCCTTAAAAACACCCCAAAATAAAGAAAAATAACAGTAATAAAAAATAAATGAACCAAATAAAACGTTAAACGGTGACTGTGTTAGTACGGACCCACCCTTATCTAATTAATTTTGAAATGCTTCCTGTTTTCCGGTATCGACCGAAAACAAGGGAGCACTTCCTATGAGGGAGTGGGCACAGCTACGGACAAAATAAAGGGGGGGGAAGGGATATTCGGTGACCTCCAAGAGAAATAACATCGGGACGGGTTGGGACTAAAATAAATTAATCAGGACTGGGCTTCTTTGGAGGTATCCTAACACCTAAAACTAAAAATTGGGGACATGGAACTCATTTATACCAACTAGTTAAGGGACTGATCCACTACGGGATTATCTTGATCTGGTCTGGGGGTTGCTTTTACGGTCGGCGTGTGCCATGCCTAGGCAGGGAACACGTACTCAAGTCTGTTTCGTACAAACGCACATAAGCTAGCGGTGTGAATCCACCTCCTACTAAACTGTGAGCGAGATAACCTCCTTCTATCGCATCTGATTTTGATTTTAAGTTGGTGTTTAAAATACAAAATCAGATCCCGATGAGAAGGCGGCCCCCCACGCCCTATCTCTATGCGTGAAACCCACACTACCAGTCTAGCTACGGCCAAGGTACCTAGGAACACCATTCGTTCCTCCCTAGGCCATAAGGGATCTGCGTTGTAGACAACGGATGCTAAATCCAGGATCATCACCTGATCGGGGACGATGCGAGCCGTGACCTCACTGACATACTCCCAGAATTCACGGAGCTTGGAACAAGTATAAAAAGCATGTTCTACGGTTTCTAAGCTATCTTCGTCGCACCGTGGACAAAAGGGACTAAATACCATACCAATTCTAAACAATATGTCATTGAGGGGTAGAGCGTTTCTAACCAATCGCCAGGTCAGGGAAAATTCGGAATTGTTAAGGTATCCCCGGCCTGGCGCCCAATTCCACAGAGAGCGAACCTCCCCCTCCGACAGCTGCAGCCGCTCCCCAAGCGGGTCCGAAGCGGTCCCCACCACTAATCCCTGATATAATGCTTTTCTAGGCTGTGCAAGGTCCAAGAACCCTGGCATCGCTCTAAGCGCATTTCGGCATTCGTTGAAGAATCTTGATTGCCCTCTCGGCCTTCTTTGGCATTCAATTAAATGATTGGGGATAAGGTCGGGAAAAGCTGCACCGACCGCGGGACCCCAATCAGACTCCTCAATCAGAGTTCTGCCCAGGAACGCCAACCTTTCGGCATTTTTGTGGCTAGCCAGGTCAGGCATCCCCAGGCCCCCATCTTCAAGACGTTGAGTGCCGACCTGTCTACGGACAAGCGGCCGTCGCTCATTCCACAACAGTAAGAAAAGCGCACGCGTTAAGGCCGCCATGCGGACCGCAGGCAGAGGAAGTACAGCCAATCGGTAAAGGATCAGCGGAAACACATAAGTGGCGCATGCCTCCGCCCTACCTTTAAGGGACAATCCCTTTCGAAGCCAAACCCTCACAGACGCTTCGACCTTGCTCTGTACTTCCGACCAGTTCTTATCTAGACATAGACCGGGTCCAAACCAAACACCCAGAATAGGGACCGGGCCATCCGTCCAGACAAATGCGCCAGGCAAAGCATTCGAGCCCCGCCAAGCGGCCAACCTCAGGCCAACGGATTTGCTGAGATTGACTACGGCCCCTGTAACTTGTTCATAACGCTTGAGATCCTTAATCACCGTAATAATATCAACGACGCTCGAAACAAATACGGTGACATCATCGGCAAACGCGGAAACCCTGGCTCGCGCACCGCCAGGAAGAGCAATTCCCCGCAGGGCCGGTCCAGCCACCCTGGTCCGCACTTTCCTAAGGAATGGTTCCAGCGCGAGGACATACAGCAAGGGCGACAACGGACACCCCTGTCGCACCGACCGAGAAACCGCGAACGGCGCCGACCGCACCCCGTTGACCTGCACAACTTCCGTCGGCCGAGCGTACAAAATGGAAATCCATCTGCAAAAGCCGGATCCAAATCCGGCGGTCTCTAAAACAGCCATCAGGAAACGATGATCCACCCTCTCAAACGCCTTGGACTGATCCAAATTAATCAGCGCGGCTTCAGTGTCGTCTTCTAAATTTTCTATGACTGTACGTATCAAATGCAAATTATTTTGAATTGATATTCCCTTCACAGCGTAATTCTGATCCGGTTCGACCAAGTCAGCGATAACAATCTGCAAACGATTCGCCAGCACTCGGGCCAGAATTTTTAAATCCGTATTCAGCAACGTGATTGGCCTAAAATCATCTATCCCCCCCAACATGTGTGTCGTTCTTCTTCAGAAGTGTGACCACTCCTTTGGTAACCTGACTCGGGATAGATCCCGTGTCAAACCAGTGGTTAAACACACCCGTCAGAATCGGAACAAACATGTGCGACATCCTCAAGTAAAGTTCGTAGGGTAGTCCATCCAGTCCTGGTGATCTGTTATAGGCGACCTGCTTCATAGCAGCTATGACCTCACACTCTGTAACCCGACCATCGCAACCAGCCGCTCGGGCCGCCTCCAGGCGGGGCGAGCCAGCCAAATAGTTGCCAAACTCCTGGACGCGGAGCCTGGACAGCTGCGCAAAGAGATCTTCAAAGTGCACTCGAAACCGCTCGCAAATCCCCCGAGCCGACACTAAGGAGTCCCCTTCCGGGCTCTGAATTTTACGAATGTAGTTATCCGATTTGCGCCCGAGCGAATAGACTCGTTCGGCTTTGTCAACATTCACAGCTTCGTTGGGCATCTTTTTAATTCTAGCCCTAACTAGCTGGCCCTGATATCGCTCGCTAGCCAAACGACTCAGGTCCGCCTTAGCTAAACCTATTTCTAGGGAATCCCCCCCAGCCACCGCCCGGGATAGTCTATCCTCTAGACGCTTCTCTGCCTTGGCCCTATCTAGCGCGAGGCGTTGCCCATATTTGACAGAGAAGTCTCTAATGCTAGATTTGGCGTTTACCCACCACTTACTCCCGGTAACCGCCCCCACTAATCCCTTCTGTATGTGTTTAGTTAGCCTTTCCCGAAAGTCACCTATCTCCAGTAGGGAGGTATTTAATTTACAGTACCCAGCTAACTTGGGGTTGCTATCTAAGTCTAACTTGGCCACAAGTAGTTTGTGGTCAGAGTGGCCTAACCAGTGGAACGTGGGACAAGATATGTATTCTATGTTGCCTCTTCTAACTAACAACCGATCCAAGTAAGTACTTGAAGCAGAAGGCCTGCTAGAGAGCCACGTCCACGTCTCCCGCCCCGGGTGATCCACCCGATACCTGTCTACCAGATCGCATCTAGCCATCAAGTCCGACAGACTGATTTCACACCCATCCGTCCCGCTAATTCCGCCCACCTTATCTGCCCTGGGGTCAAGGATGGCATTCCAATCACCCACTAGTATTAACCGTTCCGAACCCCCGAGAAACACCTCCAACCGCCGGAAAAGGAAACCCGCTCCCGTACGCAATTGGGCGCATACACCACGACAAATCGAAACGCTCTATTTGCCACGGCAACATCGGCCACGATCAGTCTACCATCAGTATCCGCGTGAACAACGCTAACCGTTGCAGAAAGGGTGCGCCTAACTAACAAAGAAACCCCCCTACTTTGACTATCACCGTATGTTGAAAAGACATCATAATGCCCCTCCAGCACCCGATGATCGTCAACGCAATCGTAGTGAGTTTCCTGTAACGCAGTCACATCTATATTCATCGACATGAGGTCCCTCAGTACCCTAGCGGCTTTGCTTCGGCACCTCATGCCCCTAACGTTCAAACTACACAAGCTCAAGGACGTGGCCATTGTGTCTAGATATCCGCAACCACCGACCTAAAGTCTTTGCTAGAAAGGGTGCCGCAGGACTGGGCGAGGTTGCCCGAAAGCAACTCGGACGTTACTCGTCCGTCTCGCGCAATACCTCCGACATCCAGGGGAAACGTTAATTTAAGGGCCCTATACAAACAAGGGTGGACGTAAATAGGAACCCTACCTTCGCATCTCGGCGCAAGCTGATTGAGGGAGTCATGCCTCTCTTCCACCAACTTTAAATCTGGAATCGCCCCCTGGCGTCGTCGACCTTTTTTAATGCAATGGCGTTTTACATACAGATATACACACCGATACTCACACTGTATATGCATCTGTTTACATACACACACGTATATATATATATATATATATACATATATATATATATATATATATATATATAGAGAGAGAGAGAGAGAGAGAGAGAGCATATATACATATACATACATACATCCACATGCATACCTTATTTTGAGGTTCGCCTACCTATTTATTACCCGTTTGGTTCAGATATACCATTATATAGGCATCCATTCAGATTAGTAATATTATAACTGCTTGAGAGAATCGAATATTAAGAGTCTTATGTAATCAATTTGGTCGGATCATAATAATGACCTCACTCATCCTCCTTGTTTGTGGCGGGGGGTAAGGATTGGATGGGGGATAGTTGCTATTGTAATTGTCTTAATTTTCATAACTTAAAGTTCTTTAAATGCATGTATTCTGAAATGTTTGCAGGATATAGCAGTTTCTTGTTTAATATTTAATAGTTTATCCCTGTCCTTAAACCTTGTTATCTTAAGTTTTTCTGATAAGCATAACTGACATGGTGAGTTTAATGAGTGGAAAGTACCGGCTCTTTTATAATCTTCCATTCTATATTCGGCGTTTTATTTTCCCTAATTAGCATCCGATAGTGTAACGATAATGATGTGTCCTCTTCATACATTTGATTATTCATCGAACATGTCCATAAAACTTATTTTTGAATGTAATTTGGGTACTACCTATATAGAATTTTTCATCCCTTGGGCTTTCCACAGAGAATATCTTAGCCTGGTATACCACTGATTGGGCCAGACATTCATTGCTTATGGGGCATTTCTTGGGTGTTTGGCAGTTACACTTATTCGCAGCTGTGTTATCACTAATATTTACGCTTCCTCTATTTTTCATCCTTAAGATTATCTGTTATGCTCTTTTATGATTCTTTCCAAGTTATAACCACAGCTATATCTTCATTTTAATGTATTTTTATTAAAGATTTTATGTAACATATTATTTGGTGGGAAATGCTTGTTAATAAATTGAACAAATTTTGTACCAAGTTCTGTTTTCAGCATAATATTGCAGGGTGTGTAAACCAGATTACTTTCCTATTACTGTTTCTAGATCTATTTGTGCTAGTATTAGTGAATTTTTATTTTATACCTATGTCCTTATTCCCACTGTTTTTAGTGCTTTTGCTGATATTGGCACCCATGTTTTTGGAAACTATAGGGGGTCACAGGATCGTTTGTTTATGAAACTAAGTGTCTCATTGTGTTTGTGGAAGGGTCTATGTGTCTTGTTACTTAGATTTAGAGGTGTGTCTAGGAAGTCTACTTTGTATAGGTTGGTGCTAATTGTTATTTTAAAACCTAGTTCCTGAAATGTTTTGGTAAGATTTTTTTAAGCTTATCTAGGCTAGTCCCGTTGTGATCGCGTGAGAGACAAATGCCATCGTCTCAGTAAAGGCCGAATATATTATCGGGGAATGTTTTGTTCAGAGTCTCTAGTAGGAATAGACCCACTAAGTCGCAGATGTCTGCACTATCGTTCCTCATTGCCACGTCAAATGGGTCTTCTGGGTTTGAGTCATATTAGAATAAAATAGAATATACAAAGGTATGAATAAGCTATAGTTAAATAAAAATGAACATCAATATAAACAATAAATGCGGCCTACTTTTCCTCAGACAGAAACAACATGGCTGACGAGAGCCTAACATTATTTACGATTTACCATTAACTGGTCCCCTTTATGTTGGGCTTGAAACCGATCGTACCAATGTTTTTCCGAACTTCTGTACATATATATATATATATATATATATATATATATATATATATATATATATATATATATATATATTCCTTCGTGTGTGCTTGTGCGTGTATGAATTCCTATGCATATACAGCATGACTATGTTTACACCCCGGTTCTCGTCAGATAACGTAAGTTAAGCAAAGTTGATCCTGGCTAGTACCAGATAGGTGACTATTTGGGAAGTCTAGACGCTCTATGTGCTCTCAACTAATTTCGGCATTGTTTCTAGTCGTCCTCAGCTTCCACTTTCCACTAGTATTTTACAACGCCGACTTAGGAGATGTGTGGGTGACGATTACGCAACTCTTGCCACAAAAAATCCACGTGCAGACAAACTTTAAATGAGTATCAATAGTCTGTCAAGACTGAAGGAAGCTACAAGAGATTCCTATGAACTCGGGAACAACTGGACCAGTTTTCGTTTTAAATTTTACAGAATGTATTTCGGTTGGATTGGGTGTACATACACACGGTTTACCTTGTATGTAGCCTATGTCGCCAAAGACACTAATACAACGAATATCTCGACTCCATATTTTCTTATAATAACGACACATAATTTCGCATTCTCCGCCACGCGTGACTTCTCGTTACAAATGTGACGTAACCACCGCTTCTAGCGTACTCTCGAACGTCATTCGGGTCTATAATGTAATCTCGAATGCTATCTACGTCTCTTACGTGATCGACCTCTCTAACATTATCTTTCTCCTTTTTATATTCTTTTCTTTTCGTTTACGTCATTTCGCATAAATTTGCATCTTCGCGCATGCGCTTTATTGCACGCAAGATCTTGTTTTCTAAAAATATCCTATGGATCAACTCTTATGTATAAATAGCATTTAAATCTTTAAAATCAATTCGATTTGAGAAAATGTACATTTACGATGGTAGCATTTGTAGAAGAAAATGAAATTTAGGCGTTATTGCTTAATTTTTCTTCAATAACTATCTCATAAATAAAATGAACATCGGAACTATTTAAATTTTACAGGGGAAAGTTACTATTGTAGATTAGAATGTGGACTTTAGGTTTATTATACTTGTTTACGGAACCGCTGTGTTAGCAGCAGCCATAAGCAAATGACCAAGCCCACTGCGCGATGTGTCAGTAGAAATAAAAATGACACACAATTATAGGGAAGCGGATATTCCACATGTATTCGATACTCAGAGGATTCAATACGTTTTCGAGAATCGAGGGAGTGGAAATAGACGTGTTACGCGTGTGGTCCGCGAGTGACAGAGAAATACGTGTCCTAACCATTGCCGGACAAAGATAGAGTGATTTTAAGCACATTAGTTTACGAGAAAATTGTAAAAAGTCACAAGGTATTATTCTGGAAGTACTTGTAAATAAATGTATTTTTCCATTGAAAATAGTTAGTCAAATTCTTTATCTTGTCTTTATTTCCTACTGATTGTGTGAATATCGCGTGTGGATGCCGAGTGTTGACATTTGACGACTAGGTTACACTGGTAATAACCCCGTATACCATAATTAGTCTTGGAAAGCTTGTTTTCATTATTTTTACCTTTACGTCCCACATTGCCTGAGCCATGTTTCTGAAAAAGGAAGGAATGGATAGTTTTCGAGTCGAAATCTATGTATATAACACCAATTTCCTAGTTTTTGAAATGAGTATCATATTAGTTAATCTCATAAATCAAGCGTCTTCGTGACCAATCTTCATCAAGTTTATTTAAAAAGTATTATCATAGTACAATCCGTCTAAATATTACAAAGAAAATAGAATGTCTTATCCGAGATCACAAAAAAAATTGAAGGAATTTCATTTCCATCAGGATTCTCACATTAATTTTGATCCTATTCTAGGAACCTAAAGTAAGCAAAATACAGAAGATATTAGTCGATTTTATGCTTAGAAAAGGTTATTCACAATTTATAATGATCGGGTTATGAATTTAAGAGAGAGCAAAGACAAATATACGGTGCAAAAACTCGTAAAAACTTGCGAAATATTAATTTTTTATGCAATTTTGTATTTTTTTAAATTTTTTATTTTTGTAGTGATCGTCATCTTTCTATTCTAGATGACAATTGATCAAAGTGAGCCGGGAGTTTTTATTTGTTACTGCTGGAAGGGGACCTTTCAACCAGGAAAGTTGCTGAAGAGATTGTGCTGCCGAAGGTGAAGGGACAATTGCATATGCGGCAATTACAAAGTGGTAAAAACGTTTCGATTGTGGCGACATGAAACTTGCGGTTAAATTTGTATGCTTGTAACTTGCAAACCGATTTACATTGCGCTTTCTCCGAGCACTCGAGAATTGGCCGATAAGCTTGGCCAAATTGACAGTTCATCGATACTTGAAGCAACTTGATTGTGTTCACCCAACACACACACACACACACACACACACACACACACACACACAAACGTGCCAAGATCCGCACGAACTCAACAAAGCACAAACCAAGAGATGCGTTGAAACTTGCTTTCAATTGCTCAGCAATCCATTTGACGAGCGTTTTTGCAAGCGCATTGTAACATCAAACGAGAAACGGGTCTATCTGGTTCATCAGAAGCGAGACAAGCGAAAGGTTCAGAAAGTGCAAGGACATCTGTTCCAAAACAGGATCGAATCGGCAAGAAATTAAGCTTGTGCATTTGATAGAACGTTGAAGGAATCGTGCATTTTAAGTTGTTTCCGAATGGTCGTGCCATTAGTGACGAACTTTACTCTACGCAACTGAAGCGGGTCTACGAAAAGTTTAAGCAGAAATAACCGCTCTGATAAACCGAAACCGCGCTTTGATGCAGCCAGACACTTCTAAGCTACACACCTACAGGAAAACCAATGACGACCCCTATATATATATATATATATATATATATATATATATATATATATATATATATATATATATATATATATATATATATATATTTATGGCAGTACTTTGAATAACATATATATCAAGATATTTCTGATCCCTTCTCTATTTCTTGCCACTGTGATAACGTGTTGAAGTGGAGAAAGTTCGTTGTTACCTTTTACGATTCTAAAAAAGAAGTTTCTCTTTTCTCACTACAAACGATATATATATATATATATATATATATATATATATATATATATATATATATATATAAGTCATTGTTTATTAATTGTTTATCAGGGCCTTAGGAAGAACTAGAGTATAGGATTAAAATGATTGTTGGTTGGACGATGATTCCTGCCATTAAATGACGTGGAACAGATTGATCAAGAGGTTTTGTTTCGTTTTTTTTTAAATAAGGATGATTCAACAAGTATTTGTCTATTTTAAACTTGGGTACGACGATTTGATCCTATTCGACCGACGAGATGTTCTAGAATATTCCGTTTGATTTTTCGTACATGAGAATGATAGATAATATTTTGTTGTGGTTGCAATTTGACGAGTTTTTACTGTGAATTTTGTACAAGTTGGCCAGAAATCATAGCTCAGTCGATCACCCACCATAAATATATTGATACAGTAGCGAAAGTTTAGCAATATATCATTGGGCGAAAGGAACGAGAGGATATTCTCTACGTGATTACCAATTCGTTTCTGTACTCTGTAAAAGAGAAAGTATGACGAAAGTCACTTCTCCGAGATGTGAAAACAATACCCAATTTTTACGGTGTATCCTAATTTTGTCCTGGTAGAGAATTGCGTCGAGAGTGCGTGACTCAACTATTTTTTTTACTTAGCTTAGCAACAGATTTAATGTACCTTTTATATTTTAGTTCTGGTTGAAAGTAAATCGTAGAAGCTTACCATAGAAGAAGTTTAATTCAGAAGTGAGCCATTCATTTCGACTTTACAGAAGTAAGTACCAGATCGTTTGTAGTGAGAAACAAGAACTTCTTTTTTAGAATCGTAAAAGGTAACAACGAACTCTCTCCACTTCAACACGTTATCACAGTGGCAATAAATAGAGAAGGGATCCGAAATATCTTGATATATATGTTATTCAAAGTACTGCCATAAATAATTCTTTTTTTATATTCTGTACAAATACCAACGAATGATCTCCTAATATTAATTTAAAGGTCGCTTATGAAGTTCGAAAAATTATTAAGAACCAATGAAAGAGTAGATGTTAAGAACACTTTTTTTTAAATGACAAATAATTAAATTAATATGATGACTTTGTTGCCGGGCTAAAAACTGTGTTATTTTAAATATACACTTTCAACATCGATGAAAACAATCGAGCAACACCAGCCCTAGAGCTTTTTCCCCTGGAGGCTAACGGCGTATAAACATCTCCCCGAGTTTAAAGAGCCACTCATTCACGCAGGAAAATGGAATGGGTAAAAAAGGCTACAGGGCATGCAGATAAAGCCGCCGCAGACGTCATAGATTCTCTCTGTTACAAAGACTCTTATTTCCCGTTGAAGTGGCTATTTGAACCTATGTTATGTCCTTTCACGAGTCGTCAATAAGGACAGTCATTACGATTGCAGCAAGTATGATATCAGACTCACGTAATTGAACCCAAATCTAAACAGAGTTATCTGCTGAATCACTCGAAATCATCTCCTCTATCATTCAGCTATAATTCTAGTAAGAAAATGCATAGTCGATTCATGGCATTTATGAAAATCATTCTAATAGTATTTCTCTATATGTACTTCTGCTGACAGTTAAATGCGTTTAATTTGCTCTTTTTATTATTACTTTTAATTATATTTTAACGCAAGAGTTATTTCCCCTTTCGTTTTTTCCACATCGTCTTATTTTATTTACGTTGCCTGCTAAAGCCGTCACTTTAGCAACGGTATAGAATGATGTTTTTTCAGTCCCGTGCTTCCAGTATTGTTATCTGTTTTTAAACGCAATTCCACAGGGGTTAGTAACGCCTATTTTCCCTCTACGAACATGGTCAACAATGTCGGACTGTAATTCTTCCCATTTAACAATATATCTTCTATCAGCTAGAAATGTTAAATAAACTTATGTTAGTTGCATGTTTTTGAATTGTCTGTCCTAGAAATAATTTTTGTATAATTGAGAAAAAATATTTGTTGATTAAATATACTTCATATTCCGTGAAATTTGCGATTTTTTTAAACCCCTAACAAAACATATATACTTTGGCGTAAGGATATACTATTTGGGATTATGTCAAACCGGGGCGATGAGAAGTTGATCAGCGAAACATTTGTTCACATAACATTCAAACTTTTGCAAGTTAGTACAGTCCGCGAAGCAGGAAAGAGGGGGGATTCAATGTCCAGCAGTTATAATAGAAAGCTTTCCAGCATCTCTCATCGTCTACCTAATCCTTATTAAATTATTTCCTAGAGCGACTTCCGGTTTCGATAATAAATCAAAGTTACTCAAATAAAATAGGTTACATAAAGCAAATATAGGGGTTATCTTTTCAAATACCAGTCGTAAATTTAAAAAGTTGGTTAAACATTAAAATATTGTAGGATATTAATTTCAAATTAAAAAAACAAACATTTAAATTGCGATATCAGATTCGATAATCTATTATATAATCCATTAGCTTATACTTGATCTAAAACTAAATACTAGGCGACATCGTTCTGCTAAAACAAACAACACCTCCAGTCGTCTAGAAGATAATATTAATACTTAAGTACAAGGTGGAACGATAAAATTGTGTCCTCAGAAAAGATGGCATTATTCCATTTCCGTTTGATAAAAACCGGTTTTCTCTTTTTGTTGCAAACTCTGTAATAGTTGACCAGTTGTGTCCAAATCCCAAGAGCGATAGGAGCTCTATCATACCTGAAGGCAAAAACAAGGTTAAACGAGCGAGATTAGAGATGCGCCATTGTACAACTCATGCCTTCTACTTAATCCAAGTTATGAAAACACGACCATTGCAGCACCCTTAAAATGTATCGCTGGATTGCCACGATTAAAGGCGATGAAATGTTTCCGGCCACGGTTGTGGTCTTTGATGTTGTTTCAAGTGATAGCCACATCATGCTACCTCACATCTCCAAAGATGGCTTAAAAGTGTACCTGGATGTGCTGAAGAGTGTGGTGATCTCTTGGTGCAATCAGGTGGCCTGCTGGCAGACCTTTGGTGTGGTAGCAGGACTTTGTGCCGGCCCACAAGTCCAAAGAGACCACGGCTTGGCTTCAGAATGGAGTGCTACCACTTTCTACTCTTCTCTCACAGGACTGCGCTTCCCCGAACTGAACCCCCGAGACGACTTCGTTTGGTCATACGTCAGAAATATTACCAACATGACCTCTCACAGCATCAAAGCCAGCCTGATTGTCGCCATCCATCGGTGCTTGTGAAAAGGCATGCTCCCAATCCTTGACCCATATCGAGGCGGTGATTGATGTTAAAGGAAGCTACATTGAAAAGATGTCAGCCCTACTACATAATAAAGTTACCTGAAATGATTTTTTCAATAAAAGGTTAAAATAAAGCTGCAGTGTCGTTAGCACGACCTTTTCAGGCGAAATTAAAAAATTATTCAATATTTTCGTTCCACACAAAAGTCGTTGACACGTATTTATTACACAACAAGTATGTTATCTCTCTCGTTTCTCTTTCTCGTTAGATAGCAGTTCTTTGTTTTTAGATATAATCAGCTGGAGTGGTGGCCGTAATTCCATGTAAGACTCACAAGTCGACCGGCTCACTTTCGAAGAGGTAAGAGAAGGAAACGCGTTTTTCAAGCCTAACTCCCCAATGGCCACGCGTCTCTTCCCTTTTCTCTCCTCTTCTTTTTTCTACCTATATTAATACGTATATATGCATCCCCGTCCGTTCACACTAGCTCTTTAAATGCTCACGCGATATTTATTCGGCACGTGACTCATCATGTACGTACGAGATCTGGTAATGCGATTTAATAGTTGAGCTAGCGACTACATTACACAATCTCGATTTTGTTGGGAAAAAAATACTGGGTTTGATTACCACTAGTCACTTCCACTATAGTACAGTGTCTGCAACAGCTGACAACAGAAAACATGATGTCAGTTTTTACTGTACATTTCATTTCATAAGATTATATAAATAGACCGGAACATTTTAACACCAAAATTTTTTCACGGTTGATACTAACTAGTATGATAATGTCCTTATAATTTTCAATGTTAATATCATGCCCTACTTGCTAAGCTTATCTACTAGCAACAGAGATTTATTAATTGTTCTATTCACACTATGCAAGCAGCATTCAGTATTGGCATGTTAAATAGGCTTCCTCCGAAGGGGAAAGTCTCAAAGTGATACTGAATAAACAAGTCGTTCCCAGTCACATGTATATTCCGATCAGGGTAGATCCGATTGTACGGTTTAAATCTCTTACAGGGAGACGTGGCGTCATCATATAAAGAACGCTTAGTATTCTCAAATGGTCACCCATCTGGAACCAAGACCAGACATTGCTTAACTTCAGTTATCTAACAAGAACCTATGTCTCTAAGTGATTATGCTGTGTATATCTTTTACATGAGGCCATATTAATATCTTCTAACAATAACATCGGCTTCAGTTGAAATAAAATCTAATAATCCAATGATGCTATTTGCTTTTTTTTATACAAATACAAAATGAAAACAGAAAAGAGCTCAGTATGAAACGCCGGAAGTCAAAAAAACAGGTTGAGGTTGTCCGAGTCCATAATTGAGGGGAAGGGTTTTGTGTCATTCGAGAGGAAAAAAGTAGAATAAGTTAGACGAAAAGAAACTGTCATGATTTTGTTAGAGTTCTCAAGAGTGAATATGACGACTCCTTGTATACTTTGGCATCTCATCACTACAGGAATTTTCTCATAGTCAATATAATTATCAATGATACTAATTTTCCAACGCAAATCAATAATCTTAAAGGGGCGCTGCTTGCAGGTGGAGCTAGAAATAAAAACAGTGGGAGATGGCAATTGTTAGCAAGTAAAATGACTAATTTCATATATAATTTAGAACAATAAAATTGTCGCCCTAAAGATAACAACGCCACAGCTTTATTTTAAAACTTTTATTGAAAAAATAAATAAATTCATTAACTGGATTATGTATTTGATCTGACATCTATTCAATGTCGCAGCCTTCAGCCTGGATCACCGCTTCAATACGGGTCCGGAACTGGGAGCATGTCTTTTCCACAATGTAAGTTATATGAATAACTGCTAGATGATTTTCACTATTTTTTATTTATTTTTTATTTTTTTTATAATTATTTGGTTCTCTCTAGGGGGCGTGGCATCCTACCGGATAACAGACATCAACCCTCGCCCTCACACATTCTAACCATGGGATATTTTAAAAAGTTTAATCACCCTTTGAAGTGTAATTGTTTTACCTCTTCTGCATTTGGTTAACCAGGTATATTCACGAGAAAGGCTTTGTAATTATTTTCATGAGTCAAAGTGCTTAATTAATTACTGGAAGGAAAAGGAATCTGCGTAAGATTCCAGTTTATGTTCATGCCGTACACAAGACCTATGTATTTCGTTATCTTTTCCATCCAACCTCTCATCATTTGGTAAACCAACGCCCACTAATGTTGCTTTAAAACAGTCTAGTATAATAAATATTCAGAAAGGAAAAGCTTTGCACGACGTTTATTCACTTATCTCGTCTTAAGAGGTTAAATAAAATATAAAATTATAGCCAACAAAATTCATATTCAGAGCGCATTCATGTTTTCAGTACGAATCGTTTACGTCTATGCAACTATCATTTCTGAAATTAATTGTTATCGAATTTTATATTATTTAAATGCCCCCTATGAAGGATAAAGAAAGTAATATTACTACTAAAAATGACACTTACTATAGAATCCTGAACATATAAAGAATTCAATGAAATCGTCATTCTAATCTCAATCGTAGTCAGGATGTCATGCTTAATTTTTTATCTAATGTCTCTGAATAAAATGAAAATGTATTAATTAGATTTTCAGATGTTAGGTTTTAACCTTTACTAATTATCTCCAATAAAATGAAATTTGTGGGAACATTTATTTAAAGCTGATGAAGTTCACAAAGAGATCACAGACATAAAGCCTTTTTACCCCGTTTGCGTATAAAACGATAAAACCAAATATAGTCAATATGATAACCCCTTGCGCGAAGCAGATAAGTTTAAACGCCAACATGATCGGTTAATTAGTTTAAGAAGATATCAAGCGTATGGCAATATACATATACATTGCCATACCTATCTATATTGATACACAATTTTAAAAGTAAAGATCCGAACTTTCGTCTGTATTTGAAGTAATTATTCGCAAGAAACATAAATTACGATGAATACGTGGAAGATATTGCCAAAGGTGCTGAAAGCAAGTTGGCTCCTACTGTGCAAGGACATTATTCACAACTTAGAATATCCCAGACTTTACAACGCCACCATTGGCACAAGCATGAAGTATTGTTGCAACAACTGGGCTGGTACATTTACCACTAGTCTCTCCCTCTTAGACATAATTCAAAAAGAGTAGGTCCGCATTTTCGGCAAAGCTCCGGACTCTGCCACATCGCCACAGTGTTGCATTCCAAAGCATGTTTACAAGTACTTTAATCGAATGTGCTCTGATGAACTCATAGAACTTGTGTCCCTTCGATGTACATATTTCTCCACGAACCCGACTAACAGCAAATAAGACGATTTTTCTTCCCCCTTCTCCTTCGTCTTTCAATCATTCTCGTAAATGTTTCTTCTTCTTCTTCTTCTTCTTCTTCTTCTTCTTCTCTGTCTTCACCTCATTCTTCTTATACAACTTCTATTATTCTTCTCCTTTTTTCTAGTACTCAATCTTCTTCTTTCTCTTCTTTTTTCTCTTTTTCTTTTAAACCTTTTTCTTCTTCTTCTTCTTCTTCTATGCCTTCTTTTCTTCACCTTTTACTCTTCTTCCTCTTTTTCTTCTTGTTCATTCGACACTTTTTGTCTTCTTATTTTTCTTCATCGTACTATTTCGATCGTTTCTCTTTCTTACTCTTCTTCTTCTGTACCCCTCCTCCTTCTTTTTTCTTTTTCTCCTTTTTTTCTTCTTCGTTGCCTTCTTTTTCTTCTTCTTTTTCCTTCATTTTGTTTTTTTCTTTTTCTTCTTCTTTTTTTCTTCTTCTTTTTCTTCTTTTTTCTTCGTCTTCTTCTTCTTCTTCTACTTCTTCCTCTGTTTTGTCTTCTCTTTGCGACCATTATTTTTCTTTTCCATCATCATCATCATCATCATCATCATCATCATCATCATCATCATCATCATCATCATTTCTCGATCCTAAACCACGGGTCTTTGTTTATTTATTCTGGCTCATATGAAATGAACATCTTAGGGTTTGGGGTGCGATTGAGACTAATGGCCGATAATTTTCAACTCTTCCCGAGTCAAAGACACACTGATACTATTAACTCAATCAGCAAAACCCAAAAATGAAGACCCTTGAACTTTTTTTTTTTTTACAAAGTCCCCTTACAAGTGACCTTATTGACCCAACTTGGTTTTCTGATGAGACGACCAGGAGATAGGTTAAAACGGGTCCCGGCCTCCCTTTGCAATGCATCTTCACATTTGCTACATCCCCCTTCTCGCTTACTAAAATCAAAACAAGAGAAATTTCCGGTGCATGTTCAATTATTCCTCCCCGAAGAAATAGTCCCGTGGGAAGATTGATATTTTTTCTTCGTGTATGTGTGGCGTGACTTGTTGCGCATGGAGAGGGGAATATTTCAACGTTACAATCTGTGATCATCGGAGAGAAGAGAGAATCGTTAACGCAACAATGCGTTTTGACGAATAGCTCAGAATGATTTGTACTCAATTTTTTTCTTGGAAAACAAAAATGCAAAAACTACGAAACGAAACTAATATGAAAAGTTAGAAACATATTCTCTTTTTATTGTATTAAATAATAATCACACTCCAACTACTACTACTACTACTACTACTACTACTACTACTACTACTACTACTTATAATAATAATACTAATCTATATATTAATAAGATAACGCGTGTGTTATTAAAAAAAAAAAAAATTAATTAAATTTTCACACCAAACAAGGCACATTGCCACTTTAGTGTAGAGGGATACTATCAAGGACATAAGCTACTGGAAGACTATGTAGGGAGTTGGGCAGCAAGATGTCGGTTCACGTTACACTTGAAGTTTTGCCTGTCAGTACAGTTGGGGAAGCATGGACCCGAAATAGAATTCCAAAGTCTAGCGGTTCTGGAGAAGAAACTACTGGATTAGAAAGCTCTCTTACATCTAGGGATCTCTACTGTGTAGGGGGGTGTAACATTTTGTCGTTGAGACAGAGGCTGAAGGTTAGATTACAGTTACCTATCAGGTTGGAGACTCTCTTTTGGACCTTATCTAGGAGCGAGAGACTAGCAGCAGATGCACCATTCCAAATGTGACAACAATACATGGGCGAATGGTGGCCTTATAGCGGTACACGATACTTTCGGCCGTTAGTAGGTTTCTAGCATGGTAGAGAGATCCTACCTTCTCTGAAGCGGTCCTAGCAATGCTCTCAATGTAATTTTTCCAACTCCTGTTTCCTTTGGACGTTAGGGCTAGGGATTTAAAAGAAGTACTTTCAGATAGCGAATCTTTGGTCATTGCTATTGGTGGTAGAGAAGGTTTCTTGTAATAATTGAAAGAAACAAGTTTAGTCTTCGCAGCATTGAATGTGACTATCCATTATTTATTTTGTGTTTCACGCTTACATCCGAGTGGCTGTCGTTTGATTGTTATTTCCATTTTTTGTAATAAATAATTTTACCAAGAATTCTTCATAAGTTTTGGTTTCGGATTCGATTATAGCTGATGACACTTAAGTCATCTATTTTCTATTAAATAATTTTACTGAAATTCTTCATAAGTATTGGTTTCGTTTTCGATTATAGTTGATACACCCTAGTCATATGGATATATGCATATATATATTTTTTGGAAATCACAAATTTATAATATCTAAAAATCGATTGAACATTAACTCTATACAAATGTGTACAAAATCTGCAAGTATTAAATCATTCGTATATATATATATATATATATATATATATATATATATATACGCTAACTTAATTTTTATAGTATGTTAGCTCCTTCTATCATCCTTTTTAATAAATAGGAACTCCCGATTCCCGGAGACGCAATGTGAAATAAATAAATATATAAATAAATACATAATGTCGCCTTTGGGCAATACGTAAAACTAATATATACCTTCTTGGCTTTCTGGCTGGATCCAAGAGTAGTATATATTATTTCTGAAGGGGATAGAATGATATCGCGGGGTTTCCGTTCGCACTGGGCGTCTATACAATTGGAAATAGGTTTTTGACTACTATAAGGATATTTTAGATAGACCGTAAATACTAGATATATTCTGACACTACATTAACCAGACTACTTAGATAAATAGCTTAACAGACTTAACAACAACTTACGTATTACATATGAAAGATGCCACTGTGGAATTTCCACAGGTCCCGCTAGTAATGAAAATAATTTTAACAACAACCATATTAACAGGAACAAAAAAGCATTGACCTCAGCTGATATCCCTCAAAATAGTCATGATGGGGCAAGGAAGTTAAGAAAACCGGGGAGGTAGACCTTTATTGGATGAATGCGAAGAGCAGTAAGACGATTAGGAGATTTCCAACTAGAAATCCATGTTTATCGGCTGTATCGATAACACAGAATCGTTTGCAAATGTTTTGCAAAAAAGTAGAGAGTACTTGAGATCTGATGTGAATTTTTGGCACAAAGATTTAAGAGAGCACTACTTGTTATTATAGGTGAGTAACCTCTGCTTATGACTTTTATAAGAACTCATAGAGAGTACAAAGCATAAGGATTACAATGGTGTTAAAAAGCACTGATAATGTTTCGTATTTCGAATGATTACGTTCTGATAGTTTGCGCACGCGCGTGTGTGTGCACTGCTACCAGATACATGTATGTATGTGTGTGTATGCGCGCACCAGTGGCCTGGAAGTAAGATTTTAATCTACTAAGTAGCTTTTTTTAAGCATAAAAAATGTATATATATATATATATATATATATATATATATATATATATATATATATATATATACATATATAAACTCATTATGGACTCACAGTAATACATTTCCTATATACTGCTCTGGCTACACATTGAGCACTATTATCCGTTTTTTTCACCACTGATGAATGAATATATATATATATATATATATATATATATATATATATATATATATATATATATATATATGTATATATATTATTCTTTATGTAAGTACAGTTATATCTTGCTAGGATGTGCAGACCGTTTTAAATATTTTAAAATCTTTAAATATTTTAAAATCTTCTTGCCTGATGAGATCAATTGTGATTGAAACGATCTGCACATATTAGCAAGATATGTCTGACTTTACATGAAGAATAATAAAAATAACATAATTTGCTCTCTTGGATTAAGCACTATCAACGACCCTTGTTGAAATGCAATTATTCATAATTTTTGGACATCTTTACATGGAATATGTATATATACATACATATATATATATATATATATATATATATATATAATATTCAGTAATGTGATTGATAATTTAAAATTCAAATTAGAATTAAATTAAAAATCCGCTTCACAAGAAGGAACAACAACAAAATCAATAATTTGAATTATATATATAATATACATACAAAGCTGTCCTTCATGTAATGCTGTTTCAAGTAATGCTAGTACCAACAAATTCATATTAATTCGCTATAATATTTATTTGCTAACATCTTTTCTTCTGATGAAAATGACGCATTACTTTGAAACTCTGCAGATTAAAGAAAATTTAAATGTAACTTATTTGAGTATCCCGTCGAACAATAAATTATGTAAAATATATTTTTACTCTTAAATTTTAATTCTTATATATGTATATGTGTTTGTGTGTGTGTGTGTGTGCCTGTGTGTGTGTGTGAATGTATATATTCATGTATGTATGCATATATATATATAATTATAACTGAACAATCATAATTCTTTATTATTAGATACACTATTTTCGCAATCATCAATGTTGGATGACAATTCTTGCCGGCCCTTAGATTTGAAACCAGCCACGAAGCCATCTTTATCTCCATTTGCAAAGCCTCTACGTCAGAGTTGCAAAATAAGTACCACAGAAATGGGGGGAATTAAAGAACTATTACATGCCGAATTCAGGCGAATACTTTTGAAAAACTAGAGAGGTTATACGAGCGGACGTCTTGAAAATAGTATAACCGCGAGTTGACTGCCTAAGATATAATTTCGCAAACAATGTTCATCACTACTTATGCGTAAAGGGGCTTGACAATTATAATTAAATAATGATTATTTTTCAAACAAAAGAGAGTAGTGCGTCACGCTTACGCACTCATCAGTGTATGGGTGATAATTCCTGCCGGTCATTAGATTCGAATTCAACCACGAAGCAAAATTTTGCTGCATTTGCTCAGCTTATACGTCAAGGTCACCAAACAATTGTCACGGGAATATATATATATATATATATATATATATATATATATGTGTGTGTGTATGTGTGTGTGTGTGTGTGTGTGTCTGTGTCTGTGCGTGTATCTATTAGGGTATGGTCTCTTAATCGAGAGAGAATTGGAAAAGTCGGAGCTTTTGGGAGTATTGGAATCGGTATCAAAATCGACAAAAATGACCCTATTTTCCGATGCCAAAATCGAATCCTTAAATTATTTTTTTAATTTGATTTTGTTTTAAGAAACACCTCGCACTGCTTGTAGTAATATTAAAATGATAAATATTTATTGATTTTTTTAAATCTAGCAAGATTAAATCTCTAGATTATCGCCTCAAAGTGTGTTATTACATCTGAGAAAATATAAGCACATTTAAGATGTGTTTGTTACGGAATCGGGACTAAAGAACACTTTTTATAGTTAAATATTTAGAAATTTATTAAAAAATCGAAATCGGAATCGGGAAATTCATACGGTAATTGTATCGGAATCAGGAAAAATATTGGAATCGTTCCTTCACTAGTATGCATATATATTTATGTGAATTTGTTTTTTCATTTTAAATATTTATTAGTCCGAACAAACGCACCCACAATTTATTTTTACCACATTAGAGAGTGCAATTTTCACAGCATATTAGTCCTTACAGATAATGTGGATTATTCGGTATTATTACAAGATGGCCCAACTATATCTAAAGTTTATAAAAATTGATCCATACTTTCGGTTTACAACAAGAGTCACGTTACTCATCTTGTTATGTAGTCTTCATAGTGTGATCTGGTGTTCAACATTAGTGTTACTTTATGACTTACTTATGCAACTCATTTTCTGACAGCAAATGTAAGAAAACGTCAATTATTGTTATATTCATTTCTCAGTGGGGTTGATTGTATACAATTCGAAAAGTAAAGAAAATGACGACTAGAAAATGACGTAAATATCATCATTAAAAAAAGATAAAGGGAAAGAAGTACAAAAGGAATAAACACGGAAAAAGTCGAGGAACTTATGTGTCCGTGCAAAAATAATGTCGTTTTTTTTTACGTTCAAGTTCATGTAAAAAAATGACAATGTTTTGCACCAACGAAAAAGAAGAAGAAATATAAGCAGGGGGAGAAGGATTAGTAGATGAATTAGACGCCACAGAAGAAGAAACTGCAGAGAAAATTAAACAGAAGAAATAGAAGAAAATGTAGACACACTAAAAGAGAAAAAACACAGTAGAAGAAATGGAAACAGTAGGTATAAACGCTATAGAAGTAAATAAGAGAAGAAGCAATTTAAGAGGACAAAGTAGAGTAGAGGCAGTTGAAGATAAATTAGAAAAAGGTAAGGCAGAAGAAAAATATAATTGAAGAAGATAAAGATGATGATGAAGAAGAAAAAATGAGGAAGAAGACAAAAAGGAAAAGAGGATGGCGAAACGATGGCCAATAATAAGAAGAGATCAAGTCATTAAAGCAGATCCGTGTATAATCCATCCGAACATTTTAAAATAACAACAATAAGTTCATCTCGTTCATTCTGGGGAGAGCGCGTCACTAATGGGTAAAAATTCGAGGCCAACCGGAAGTTTTCACAGAAGTTCCCTTTTTTGACTCTCTTGTTTTTAACGGACGGATGTGGACGTTCAAAGATTTGCCAATTTGAAAAAACAAAAACAAAACAAAAACAAAACAAAAACAAAACACAAAATAAAAACCAAAACAAAAAAAAGACAAAAAAAAAACATTACAAACTAATTAATGAAATGATTTAATAATTTTCCATGACATTATTTCATTTAGTATTTGGACGACATTATTCGACGATACTTTAACTCGAATTAAATGTAAATGATTTAACGTAAAATTCTCATTGTATTATTTGAATTTTTCAGATGCTATTTTCATAGTAATTATTATAGACTTTTTTTTTTACATAGGAGTCACCACTTATCAAGGTTCGGGGGCCACTCGAGGATAAGGGCATATGAGTATGTGGTGGTCTATGGGACAATATCGTAATCATCCTTATTAGTGGAAATTTGGTAAATTGGATAACTTAAGGGGATGGATCATCAAGAACTTGTTTAAGCTGAACTTGAAAACGACCATATCCTAGTGCACTGGAAAGCAGGCAAACGGAAGAGAGTTCACAGGCGTGCAGTTCCGGCATCAACGTTTAGGTTCTAGCACAGATAAAGCGTGAAGGAAATTATTGATAGTGGTTTCAGATAGACGAGTGTTTCTTGTGAAGTCTTGTGAAGTCTTGTGAGTGTTTTCGTGAAATATTTGCAAGGGAGAAATATAGATTGGAGCTCAAAAAAGCACTTGGCACGAAAACATATATAGATAGAGCAGAGACAGGCTGTGGCGACACGCATTGAACGGAAAATATGATCTTTACATTATTCAGGTGAATCTTTCAACCTTGGTAATATTCTTGTCGGATTAATGGGCCTTAACTTGAAATCAGAGACCTGTTCAGTATTTTGAATGAATTGCTTAGCTCAATATGAAGATACCTAAGGTTAGCTAAAATGGTAGCAAATGTGAACATATGCACTATAATGTTACGTAGCGGAGTGCTGCTTATATACGACTGTATAAATTTCGTGCTAAATAAACGTACGTTTGTATATACAGTAGAACCCCGGGATACGGTATCAAAAATTAGTAACAAAATTCAGGATAGTATATAATATATAAAAAATGTATATAAAAAGAGAATATATGCGCCGATTCGAGAATAACATTATAAATAACAATGTAGGACGAGGCAAATGCCGTAACCAGGGACCGGAAAAATATCGTATTCCACATTGTAACCTGAAAAATACTGTATACTAGGACCACCGTATCCAGGGGCTCTACTGTACGTATTTGCGTTTGTGGCGTATTTGTCTCGCTTGGAGTTCTATACATTTACAGTTTTTTTTTAATAATCCGACCCCCTTCACTAAAGTAACTCTGTATTTATAAATTAAAAAGAATCGGTATCAGTAATTGCATCGGAATCCGGAAAAATATTAGAATCGTCCCATCGAGATTAAAATAATCGTAAAATAAAAAAAACTAGTTATATACGGCGGTGATTCCAACAATAAAGCTTCCTTTTTTTTTTCACCCAAAAGTTTTAAGAGCTATAATGACGGGAGTGGTTCAATTAAAATGAATGGCCATTTGTGCTCCAGAATTTATTTCCTACATAGACACAACAATCGTCAGTGCGCCTTTTCCGTGGAATTAAATGACGTATCTTTGTTTTTAAAGCATTTCATTCTCAAACTGTCAATATCTGAAATGAAGAGACGAAAACTTCAGGTCACAAATGCATGAGATCATTCATCATAAGAATGCAACTAGTCATCCATAAAAAATAAGAAGAATTACTGTTGAAATGCGCAGCGTATATTCATCATAAAAATGCGACAATTATATCTGGATATTTTATTCATTTGTTTGTGGATTATCATCCTCATCTTTATAGTTATTGTTTCACGACGTTTCGGCCACATAATGTCCAGCTCTTCTTCAGGTGGTTAATTACTGAATATACAGTTAGAACATCCAGCATTCCTATCCCCTCGCGGTTTACCATCTGACTAAGGCCAGAGAAATAGTTGGCCAAAACGTGGTGAGACGACAAAAACTATGGAAGGCAGTAATTACTGAAAATACTTATTCCAATCCTATCGCGGTTAACAACCTGATGAAGGCCAGAGGAATAGTTTTCCGAAACGTTGTGAAACAGCAACTATAGAGATGAGGATAATAGTCTGCAAATAAATAAATAAATAAATATACAAATTACTCATGGTTCAGAATTCCAATTATTCATATAAAAAATATATGTTTATATTTGGAAAATAATTGCGTTAAGTTAATGCGCGCAAGATAATTATCCAGATGATTTTGAACGTGTTTTGGAATTAAAAATGATTATACGACACGAAAAAAGTAAATACATAACTTAAAATACTTAAAATACGGATAAAAATTCTCCTTCGAAATCTGCTAATAAATTAGAATTTATTAAGTGAGTCTTGCAAAATACAAAAAAAATATAAATTAATCTGGTTCAAAATATAGCACATAGCAGCTTGAATATATTTCAATAAAATCGGTGCAGTAATAAATACAATGTTGTAGACTTTTATTTATTATTATTATTTTTTGTATTTATTTATTTTGTTGTAATTCCCACTTGCGTTTTTATTTCGCTTGGCGATAATGAAATAACAACTAAAGAGGGAAATAAATGATGAACTTGAGCAGAAACAGAAGAGACGAAAAGACAGCTCTAGCAGAGCAGGGATGCACGTATCGCTGCTGTATGCAAATGCGGAACTGTGTGCGAAGTTACGTCACGGAAAGGAAGAAAATAAAACAACGTATATAAAAAGAGAATATATGCGCCGATTCGAGAATAAATGCCATTGTTTCAACGGAAAGAAAGTGAGTCGAGCTATTATTTGTCAGTGTCTCTTTCGCGACACTGCTGGGTCCCAATTGTCTATATGTTAACACGTGTGTAAATGTTTGTAACGTTACATAACGGTTTGGTACGGCATTTATCACTTTCGTTTTTTTTAGCAAATCAGATTAAATTTATCCAATTACTTGCTTTCGTATTCGACAAAGTGACGAGAATGTGGGGCATTAAAATGTGTTTAAAAAAATGAGCGCCAAAATAAAGAAGAATAACATTTTTGTCGTATCGCGTAATGCAACTATGATAAATTCATCTAAAAAATATGCAGAAGTTTAAAGGATGACAACCGTATCATCACCGGTTTCACTTTCACATACATATTGATTACAAAATACATTAATTTCGTAACACAAGTGATAACATTAAACGGCTCATCATCATAGTATTTTCACTCCATCTCGAAATCATCGTCGGGCAATACCCGATACATCCATCAGCTCCACATCGGAGCATATTTCGTTTAGAAGAGAGTCTGTGAGGATGTGTGGGTTAGTCTGCACGTCTGCGCCACAGGAATACCGAACATCTTGTACATAACTCCACGTCCATGTTGTTCCGTATTTTAGTAACCTTCGCTCTTTCCGGGGAAGTTTCGGAACGTACTGATTGGTCTTCTTTCAGTGCCGGAAGAGCCTCATTGCTGTTGTCTTTGACGATTTATTCAACCTATGAGATACGGACGGATGCTAGTGTTGTTCGTCCGAGGCCTGTGACATTGAAAAAACTCTTGCAAGATGGTAGTCGCTGTTTTGCAAATAGAGGACGGCGATTGTCATTGCTCCGCTTCCCACACTCTGCTTTCAGTGTCGCTTCTCGACGAATCTGCAACGGAGCTGTTCCGGACATCCTATAGAAAGGTATCAGATTGATCGATGTCAGGTTGCTGGTAATCGTCCTGCATGCCTATTTGAGTCCGGCGTCGACCTTTGCAGCATGCGCAGAACGAGTATTCTGCGGTCGAGTTGCACAGCGATAAAGCTGACAGGCGTCACGTATGTGCCTCGCTCACCAAGAGCTGCTAGGCAGATTTCCTTGGAGGTTGTGACGCAGTGATAACCTCTTGCGGAGCTTCTGGACGTGGGTTCTGTCTGACAGTGTCATTTCCAATGTCGCGCCGAGATAAGTTGTGAACATGTAGTTATTCTCCGTGTGGCGTCCAGGCTACTCTTTCCGGAGACAATAAATACATAAATGGCTTATCAATCTCGACTATAAATAAATAATCCATCTCGACAATAAATAATTAAATGGCTTATCAAATTATAAGCAACTACTAAATATATCAGGTGTGTAAATAACAATGAACGGATGTGGTACGTCTGAGAGTGATAGCAACGACATGAATTCACTAAGGACTTTGACCGGCTTAACGTAGCTATTCACGTGAGTTTCTCGTTCTATAAACGACTCAGCGAAATCGTTGTTAGTCTTTCTCTTTTCTATCGTTATGTCAAAGTAAAGTGATCGACTAATCATTTACCTGTGGATCGCTCCTGCACAAATTCCAGAGCAAGAACTTTACTTCCTCCAAAACGGAAACACTTGTCCATTCTTTCTCTATGTACATTGAATCAGAAAATTTTCGCGTACGTAGTTTCTTTCCGAAAACATCCTTATTGTGGAGCACATCACCACCGGTAAAAATTCAATGTAAACGATTACTTGTCATAACTCGTCGAAGTAATTAATCAAACATTGTTTATTCCAATAAATATGGTACCTTCTTTCGCTTTATTACGTCATCATCAAACTGACAACCAATACAATTTGTTAACCATTATATTCGAGTTTATTTTCTTATTGATAATTATATGATTTATTAATCATTTATACGAATTACGTTTGTATGAAGATGATAATAAATAGACAAAACAAACTGAAACTGGGAAACGCTTATTAATTGATGTCTAACACTAACTGTTAAATTAAAAAATAATACGAATATACGAGAATTTTAGGAAACGTTTCCATCAAGTTTTTCTCATTGTTGACAAAACGAAATTGAACTAATTATAACCTACATTATCTACGCTTACGTCAGTTAGCAGTATTTAAAAATGTTAACGACCGGTTAGTTAGTTTAACAATAAATATAATATATATCTATAAATCTACAAAAGTGAGAATGCATGTGTGAGGACAACTCTCATACTCAACGAATTTTTCATCTACAAACGTGAAATTTGGTATATAGCGTATTCAGACATGTGGAATTTTTTTTTTAATCGGTGTCTATCCTGAAAATAGGGTTGCGAAGGGGTCACAATTGAAGAATTAACACTTGCGGGGACATTGGATTTTTATTGGTTTGCCAAATGTTTCACGACTGTGCATGCGCGAATCGTTCACAAAACGACTTCCTTGTGTTAAGAACAAGTAAGTTTGAAAACATATTTCAAAATCCGTGGCAATTAAGGCTAATGGGTATTATACTTGACTCACTGTGCTTAGGTTTTGGTTTCGATCCCAGCTCAGGTATTTTTTATTTGAAGGCATGAACTGTTTATTAAAAGCAAAATACTTGAATGCACATGTATTAGTTTCTTTCCGTTCTTTTACCTCCTTTTGTAAAAGGGATTTAACGTTACGTATAATACCGGAAAAAGCCGAGTACATCTGCTAGTAAAAATATACACGTAGCTAACTTTATATAATTAGAAAGACCAATTATAATTCAGACGGCAATTGCCATACTTTTATTCCTTGGTGATTCGTTCTAAAATTGGTATTATTTTCAAACGAATGATTATTTCTGTAAATATGGACACTCTTGAAAGGAAGGGTCCCAAACATAACACAAGTAGAAAGAACTCACCAACAGCGAGGGAGGCTCTGCTATATAAAAACTACATTGGGACTACACAGAAGATCAAGTTCCTCATCCACAACAGCTTCACCTACAGTGGTACAAGATCATTGTCACAATAATAAATATAAGGAGAGTGCCCCTCGACACCTTTAAAAAACAGCTGAACATCTGGCTGGAAAAGATATCTGACCAGTCACCAACACCAGGCTACCCTAGTCCCCACCTCAATCGTCTAGTAGACTGGACCGTTGTATGAAGTGGACAGCCTAGATTCAGTGGAGCTGCAGCTCAGCTGTGTCAATGACTGACGGAATAACACAAACTATAAACTATATAGTTCTGAAGAAGTTTCGTTCTCAATCATCTGCTTTGATGCGCGATTGTTGATATGATTTACTTACAGTAATTATTGTAGGCCAATGTTTCTTTTCAAGCTCTTTTTATTTGGAAATATCTATAAATGATGTTTGATATGATTATTTTGTTTAACGTCATATACAATCTTTTCTGGATAATTTAATGTTAAATCTGTTTATTTTGGAGAAAATGGTATGCTTTAATGTAATATAGCGCAGAAGGTTACATGCAAATACCGAGCCGTGAGCGAAGTGACGTCACGGAAAGGAAATAGAAGATTATAAAAAAAGAGGATCACGTTCAAGAAGACGATAACGTAAGATACATCTCGGCCGTTACGGGAAATCACGAGTGGCGGGAGAATGAGGAAATAAATATTGTGTACAAAAAATTGTGTTGAAGTTTTTTTTCTATTCTTTTTGTACTTTGCGACTAATGCTACAAAATGTTTCATAATGTTCCATTAATATGGTCAAATATTTATTCATGCCGTTTGCTTAGGTTTGTTTGTTTTATAATATATAATCCCTTTTCGGGTATTTAATGCCGAATGAAATCCTTTTCGTATAAATTGTTAGGCTTCAATTTATTAATATGCTTAATTATTTATTCGTGGCGCTATGTTTAGTCGTTTGCAGAAAGAAACTTGTTGTTTTTGGTTTGGCTTTGCAGAACCTTATTGCGTTTTGTAAATGGATACGAAAACCAAACAATAACAACGCTGGTTAGTGCAATTATAGCTGAACGCATTTATCTTCAGACACTCTAATCTGTTAGCATATTGTTTTATTTGCGCACCTTTTTAATTAAAAAAAATAAAACGTACTAAAAACTTATAATTGATATTTTTTAAATAGAATCAGTAAGCAAAAAAAGGCGTTTACTTTTCGCCTCGTGATTATTTCCGTAAATATTGCTACCTGCCAAGACGGCTCTATCAGCCAGCCCTCGTTTGATGTTTACTTTAATCTCCTGGACATTAATTGCACCAAGCAAAATTGCGATCAACCCTGGCTATGTCACAGTCTGCTAAATGTGTTAATTATTTTTTCACTGACAGTAAGACATTTCTCGATGACATGCGTCGTTTCATTTCTGGCGTCGATTCCTAGACTTGGTGTCGCCGCTGCAACATATGGTCGAAACGCATTGATTGCGATCAACACAAAAACCACGGCACCAACGGTGCGAATATTATAGATACGCAGTCTCTCTATTTCTCCCTCTCGCACACTTCATCTCATTCCTCTATTTCATCTCTCTCTTTTATTTATCTTGTACTGTACGATGATATTTAATATGGTTGTTTTCTCGTTTGTTTTTTTAATATACTATTTATACTCCGTATTAAACTTATGTAATCGAAGCGACGAAATTTTAACATTTTGATTGAATCTCTTTTTCATTACATAGTTCTAATAAATTGTCACGTCAGTTAAGTCCAAATAACTTTCTTACATAAATACTGTAATCCGACATAGAGGCATTGACTTATCTTTAAGGAGGTGATGGTTTTCTAGTGGTACACGACACGGATTGAAGAGTTTAATGCTCCAAGTTAGAATCCAGTTCGTTCCACAAAAAATCACATTCACTCAGGATGTTAGAAACCGTACTCTTGCTCCCTCTCGTAAGTATTTGATGTTCTTGTAGGAAGACCCCTTGCGAGAAGAAATATCAGGAAATCCAATGGCAACTGATCCATACGATATGACGATGAAGTTAGCATCACATGGTAGATCATTCTTTTCTGTTTGAATGACAAAACTCGTCTAAAGTAGGCAAATCCGTTGATCAAATAGCACCGACCAATGGAAATTCGATCAATGAATTAGTTATCTTTTCTGCTGTCTTTAAAAATGTCCATACTGTTGCTACTAGATTCGGATACTGTCTGAAGAGATCGAATTTTTCACGTAAAATGTACCAAACTTACTTATTATATTCCCCCATTTCCTTTGCAAAACACAATAATGTTCTGCAAAGCCAATAACAAAAATAAAAAAAACGACCAAATCTAAAACAATGACACACATTTAAAGATATAAAGTACTTGAAAATTAAATTCTATCACATAAATGATTAGATTCGACATAAAATAACCCAAAAAGACTTGAACAATACAACCTAACATATAAATAAAAGATAATTAATCTATGAATGCCTGAACACGAAACTTATAATATTGTACCACTTTGGTTCATACTAAAATATTCTTGTCTTGGAAAACAAAGTTTCGAAATATATCTGGTTATGTGGTTTAGTTTAAAACAAACTTTTAAAGTTTTCCATTCTATGGACGTCTGATGAAAACATAGACACCACGATAATATTTTGCTATCGTTTACAGTCATGTAGTGAAAGAATATATATATGGACATAGACGCTTTTACAAAACCCTCCTAGGAGTGTGTGATATATTTCTGTTTTATGGACACCTGGCGTACAGACACTCAATCAGATTAGCCTACAATGTTACAACATATACTACACTTTGATACTTAATCAGGTTTACTTCAAGCTTAACGCATGAAACAACAACGACAGGAAATTATATGTTATTTTATTTTAATACAAGCATGGGCGCCAGGGGTTGCCCGGGCGATTGGATGTGTATGTTAAGCAAAAAAAAAAAAAAAAAAAAGTGGTAGTAGGAAGGCAGGCGCGAACCCGTACCCTAAAGGAGGAAAAGAACGGGGTAAAAACTAACGTTTATGCTGTTACGACCACCGCCAAACCGAAAGCGACATTTTCTAAATTTAAGGCTAGACAATCTAAAGGAGAGGATAACTTTAAAAAATATTGCGGAAAAAGTGACCCCCACTGTAGAAAATTGCCTAGTTGAAGGTGAAGATATTAATGTTTTTAGCCATTTCTTCGATATTTGTCGTATAAAAGACGAACTTTAAAACAATACTGATTTTGGTAAAATCCGTCGCCTCTATTGAAAGTTTAAGGTAGACATGCAAACAGACATATAAACATACATTCATATATTGGTAACTAAAAATTTTCGACCGAAACTGATGTAAAATCTTGCCCTATCTCTGAATACCCTTTATGTACAATTTCAAATATTTAGACCAGAAATTGTCTGAGTAATTTGAAAGAGACCGCAGATGTCAATTTTTTTTTAAATTTGACCCCTATTATGACCCTTTAAAATTTATTGTTTTGGGCTCAAATCAAGTTATTAAGTTAGATCCATGTCCAAGGTACCTATATCTAAAATTTCAAGTGCGTAGACCTAAACTTGTCCGCGGAGTTTGTAGAGTTCTCAAAAGTCAAATCGTTGAACTTTGACCTCTTAATCGCCAAGTTTCTGGCCAAAAACCGATCACATCGATTTTCCCAATTCTCAGTAACCTGTATATCAAATTTCGAGTCTGTAGACTAACAATTGACAGAGTTATTGCGTAGGGAAATGTACACAGACACACAGATACTCAGACATACAGACACTTTCACTTTTATATATATATATAGATTAACGACCTATATATGTTTATATATATATGTGCACCTCTACCTCTCTCCTTCTCTCTCTCCATATATATATATATATACATATATATATATATATACATATATATATATATATATATATATATATATATATATATATATATATATATATAGCAAATACCTCAGAATATTATTTCTCGATCTACAATATACCAAACATTTATGTATTGTGTTTATTCTTTCCTTATAATTGAGCCAATAATTTCCTGGAAAGCAAAAGAAAAAAAAATACTTCAAATGCACCAAACTACACACCATGAATAAATATTTTTAACAGATCTGAACGAGAATCACATCCCTTAAGAACGGCTTCCGTAATAGACACCGCCAATCCCCTCCTTGTAATGAATTGCTTTCGTCTTTGTTGCAATTTTTTTCTGTGAGTTATCATTGGTTGGGTGTATATATATATATATATATATATATATATATATATATATATACATATATATACATATATATACATATATATATATATATATATATATATATATATATATATATATATATATATATATATATATATATATACGAGGGTATTCTCAGTCAGGTCAGCCATTTTAATTAATAAAGAATTTGAAGAATGAACATTTTACCAAAATCTCAAGATTAAGAATTAAAATATGATGTAAAACTCAATTGACATGAATAAATATTTGAAGATATAAAGTATTTTAATTATAAAGTTTTACCAAAAGAACTGGATTCAACAGTAAGTAACCTGAAAATATTTGATATGACGCAAAGTGAAACAACTTAAAAATCAATGGATACCAATTTCAAGTATAATAATATTGAAGCATAAAACGTTTGCCCCAGAAAAGACGGATTTTACATTAAGTGACATTTTGATGTACAGAGTTACTATCTGGGACATAATTTGCAGGAATACTGCGTAGGGAATTGAGCAGCGAGATATCCGTTCACATCACACTTTAACTTCAGCATGTCAGTACAGATGGGAGAGCAGGAAAGTTCCAAAGTCTAGAGTTCTGTCGAAGAAATTATTAGAGTAAAAAGATTTTTTACATCTAGGAATATGTACTGTGTAGTGGTTTTGTTGCTTGTCGGGTTTGTGACGGGTATTTACGTCGAAGGGGCTAATGGGTTTGTAGTTCGTCGGAACAATCACCACTAACAGATTAACATTATAATGACACCTTAATTATCGCCCTTTCTTTTAAATTAAAATTTAAGTATTTTGCTAAAAACACAACTAATATATTAGCAGAACTCGTGGGAATTCCACGGTAGTTGAATATCATTAATGCGCAAAGTGTATAAAATGAATAAAAATGAAATAAAACAAATAACGACGAATTCAAACAATGTTTAGCAATTTTTTACCTTTCACAGCCAAAAATAATTGATTTTAAAAAATTTACATTTTTTCAATGAAAATTGAACACACAATAAATTGTATTTTGTTCTGGATATTTTCTTAATATAAATTAGAAAGGAACAGATGTCTATTCACTTGCACATTTTTTTTTTAATTTTAAAAAGAGACTATGATGAAGAACTTACAGTCTCCACTTCACATGACTTTTTTTTAATAATCAAAATAGAATAGACAATTTGAAACCGTAAACAGACAGCTATGTTTTTATTGGAAATATGTGAAGATGAAATAGGTTTAATGATTATTAAATAATTAAAATGGACTATAAAGGGAAGTAATTCGTTTCTCATTAATTAATGTTTGCGATGATGATGGTTTTTATGACACTTGCCGTACGGACAAGTAAATTACCATTTAGATTGTTTCTTCTGTTTCCAAAGTTTTTGACAGTCAACTAGATTTTCCATATATAACTATTAAAAATGATCAAGTTTCGATTGGAAAAAAAGCATTCAACCAAGCACTCTATTTTGTATTAGTATTAAACGCTACTTTGAACATAATATATAAAAAAAAACGTGAATGAGTGGAAATCAATTCGTCTAAATCGACGGCTCTGGTAGAACATTGTAGCCATTTAATGTATTGCTAGCGAGGCCATATTAGCAATATGAAGGTGTGTATTATCATGCAGGCGACATTTATATGATGCCACTTAGGTTTATGTTCTTAAAATAATTTTGTCTAGTTTTTCTATCATTCGAAGAAGACCGTGGTTGAATAAATGTTTAAGTAGCAATTTTAGTCATTTAGACCTGATTCAAATTTTCACCGCTCGATCATTATTCAACCAAATTTAAAACCATTATTACAGTTTATAGATCACCTTTTCAGCTATATTATGAAAAAAAAATCAATTTTCGTTCAGTAAAAAAAAAGTTATGGTGAATTTACTGGTGTTAATAATCACGCACAAAAAAAACCGTAAGGAGGTGAGCGACGTTTTTCTGACTGGTTTCGATAGCAACCACGTCGTTTCAGCGATTACTGTGGCTAAAAATTCACCGCCCTCACGATCAGTAACGCATGAAACAGACAGAATGAAAATAGGAAAACTGGGGGTGGGGTATTGAAAGCAGACGATGGCCGTACATTGTTTTTACATATGTGTATGTTATGTTTATGCGGGTAAAAATAAGACTGAAATCAAACAAAGAAGAAGTGAATTTACTAGAAGCCTAGAAAAATCATGGATTACAATAGAAAAATGCGAGCATGGAAAGTAATATAGTAAAGCTTAAACATGGAAAAGTAAATGAAAAGATTTTTACAACTGGAAAAGTAAAGGACAAGTTATTCTAGTAAAAAAATATAATACATTTATAACTTAAAATATTGCAGCATTAAGATGATTTTAAAAACTTAATTTATAATATTATATAATCAATGCTTAATTTTGTAATATTTTAAGTTATGAAGTACTTATATTTTTTATTATATCATGTCCTTTTCTTTTCTAGCTGTAACAACTAGTGCTTGACTTTTCCATGTTTAAGCTTAACAATATTACTTTTCATGCTCGTATTTTTCTAATGTAATCAAAACAAAGACTTCGTAATTTTTAAATCGTTGCTTAGACTTCGCGTTGATAAGTTTGTATTATTCAATTAATCTGTAATGAATAACTTTTGTTAGTAAGTGTATACAATTTAAAGGAGGAAACTGAATGACTGATATTTTGTAATAAATTTCCATTTACTTGTTTATTGTGTTTGAAGACTTGACGCTTAAAATTTATATCTAAAAGAAAGAAAATTTAATTTTACGCAGGAACAAAACGTTATGATGAAAAATACTTTCATGGCAGCTACAAAAACTCGAAAATTCCGCTAAAGTTGAAAGTTAGATAAATTAATTGTAAAATTCTCTTAAAAGATAAATATTGGTTTTCTTGAAATATTTCAAAGATGATTAGTAAAGTAAAGTCTGAAGATACGTAATTAAAACACACAAACACACACACGCACATTAATTTAATTAAAACAAAGGTTTAATTATTCTCAAGAAGCGAAAGTTTAGTCAAAGAACCAGCTTTCGTGTCATCAAAACAAACATCAACCGACGTGAAAAAACGAAGCCCAAAATGTCAAATGTTAATGCTACTTTAAAACAAAAAAAAATAAATTGAAACATTATTATACCATGATTTCCAGGGTTATCGCAACATCATACTCTTTTCAATGTTTTGAATCTCGAGTTTATATCCGACAGATATAATATATCGTAGATATTAAAAAAAAATTGTGTTTGGAAATATAGCAGTGTTAGATTAAATAAATAAAATGACACGAGATTACGAAACAATCTTTTTTTAAATTAGAAATAATTGAATTGGGATACGATATTTCATCTTTTAGACGTAATCCACTACACTAGTTTACTCTAATTTAGTTTTTCTCTCATAAAATGTATATACATGTATATATGACATCTAATTTACATAAGGAAAACATGCTGCTCTCCCCCATCATTATATATAGCTCCAATCCTCCGACTCTCTCGTCAATGGCCATCCCTCTTGAAGAAGCCCGCATAAATCGGGCGAAACGTTGAGTATCCAGGTCCTTCCACCTCTATTTTATTTCATATCGTCGGATTTAATCCAGCTCAACAATCATATATATATATATATATATATATATATATATATATATATATATTTTTTTTTTGAATGATATATATATATATATTTGTTTGAATGATATATATATATACATATATATATATATATATATATATATACTTCATTTAATCACATAAATTAATATACGAAAGTATAAATTTATAATTTATGCGTAAGCTTTAAGTATTTCCTTCAACAGTGGTCAATACGTAGGTAGAGCTTGGTAGTAAGTTATAAAATATATATGGCAATTAATATATATATATATATATATATATATATATATATATATTCAATACAGAATTGGTTCTGTAATAAAATGTACAACATCTGCACGAATTAAAATATATCAAGCGTACATTACGAGCAGCAAAGTCTGGTTAACCCACACCCATAAACAAATAAATGATCATTGTTTTATCCTACACTGTACTCGATTTCTAAAGTTACAGGTTTTATATAAGTATATCTAAATCTATATAGGTTAGGTACAACTGTAGTTTCTGTTCGATTATGTCTAACAAAACTGTAAACCCAATTTTTTTTCTTAAAAAATACTGCATATAAAATCATTAAAAGCATTGAACTTTTCGTAAAATAATATGTGATCCTCATGTAAGGAGTTGCTATTCGTGTCAGACACACGGAGATATAGAATCACCACAATTATAGATTTGAAGTTGTTATTTTACAATTCATTTTATTTCTTTTTACGTGTATGCAATAATTTTTACAAATACGTGTATTTATATGAATGAATGTTTAAATGGTGCGATAGATGTGGGTATCCTAATGTGAAATATATCGTTATTAAATCGAGTGTCTTGCTTTCGGTAGACATCTTTTTGTGCGCCATTCAGAATTGCCTGTATTGCCTGTATTTTGTGCTCGTTTAAGTCACTCGCACTTTCTGGTTGTCCCACAGGGGATAACGTTTTTAAAAAGAAGAAGAAGAAAGAAGAAGAAGAAGGAGGAGGAGGAGGATAAAAAGTAGAAAACTACAGAGAGGGAGCAAAAGAAGAGGAGAAGAAAGAACAAGTTGATAATAATAATAAAATGGTTCATCTAAGATTAGCTTAACATATGTTCATGGCGGATCTCTTCAATGGTGTGTGACATCAGTAGCTCGGAGAAACTTTTATTTACTTTTCTCACAACGTCAAATTAACTTGAACACAGTTTTGTGAATTAAGTAACTTTGGAGAGAGAGAGAGAGAGAGCGAGATAGAGAGACAGACAGACAGACATACGTGAATCTACCTGCCTATTTATCTATCTATATATCGTTCTCTCCCTCTTCTCTCTCTATCTTTCTCTCTTTTTCTCTCTCAACATACATATACAAAGTCAAATTAATCTGAACATGGTTTTGTGAATTGTATAACAAGAGAGAGAGAGAGAGAGAGAGAGAGAGTAAAGGAGAGGCAATCAGAGACACAAACGTCCCCTATCACTCTCTCTTTCTCTCTCTCACTCTTTATATATATATATATATATATATATATATATATATATATATATATAACGTCAAATTAACCTGAACACAGTTTTGTTATTAGAGTTAAGAGAGAGAGAGAGAGAGAGAGAGAGAGAGAGAGAGAGAGAGAGAGAGAACGAGCGAGAGAGAGAGAGAGTAAAGGAGAGAGCCAAACAGACATACAGATAGACAGACTCTCTTATTATCGTGCTCTCTCTCTCGTTCTCTTTCTCTCTCTCTCTCTCTCTCTGTATATATATATATATATATGTATATATATATATATATATATATACATATATATATATATATGTTACAGTGGGGGATGAGGTGGCTGGTTATTTTAATACATCGAAAACCAAGCTCCTATCTTTATATCATCAACGCTCTGATCGCCATATGGCATCAATTGAAATGGATGGTTCTCGTCTTGGGGAGGCTCCATATTTTTGAAACACTTCTAGGATTGACCTTTGCACCTGATCTAAAATGGAACACGTACATCAAGTCTGTTGCCAAGGTCGCTGGGGAAATGGTAGCATCCTTCCACTGCTCCAGAAGATATCTCACTGCTGATGCAATTCTCTATCTATATAAAAGCCAAGTACATCTAAGGATGGAGTAATTCTGCCACATCTGAGCAGGAGTTGCCTATCAGAGTACAAAACAGTCTTCGTAGTCTAGTGAAGGATGCCCTTTTCTCTTCCCTGCAATCTCTCTCCCACAGAAGAGACGTTGCGGTGGCAAGTATTCGTCTCAGCGTCAATCTCTGGTCCCCCTCGTTAATATTTCACGAAAAATACCCGTCTATCTTAAACCACTGTCAATAATTTTCCCCACTATTTATCTGTGCCTAAATCCAAACGTAGATTCCATGAACAAAGCTTCTTTCTTAGAAATGCACGCCTGAGGAACTCTGTTTGTTTGCCTGTTTCTCGCCTGACTACAGCTTGGATCTCTTCAAGTCAAACATAAACAACTTCCTGATGAACTGCCCCCTTAAGTAAGACACTTTATCAAATCTCCATTACTAACGATTGCTACGCCATTATCTCATTGATTACTGTACACGTAATAAACCTTATCCCCGAGTGGCTTCCGGGTCTTGATAAGTGGTCACTACTATGTTAAAAAAATAAATAAAAAGGACACAGTGTATAAGGATTATTTGATATTAGAGATATTCATAATCGTACCCTATTTCCAAAAGAAGGGAGGTATAACATGAGAAATATTTGGAATAAAGTCTCCCCTGCTGTTATTTAAGATCATTTGAAACCATAGCAACAAGTTTTAGCCTCCTCTCCATCAAAGCCAGAAGTTTTGGGGAAATATAAAGATTTATTTATGTAGATATGTAGAGCTTCGCTACACAGTCCATGAAAAAGCATTGCATTTCCATCTTTTACTTTCTTACTATATAAACACCTAATGAATAACATTTTCGCTTGAAAATATCTTAGCTTTTAATAATTAGGAGGAGCGTGAAATAAGTAATGCCCCTGATCCACTTCCCATAGTAGAAGAGCAACGAAACTTGGCACAGTATTAGTCGTTCTCTACATAGGAACCACTCCGTGTTATCCATTTCTCTCCTCGTTTTCTGCAGCTCTGGAGACTGTTTTTGTAAAACACCCAAGGTTAGTCCTCCAACCACGACGTAACTTCAGAAATCAAGGCTGCACACTATGGAAAACACTTTCCTTTCAAAACAACTTCATGACTGGGAAGAGGTGGAAGTCAGAGGGTGCAAGGTCAGGAGAGTATGGAGGATGGGTAGGATTTAATAATCACACGCCCATGTTTCTGATCTGGCGACATGCGAGTTGTGGACCGATGCGTTGTCCTGTACCTTTGCTGATCTTGCCCCGCCTCTTGATTTTGATAGCTTCCCTTAATTTCCTCAAAAGTGAAGCATAATAAGCTCCTGTAGTTGTGATACCCTTTGCCAGGAAATCTGTCATCACTACTCCGTCCTGGTCCCAGAAGACTGTGAGCATGACTTTGCCAGCGGAGGGCTGCACCCTTGCCTTCTTTGGAGGTGGTGAGTCCAAGTTCTTCCACTGCATTGACTGGACTTTGGTCTCTGGCTCACAGTGTTGGACCCAGGTTTCATCCTGTGTAATCAGTCTTTTGAAAATCTTTGACTCATCTTCTTGGCACATCTCCAAATTCATCCTCGAGCACTCGACGCGTTCGCGCTTCTGGAATGGTGTGAGCAACCTGGGAATCCATCTGGCAGACATCTTATTCATATACGAATGGTCATGAATGATAGTTTCCACAGACCCTGTACTAATCTTGACATCTTGGGCTATTTGGCGAATAGTAATGCGCCGATCTTCCAAAATGGCAGCCTCAACTTGACGGACAGATGCCTCATCAATGGCAGAAGGGGGGCGACCAGGTCTGGGAGCTGTTTCCACAGACTTCCGTTCATGTTTGAATCACGATGCTAGCGCTTTACAAGGTTATATGATGGGGCATTATCACCATAAGTTTCTTTCATTTCATCAAAAGTCTCCTGTGGTCTGCGTCCTTTCAAATACCAAAACCCGATTACTGCTCAACATTCAACAGGTTCCATTTTACACCTGACTCAGCTCAAACACCTGTAAAATAAAAACCATAATTAGTTCAGAGCTGTAATTCGCTACATAACCCGTGAAGATATAAATCATTGCACTAGCAAAATTTCAGCTAGATAAAACAACTGGAAGTGGGTCACGGGCATTACTCATTGCACGCCAATCGTATAAACGGAAAAATTGTCATAACAGTTTAACAAAGGGTTTACGTGTCTGTAAAATTTGATAGCAATATAAATTACTCTATTTCATATTGAGCACTACTTTACAAACCCAGTAGGACTTTGTCGATCTTTACACCTGTAATACATGCTTAACATAAACTACGTTTCAGTTTTATATATATATATATATATATATATATATATATATATATATATATATAGAGAGAGAGAGAGAGAGAGAGAGAGAGAGAAAGAGAATAGAAATTTATAAGCGATAAAAATAAACAGTAAATTCATCTAAGGTTCGTGGCCTAACGGTTAAGGCGACGGACTGTGGAAACATGGTCTGAAGTTCGACCCCTAGAAACATTTGAGCTACGCTGATGAGAGTTAATTAACTCGAAACACGCGTGTACGTAGATTACTGTTTTAAAAATAATTTTAAAAAAATAAAAATGTTATATATACGTCCAAACAAATTATGGGCGACTTTCTAAAATAAATAAACAAAAATTTAAGCTTCGAGGCAAAGCCAATATTAACCTAATCTATTGTTTGAAAAAACAAAAACAAAAACGAAACCAAAAAAAAAAAAAAAACAACGAAACAAATATATATATATATATATATATATATATATATATATATATATATATATATATATATATATATCATGAAATAAAATAGATAGTTTTAATCTATTAATTCTGTATGATCCTTTCCAGATTCTAAATAAAGGTAGTCTCTTCTGGCGAGATATCAGTTTATATTACATTAGACATCTGCAGGTTAATACAGTACGGGTGAGCAGAAACCAGCACGAAACTTTCAATGTCTAGAGCCCGATTGGACGAAAGTATTAAGGTAGGAGACGTTTCAGTATCTCGCGATCTCAATAGTTAAGGGTGGGATTTTACTGCGCGCCGATTATTCGGGAATATTTACTTCATAGATAGTTCATCAGTCATTATTATCATGATTAAAGTACTTGCGTAAGGATGCAACGTTGCGGCAATCGGGCAGAGTTCGAGACTTGCTCGACAGTTCAAGATCTACTACATCGGTGACGCTATTTCGGGCTTTGTCTAAAACTGAGAGTTTAATGAGAGATGGATCAGTCAGGACGTGGAAACAATACTCCACGCCTGTGCAGACTATTGCTTTGAAAAGATATATGATGCTCTCATGTATAAGTAATTTTCTAGCAGGGTAGACGGAGCCTACTTTTCTGATTTGCATCAGGGATGTCCTCAATATATTTGTATAATTTAATTAATTATTAGATAATTACATTTTTTTACTAGGAAGTCACCACTTCTCAAGATTATAAGGCCACTCTAGGATAAGCATTATTGAATGTAACGTGGTAATGTAGTAATCGTTAATTGTGCAAATTGGGTAGAATTTTACTATCCATTGGGGTGCTCAACAAAAACTCGTTTGAATTGGACATGAATACCACATGTTGTATTCAACCGGGAAGCAAGCCAGCAGAACAGTGTTCCACAAGTGGGCAGTGCTGGTAAAGAAGCTTTATTGATATAATCTGCGTTTAGATTTAGACATAGAGAGAGAGTGTGTGGGGGAAATCGTATATAGTGGATGTAGCTATTTGATTTTTCTGTGTGTGTGTGAATATTTCGCAAGGGAAGGACATATACTAGAGTTCTGTCGATCACTTGCCATGAAAATACCGACAGAGCAGAGACAGGCTCGCAGCATCTCTTCTGTGGGAAGACGGTTGCAGAGAAGAGAAAGGGCATCACTTACATATGTCCTCTAAATAGTGATAATTTCAATTACCGATGCGTGTATAAAAAAATGTCCAGCTCTGGTTTCGTCGCTAATTAAGGATCTGTTGGTATCAGTTGGTGAAATATATGATTATAAATCTTGACAACACCCGCTGTATGTTCCGTTCAGATTGGCCTGTATACCTATAAGTCTTTTCATTTCGCAAAAGTCAATATCACTTTCTGATTCTCCCAGAAAGGGATAAATATTTTCAGGCACATAGAACGAATAAAAAAAAAATAAGGCGACGGCAGGGGTGGTGATGCGAAGAAAATTACTAAGTATACATTGACACGTTAGATATTAATAACGTTTTATTTAATTTTTACATCTTTCGTAGTTCCACATTTATATATACGAATGAAGTTGTCGTTGATTGTGCAAAAATCGTATACAACAAATGCAGGATATTTTTATTCTACAAGGGAACCACCGCTTATCTAGACTCTATTGCCGCTGGAAAATAAGGAAGGATTTTCAACGATTAATAGTAGTGAATATCGGACATAATGCGATTATATAAGATAGCAATTTAACAAGAACGGTCATGTTGTAGTCAGGTGGAAAGCAGCGCGGCGTCATAATGTTCCAACAGCAATTAGTTCTGGGAAAGAAACTTTGTTAATTGAATTGCGTTTAGTTTTAGACATAGATCGAGAGTAGGGGGGAAGTGTTGATCCTGGTTGTAGGAAGACGAGTGTTTGATGTAAATGATTACGGGGGAAAACAGACTGAATTTCAGTTGATCACTTCTCATGAAAGTAATGATACAGCAGAGATAGGCGCGCAAAAAAGAAATTAAAGAGGGGGTTTAAAGCAGAAAAAGTGCATTGCCTTGCAGATTCCAAAGCATAGTTCGCAATCACAAGAAGATTGTTTCGAAATTAGAAAGGCCTAGATCGGGGCGATCCTACACCTCCCGGAATAGAATCTCCGACTCTATATATTGTTGCTTTCACTCTGCGTTAATTGCAATATATAATTTAAAAAAATAAATAAATATAACATGTTGTCTTGTTGAAAATAATCTTTTCTTTGTTCGACTCTTAAGCCATGGAACGAATAACAAAACAAAGGGTTAAACTATATATAAGAGCTTTTGATGATTGTAAAAAAATATACAATTTTAAAGAATTTATACAAGACATATTCAAGGCGCCAAGGAAGAGATTGGTGTAATACAAAAACGATGAATACAAAAGTAAATTCACAAGATCTGACAGGAAAGATATCAGAAAATTTTGAACATTACTCAACAGGTATAAACAAGAGTTCCAGAGAGGATTGTGAGAAAACGATAGAACACAAAAATATAGAACTTACATAAAGATGCAACATTGCGGCGATCAGTCAGAGTTTGAGATCTGCCCGAAAGTGCAAGATCTATTTAATTTGAGATTTTATTTTAAGCCTTGTCTAAAATTGAGAGTTTATAAAAAAAACACAAAATCCGACAAGAAGTATATCACCTTTTGAACATGTTTCAACAAGTAGAAATAGGAGTTTCAAAAAGGATTGGGAGAAATAGAATATTACTTAGCTTTCCGAAGAAACAAATAAACTAATCAAGAATACATACCAGTTCATAAAGTGATCTAATTTGTTGGTCTATAGAATTACAGACTGTACTTTTTCCGTTTATTCCTTTTCTCTATTTTCTTTTTTGTGTTCTGATTATTCGTATTGATGAGGGGAAGAATATAGAGGAGATACATTTATACTCTTCTGGAAATGTTTCTTATAACTAATATTTTCTTAACATATATTTTAAAGAGGAGAAGGGTTATCAGTTCTTTTATCACAGGAGGGGACTGTCATTACTTATGATAGCCGAGGGAGACACAAAGTTCATTATTACGATGAGTTGACACAAATTTCATATAAATGATTCACAATACCTTTGTTTGTTGAACATGACACGTTGCAAGACACAGTTACAAAATATGATGTTTCTTTATTCCTTCGACCGGTCAATGATTTCACATCAAGGAATTCAAATTCCTACATGATTTCAACTTTTAACACTTCGCTTCCAAAGGTGGATTCCTTCTGACCAATGTCAGCTCTATCTGTTCGACTTTCTCCGACACTCTCTCGACTCTGTCTGTTTCACTAAAACTCCCAACTGTATTGAGAACTCATCTCTTAGCCATGACATCCTTGCATGGCCAACAAGGTGCATCTCGATCCCATGGCCTGGACATGCTTCACGTATTTCGATCCTCCATGTCCGAACATGTGCTTGATTCACGTGTCCTGAACTCACATGCACTGGTCACACATATTTCCAACAAGAATTCTCTAACCTATTTCTGGTCTAATCTATTTTCCAATATGTTTTACATTTGCTTTTGTTCATTTTCAAATTCCTTTTTCACAATAACATTTCTAAACAACGAATTCCTTTGTAATAAATATATCTGCTATTTATTTTAATTCTCTCCTGAATCTTAATTCCAAACCTAGCTTTCCAGGTTCGAATTCTCGGACTATTCTATCTCATTGTTACTTACTTACAAGAACAGGGGATCTGTTCTCGTAACACTCTTTATCTTTTATTTTTAATCTTTATTTTCTCTTTTTTATTGTTTGCATTCGTCCTTTCTGGTTGTGATGGGGCGAGTTATTGGTTGGTTATGGTCCTTTCGTAAATCATTTATTCACTGCGCACAATTTTCCCGTTTATTTTATATGCAGTTCCTCATAGTTCGAGCAAGACAATCAAGATATACTACGATAGTTTCGTAATTTTCCGTTATCATCCAGGCTTAATCTCGCATGACACATGATTAAAACGAACAAGGTTCTCTTAATTTCGGCCATCCCCGCATGGATGAATTGAGCACGCAGCATGTATATTTGATATTCCATGGATTCTTTATATTACAGAGCTGGACTAGACGGGATTTTCATCCGTCTGTCATGGAAACCGGTCATGAGTGGAATCATTTTCATAAACTTTTTCTACTTGCGGTGGTTTTCTTCCGCTTGGACATTATTTTTAACACCTCTTTTAAATTAATTAAGCAGTCTTTGATGCGGTGTTCGATTATTCCTATAGCTATGTGATTCAATTTTTTTTATTTTTTTATTTTTCAAGAGCTGGGTAGGGGACTTCAGCTGATTGCTTTCAACTCATATGAAAAGGTAGTTTGTTTTTGTTGTGGTATGCTACTGATCGAGGGATCGGCATATTGGTAGTTTCTTCTTTGGCTACTAACACGCCATGCGCCCGCTACAGGACGAACTATAGCATATACACGTAGAAAACATAAAATAAAAATAATTTCCCGAAGAAATACTGAACATCTTTCTGATATTTCTCTGGGGACGTTCACTAGATTTTATATAGATTAACATACGATCGAAAAACCATCGTCGATTTCATTTTTGTGTCAGTTAACATTGACTTAATATTGATAATATGTCGAATATTAATATTGTCAGTATATTCAGACACATTCATTTTTATTTTAGTCTAGTCATATTTCGCAAATGAAATAGATAGGAAATTCCATTTTACATTTAATTTCTAAGTAGTTAAAAATTAAAAAAGAATCAAGCAAGGCAGGCATGGTCCCGCGTGAACACAGTGAACGAGGCATAAAATGACTAAGTTCAGCATTTGCTCCTACCCCCATTTAGCAACAAAAGTCCACAGGCGATATCAAATCCTGATGAAAATGAACAAAAGGTGCAGTTGTAGGTCTTAACATATGTACATTTGAGTTCTGCACCATGCAGAAAAAGAAATGAATAAGTCCATTATTTGCTCCCCACTATTAAGCCTAAAAAATCCCCAAGGCCTTAACATATTTAAATTTGAGTTCAGCACCATGCAAAGCTGCTAAATAGACATACACAGAAAATTTTGAACAAATATGAAAAATAATCCCAAAAATGCAGTGTTTTTATTAGCCCTAAAATAGCCCCTGGGGCACACCCACGAGTTATCGCAAAGTATAGACAAACAAAATTATATAGAAATAAGTTTGTCAGTATTTATCAGAGAGTTTTATAAAAATCCAAGGCATCAATTTTTTAATAAGCACAAAATGTCAAGTTTAGCCATTTTAACCCGAAAGGCACCTCTAGCGGAGCAACCGGAGTTTTCCTGGTAAATCCGTTCTATTACTTTTTTACTCATATCATGTTTAATGTTTGTGCAAAATTAAAAAAAAATTCTAAAGCGTAGTTATTTAGAAAAATGCGGACAGACGAACGGACGAACAAACGAACGAACGAACAGACATGGGTGAATTTACAGGTCCCCCCTCCTTTTGTCGGGAGGCCAAAAATGTATGACATTATAAACTGACATACACTGTTAGAGTTAACTTTATTCAAACCCAGTAATCCGGTTTTTTCTCGGCCCCTCTACTTTTCTGTTTTTCACTCTTTGGACAAGTTATTCATCTCAGCCAATCAGAGCCTATGGCATTTTCATTATTACTTTTCCGTCTTCATTGTAAAACAAGCCAGATACCGACCAAATTAATTAACTTATTAATTAATTATACGCTAGTAATTCATCCGTTCCGCTAATTTATTTTTTAATTTTTAATTATATTTTATTTATAATTTTCTGCTTTCAGAAGCCAAATTTGCCAATCGGATTGCAAGGAAATGCAACATATCATGTTTGTTTTCTGTATTCCTTTTCTATATATTTCGTTTTCTATATTCCTTTCTGTTCAATATAATTTCTTCTCCATCTTTGCTTATTATTAATGAAGAGTCGAACATGTGCATTACGTGTTCATGATACGGGTCCATGCCGAGTCGTATGAAAGCTATAATAGTCTTTGAGGGTGTTCTGCTTGGCTAGATCGGCGTCGGCTTGATGCAGTAAATCAATGACGAACTGAAGAGACGGCCGGTCGTTTTTGCACATTTTCGTCATTAATTCTATCAAACGGATTCTTTTTCATCAATGAATTAGAAAAATTACAAGTTCGGCGCTACACGCGGCTGTCTTAATGCTCATATGTCGATTAATTAGACTTTAAACTAGACGGAGCGATATAGAATTTAAAAAGGAAGGGGAAACGTGAGATGAGGAAGATATAAAATTTAGAATGAAAATAATTTTTAAAATGCGAAAAAGACATAAGTGAGAAAAAGATTAAAAATAATAGGGAGAACAGAGAGTAAGAAAGAGAAGATGAGGAGGAAGATGGAGATGGATAAGGGTGAGAACAGAAGAAGGAGAAGACGGCAAAAGAAGAATAACAGGGTGAGAAGACGAAGAGAAAAAGTAAAAGGAAAGGGAGGGGGAGGAAAAAGAATAAAAAAGAGGAAGAAGAAAAAAGAGGAAGAAGATAAAAAGAGGAGAAAGAAACCAAACAGGATGAGAAGGAAGAAACAGAAAAAAAGAAGCATGAAGAGGAGGAGAAAGATAGAGGGAAAAGTATAAGTAAAAAGAAGAACAAACGTGATTTGGAGGCGTGGAAGAAGAAGAAGAAGAAGAAGAAGAAGAAGAAGAAGAAGAAGAAGGAGGAGGAGGAGGAGGAAGAGGAAAGAAAACAACAACAATAATGAGAACAACAAGAAGGTCGAGAAGACGAGAAAGAAAAAGAAGGAGGAAACGAAAGGGAGAAAAACTAGTTCTGTAACTAAAGAACGAAAACACTCGAAATATATTTTTTACGTAGGTATCACCATTTATCAAAGCTAAGAGGCCACTTGAGGATAAGGGCTAAAGAGTGTACAGTAGTCAATTGGACAATATAATAATCGTTAATAATGGAAATTCGGTAAATTTGTTAACTTAAGTTGAACAGCTCATCAAGACCTTGTTTACATTGAATTTGAAAACAACCATATTGTAGTCAACTGCAAAGCAGGCAAATGGAACACAGTTCCACAGACGTGCAGCTCTGAGAAAGAAATTTTGTTCATGGAATGTACATTTATTTTCAGGCACATATAGAGAGTGGGGGAAATTATTGATAGTATTTTCAGCTAGACGATTGTTTCTTGTAAGATTTTGGCGAGGGAGAGGCCATAGATTGGAGCCCAGACGAGCACTTGCCATGGAAATAACGATAAAGCAGATACACACGCGTAGCATCTCTTCTGTGAGAAAGAAGTTGCAAGGAAGAGAAAAGGTCATCCCTTACTAGGCTACGAAGTCTATTTTGAACTCTATCAAGGCATGATGTCCTTGCTAGCAGCTCCAGATGTGGCAACAGTACTCCATCCTTTGACGTAACTGGTTCTTATATAGATAGAGACTTGCATCAAAGCGTCATTAAACGGGGAGAAAAATAAAACGATGAAAAGAAACAAGAAATAAGTAGAAGGAGAGGAAAGCGAACAATCTAAACTAAAAATTAGAATGATGAAGCCGCTGCACTCGAGATATATATCATACTATTTTCAATTACTCAATTCATTAAACGACTCCGTCAGTTTCATCAAACAGGAAGTGGAAAGGGCTGTCCATTTAAGGCCAAACACGTTTGCAATCGAACCCTATAAAAAGCAGTAAAAGCAAGCAAAACTTCTGAAGAAATTTCCGGCTCCACTATATCCTCTCTGCTGATGGAAGGCCGCCGTCGATTTTAAGAGATACAGTGTCTATGAAAATCGACATCGTGCTTTTTATTTGCCTTTTCATGTTTAAGTTTGTGACTTCCCACATGCAAATCGTTTATCAATATGTGGAGATCGGTCCTAACTGTTAAAACCTACATTTAGTCGCAGGCCACATTGCGTTGCCCAGTCGTCAAGTGCCATTTATTTATTATTATATACCCAATTCTCTGTTAATTATTATATTGTACCCAATATATAGTAGTGATTTTAAAGGTTAAAAGAAATAAACATGACTTACATGCCATGAGCTAGAATTGAAACCAACACACCTATTTTCTAGCTGAATTCCCTAGCACCTGATGTAAGGACATACGCACATGTAAACTTCACAATGTAACAAACTTATATTTACGCATGCGAAAAATGTACAGATTAAATCGAATAACTCTTGCCAAGTTCCACCTTTTTCAATGTTGACTATAAGCGTTTCTTTTTTTTTTCGTCTAGAAACCAAATCGAATTAGTTGCACCGGTTTTAATATATCAAGCTGTAAATCTGTGAATCAATAATTGATGGATTAATTTGGTTGGTTGGTTGTTTTTGTTTTACGGCATATCAACCTTTTTCAGGTTATTTAATGCCGAATCTAGTTATTTTGAGGAACGATTTTTAATGGAATATATTTTTTAAAAGTCGGATTCTATTAAACCCATAGTTGGGACCCTAACAGGTACTACCACTCCGGGTCAGAGTGGACCTGGGAGAAATGACAATTAAAGGGTGGTTCCACACTCCCCAAGGCTCGCAGGGTGGGGCCTCAGCATCGGATATAGTTTTAGGTCATATCCAGGACCTGATTAATTTGATAGAGACGGTTCAGCACACGCCCACATAAGTTACTTTTATATATAGATTAGTAGGGAGACCCGACCTTGTCCGGGATCGAATAAAGATCAACGAATGTTACACTATCACATACCTTTATTGTGATGGAAATCACTCAAATCGCCAATTTTTTAATCATATCGATTGGCTGCTTGCTCTTGTTCATAGACACCCCCTCGCAACATACCGGACAAAAGCTTAACATGCATTTCCGCAATTACTTGTGTGGGATATAACACGGACAACTGCCAGTGACCTTGCTAAAAACATTGTTGATATTAAGAAGTATTGTTTATAAAAATAAAACTGGTCACTGGAATGTAAACATAAGTTTTAACTAAAATCTTTAGAAATTAGCTTAGCTAAAATATAAAGAAAATATATGGTAGATTTACCTTGAGCAGTTGACATACGTGACCATAGGTCAGAAGTTATTGGAAAGTATCATTGGATCACTTACGTCAACGGAACTCACGAATGAAACGTGTCATTTTGCGGAGGATGTACCGAAACTGAGAGGTCAAAGATTACAGTTGAGAGTCTAGGAGTTGCGGCAAACCATGCAAGCGTGCATTAGTACGAGCTCCGAAAGCCTTAAACATGGCTAGATGAGGATAACTATGTAAACACAAAAGTCAGGCTCCTGGGGAACCCTGCGACAAATCGGAAATTAATTTATATGTATAAAATATAAAGTGTTATTCTGTGGTTCCTCAGAATTGCACATGTAAAGAAAAGTATGTCTCATTGTATTTGTATGATGTACATTGTCACAGCAGCCAGTGGTAAAAGACAAAGGACTTCCGGGCAAAAGGTATGAAACTTCTTCCATATTGCCACCCCAACTATGTAATATATACACTTTTTGGAGGTTTTCGAATCAACATGTAAGACTCTACGGTTGTTTTTTTATAATTATCTCTAAAAAATGACTTCAGTTAAAGTTTAAAATGAAAAGTTCAAGTATCATAGTTCAGTTGTGCGCTAATCAGAAATATTCATTTCAAACGCACGCCGTATCTTATCAAAAAAATTAACTCTGGATTTTAAGGTATCACTTTTACATAACTACCTGAATTAATGTTAAACCTACATAAGTCAAACATCATGGTTAAATTACGATATGAAAAGAAGCATTCATTTCGAACGGATGCATTATAAAAGAGTCTACAGTTGGTTTTATAGGTTGAACCATTCTACTTAATACTTCGGAAATTCGCTTGTGATATTAGATTCTCTTGAAGGGTTTACCGTTGGCCAGAATAGGCCTTTTCTCTTTAATCAGATGTTTTCGGTGATCGATTTCTGATACTTATCAAACGCATTCCAATATAAAACATACGTAAAATATTCTCAGACATATCGAGCACCTTCATGTGAAATTACAAGACAAATCCGCCCAGCTCTTTCTGACTTTATAGCGAAACGAACTCTCACACACATATACATACAGATAAGGTTCTTCTTATATAATAGTTAATTTATAGATAGTCAGATCAATAGATAAAAACTTTTCTATTTACTCTAACGCAGTATTTCATTAACTTTTTAGCAGCTAAGTGTTTATGGATAGTCACAATTAACTTTGATTAATGCAATACACAAGTTTTATTGATGGTTCCATTTTTTTTTCATAACTGGGTTTCTTACTAACTTTTAGAAATATTTTTCCATTACGGTTTTTTTATTTATTTTTTGCATGTTGAATATTTTCGTTTTATTAAATAACTCTAATATTTTCCTGAATTCACACTTTTCCGCAGTTAAATAATAATTTACTGCGTTTAAAACTAAATCCCTGCTGATTTTTAAATATTAATTCTTAAATTTCTTTAATAAATAGCATGTGATTAACTGATAATTAATTCTCACTGGCTATTCTCAATTCTTTTTCATAATTCTCGACAAGAGTGTATATATTTCTGTTGAAAAAATTATAAAAAAGTAAAACAATATGAGAGCAAAGAGATTTGTAATTTTTTCATCCTTTTAACATGAAATGAACTTGACAATGAACTTGACGATGAACTTGACAATGAACTGCAGTGATCTGAAAATCATCGCAGATTATCTTTAATTCCTCGAAGCGTAATGTTCCTTGTAAGATTCAGTTGTAAGATTACACTCTCCTGAATATTGAAGCGGGCGATCCTCGAAATACAAGTACAAATTATTTACGGTTAAACCCAATCATGGTTGACGGAACGATAACATACTATTTCTGGGGAGTAAATAAAGTGTTCCATTCGCAATTCTGTGCGGATACCTGAGCTCGAACGAAAGAGTCTCGATTTGGAGAAGATACTAGTGATCGGTTGGTTGGTTATTGTTTTTGTTTTACGGCATATCAATCCTTTTTAGGTCATTTAATGCCGAATCCAGTGATTTTGAAGAAAAAAGTTTTTAATAGAATATATTTTTTTCAAGGCAGTTTCTATTTAATTCATAGCTAAGACCCTAACAGGTACTACCACTCCGGGTCAGAGTTGACCTGGGCGCAATGGCAATTAAGGGGTGGCTCCACAATCCGCAAAGCCCGCAAACTGATGCCTCACCATCAGATATAGTTTAAGATCATATCCAGAATCAAAAGTGACTGGAGCCAACATCGAGTCAAACATTACAAAAATGGCACTCCAGATAAGAACCATGGCTCAAAGAATCCAAGTAATACGGATCTTTGCTTAAATCGTATAACAATCCAAAAATAAATGACAAAACAATTTATAGCGAATCGGAAGCATGGCCGATGACATATGGAAACCTGTTATTGATGTGAAACTGTTCCGCTTAATAAATATGAGCTTCGACGTGGTTTTTAAATTATATCATAACTCACATTCTGAAAATTCTGATATTAATTTACTTGCTAGGTTATCTTGATAGATCACATCGTCCTAGCTAGTGTAAAAAAATCCACTTTTGATGCATCGGTTTAGTTTCCTGTTGGTGAAATGATCACGCCTCTGGTTTGAGACGAAGTAGATACATCCCATAGTCGGATTTCGCCGAGCTTTGCTTGATCTATGCTAGCTAAGATACTTTTGTTTATGTGGTGCGGTTGTTCAGGTGGCAGGGTGCTCAACCGCATGTAAGACATTTGGTTTTCGAATCCCGAGTTCGGATATGTTTAACTTATGATCCCAAATGAGGATGAATTCAAGTCTTAGACTTCCGGTTTGCTTTCATTCATTGCTTATGTTTTACTTTAGTAATACGTACATCATCTCACACATTCTGAAAAATGTAATATTTAAATACGTGTATTTTAAAATATTAAGTTATCAATACATAACCACATACAAACTCATGAAAATATTATATATACATAATTATGAATGAAAAATATTTAATACCTATAGACACTCGTGTTTCATGCTTACGCAATCATCAGTGCAGAAGTTGACGATCAACACTGGTCGGAGTATTCGAACTCGACCAAGAAGCCACCTATACCTTCATTAACAAGAAACACACCCCAGAGCAACCAGTCATCGCGACTAAAAATAATGGACATTTTAACATTAATGACGCTTAACATTTAATACAAACGACGTAAGAGAAATGAAATACCAGGAAGTCACGACCTCGCATACAAAACCAACTGACCGTCTTAACTTGAAGAATTTGTATTCTTTAAAGACCCAACACTAATTACAAATTATACATATTTATTTTAATATCTACACACTAATGTTTCATACTCAAGCAATCATCAGTAGAGGAGACGACGATCAGCTAGATGAAAGATATATTTAAATATTATTTTGAGGTTGTTGCTTTTAGAGGTAAGGTAACCAGTGCAGTATAATGAGGTTAATAAAATGAGTGCTCAATACCGAAATAGAGCAAGCGAAACATGCTCATGACTGTGTAGCCATACATTACTGCTCATGCAAAACCAAATATATTACTGCTTATGTAAAAACAAATATAGATTACTGCTTATGTGAAAAAAGGTATATATATATATATATATAATGTGCTTATTCTTATTAACTATTCTAGCCTATAATAGCATCTTTAACAGCAACAGGTAAGTGTTACGCTCTCTCACTACCAGGACAACTTAAATTGCCAACTAATGCATATGCTAAATCAAACAAGAAAAAATCGCGAAACAAACTGTCTAAATGCATGCCCTGGTCTTTGGCGGCCGGTCGTGTGAGCCATCTCCTCCCCTCTGCCTGAACACCACCAATTGTGGCCTCAAGCAGGTTGACATCTTGTGCCTGCGATTACCCCGAGAAATTGTGAATCTAAATGCACTAATTTTCACAGTATCAATTACCTTACCCAAACAGGACATCTTAACCACTGTCAGGATTTGCGTTTCTGCGGCCGTTTCATGGACTCATACATAATTTTCTTTTGGTTTTCTCGTTGCTTTCATTTCAATCTTAGTTTATTTAGAATTTTTTTAATCAGCTTTTTTAGTTATTTATTATTATCATTAGCTCACATGGATCTTTCACACAAGTCAACAAACGATCCTATTGGAAACCTGTGGTTTTCTCTGGAATCTGAGTGACAACAAGTCTTCCCAGACGTCCAGCTCTCTCCAACTCCTTCGATAGCATTTGCAAATGAATTTGCATCATCGCAACAGCAACTTACAATTGATCTCTCGCTGGTAGTAGCCATTGGTTTATACTGGAATTTTAGTGGAACTCAGCCTCCCCAACGTCCCAGTTCTCTTTGCGCTTGTCCAGCCGAGGTCTGGTTAGCGCTCGCTCCTCGGTCTTACAGTCCTTCTTGACCCTTCTCATCCCTTTGGTATCACTTTTTTATTGGGGGGGGGAAACGGTGATCAAATTTCTTAAAACAATGCCATCTATTTTAACTAAAACTGACTTTCGACTTACGAAAGCATTTTCTTTTATTAATGGTCACGTTGAACTTTAACTGACCCAACACGTCGCAACGAAACAGAAAAAAAGAAAAACTCGAACCACTTTCTTTTTTTTCACAAACATTTTTATATCAGGAATTTCCCACAACGCATTTTTTGAATATTTAAACAGTTCATTTTTCCTCCGGCTTCGTGTGAGTTTTTGTTTCTACTATGACGTCAACAACGTTACACGTACACGTGCTTCTACGTCACATCTCGAACACCACTTCGCCAATAACCAATTCTCCGTTCAAGTGTATCCTTTTATCTCTGCCGTGACATCATATCGCGAAGCCGGCTTGGTCAATTGCATACGTTTGCTGCTGCGGTTCTGTTAGCAAGCGTAAAATTCTCCCTCTTCATTGTTAAAAATGGCTTTTTGAATAGAAACCAATTTTGGAAACGAGTAGAATGTTGCATTTTCATTTAATTGTCCGTCAGTGCTCTCTTAAGCTTGTTCCAATCGCTTACGTAACCCACCGTATGATGCTGATGGGTAGTTGCTTAAATTTGGTCCGACGCAGTAGTTTTCTGATTCCTTATTCGGTTTTAACATTACTTCTCGTCTCGATTAAAATAGTTAAACATGTATATAATAATCAGGTAATAAATTTTATTTCGTGTCATCATATGCGACGACGATGATGATGATGATGATGACGACGACGACGATGATGATGATGATGATGATGACGACGACGACGACGACGTTGACGACGACGACGACAACGACGACGACGATGATGATGATGCCGCCACCTCCGATCAGTTTCAAGAGACAATTAATTTAGCGTAAGAGTAGCCGCACATCTAATTGGCAGGCAAACGTTGTGCAATCTCCATTCACACCTCTCCTGAATCGGCATTGTTGGTGACCAGTCGCAAGGATAAGTGCTAGACGACTGAAAACAATGATGTGGTAAGCGGAGAGCACACACGGCACTTGGAATTCACTGATTGTTACCCATTTTAGATCAGGCTCAACCTTCCTTAACTTTGGTGATCTAAGGGAGCCGGTGTTTCAAAGTGAATTATACCATATATATAATTATGCAGTATGTGTGTCAGCGAAAATAACCTCGTTACTGACATGCAATATGGTTTCTGTTCTGCTAGATCTACAACATACGTGCTTACAGTTTTACCTCACAGGATTGGCGAATCTCTCGACCGAGGCTTTCTCTCGAGAGCAATTGCCCTTGATATATCAAACGATAAGTTATGGCACAGGGGATTACTTCACAACATCTCCAGCTATGGTATAGTTGGAAATTTCCAATCATTTATTAGATCATTTCTGTCTGATAGGGTCATAAGAGTAGTCGTTGACGGGCAGAAATCAGAAGCTCTCGGTATAAATGCTGGGGCCCCTCAGGGGTCCACCCTGGACCTAACCCTCTTCCTAATCTACGTCAATTATCTTCCAAATCACATCCTTACATCATTTGTAGACATTTATACTAACGATACACCATCTATGGCAGCATAAGACCGTAAACGACCAAGGTCTCTCCGATTATTTATCCTCTGATCTTGACCGCGTAATACAATGGGAAAACATGTGGATGGTTACTTTTAATGCATCTAAAACCAAGCTTCTATCTTTGCATCATCAACGCTCTGATGCCCCTCTGGCCTCAGATGAAATGAATGGCCTTCGTCTTGGGGAGGCTACATGTTTTGATAAACTTCTGGGCCTGACATTTACTCTCGATCTGTAATGGAACAGGTATATCGAATCCGTTGCCAAGATCGTTGGGAAAATGGTAGGATCCTTGTAGAATAGATATCTCACTTCTGATACAATTCTCTACCTATATAAGAGCCAGCTACGGGCAATGATGGAGTACTTTTGTCACATCTGGGCTGGGCCTGCTAGAAGCTGCTTATCCTGCCTTGACAGTGTTCAAAACAGACTTAGCAACTTAGTGGGGGAAGCCCTTTTCTCTTCCCAGAAACCTCTTTCGCACAGAAGAGACGTTGCGAGCCTATCTCTGCTTTATCCTTATTTCTATGGACGCTGCTCGTCTGAGCTTCAATCTATGGTCAAACTTTCGCGAAAAACATTCTTCTAGCCAAAACCACCACCGATAGTTTCCCACGCTCTTTATCTGTGATAGACCTAAACGTAGATTCCATGAGCAGAGCTTCTTTCTTAGAACTTAACGCCTGTGGAACTCTCTTCCTTTGGCCTGCTTCCCAAGTGACTACAATCTGATTATCTGCAAGCCCAACGTAAACAAGTTCTTGATGAACTGTACCCCTATGTAACCCAACTTACAAAAATCCCAATACCTATGTTAAAAACGCTATAATCACATTGACTAATGTATACCCATTAACCGTTACCCTCGAGTGGTTTCCGGGCCTTGATAAGTGGTGATCCCTTTGTTATATATGTATATATATGTCATCACATAACAGCAGATTTTTTTCAAAATTGTATCACTCGCTCAGCAACTCTGTTCATCGTTGATGTAATCAATCTGATGTCAGTAAAATAGACATTTACGACTTTTTTACAACCCCTTATCAAGGCCTGACGTCCACTCTAGGATAATCGTTCATGACTTTACGGTGGTAATCCAGACCACAGCGTATTTATAGTTAGTGGTGGAAATGGTGTCAAATTGATTTTTTAAAAAGATAGCGCAGGAAAAAAAATGCTAATATTGGGCTTGAAGACAATCATATTATAATTAGGTGGAAAGCAGTCTAACAGAACTCACTACACAGGCAGGAAGTTCACGGAAAATAAACCGTTCATGCAAAATGCACGACTATTCTACCAAGGGACGAAATATAAGTAAAAGAGCCGCCCGAAAAGAAAGAGCTGGAGAGTTATTGCAGTCCTCTATTTGAAAATGCTGGTAGCTTTAATGTAAGTTGCGAATAGATCCAAAATGTTGCTAAAAGCAACAAAAATGTCAGAACCAAAAATAACATCTGCCATGATAAACAAAAGCTTATTGAGATCCAGTATTACAAAGCCTAGAATAAACAACCTTCCGAATTTCTGGCCTAAGCACCTAACAGCATTTCATTTTCATTATAGCAGTTGCGCTGCTAGACTATTGGGAGGATGACGAGGCAATACGATGTTGTCATATGATGAACCCTCGTAAGTAAACCATGAAAAAACAAAACAGTCCACTCTATTGTCTCACTAAGAACTACAGGCTCTTCAGAACTCCTTATCAAGGCCTGACGTCCACTCTAGGATAATCGTTCATGACTTTACGGTGGTAATCCAGACCACAGCGTATTTATAGTTAGTGGTGGAAATGGTGTCAAATTGATTATTTAAAAAGACAGCGCAGGAAAAAAAATGTTAATATTGAGCTTGAAGACAATCATGTTATAATTAGGTGGAAAGCAGTCCAACAGAACTCGCTAAACAGGTTTCAGCAGCATCTACCAACACCTCTTTTCGGGATGATACCTTCAAAAATAACAAGAAGGTGCAGCATGTTTAGTCAGAAAATAAAAACAGTTGTTAATTAATAAGACACCGCTTGAAGACTATATGAAGACGCAGAGAAATATAAGCAATGCTTGGATTGATTACGAAAAGGAATATGATAGAATATCTCTACAAAACATTCTAAACAAATACTCGTATCGCTACAATAACGTCAGCAATTTGCCCCTGTTACTAAAACTAAACGGAAATTTCATGGTTAGAGTATCCTCTCTAAACTTGTTTGTATTTGTAACATAATACTGATGGGCTGCTTCACAACTGATTACAAGATGGTCGTGTTAATAATTAATATTAATAATTAAGTTTTACACACGTTCAATCACAAAAAATAATTAAGTTATACACAAGTTCATCAATTACTAGTCACGTTGTCTCATCATATATCTAACGCTTAACATTTATCGAAGAGTGCCCTTCGAACATGAATAAGGGGTGATTTCAAGTAAAATAAAAATATAAACTCATGTGGAGTTGCCTTAATTTGATATGAAAAACCAATTTTAAAAATATACTGTCTGCATTTCAATTTCTTCTAAGGTCCTTGAAGTTAAGCGTTACATTTGAGTCGTTTTTTGGAATCCAATTAATCTAACAGATTTCAATATGAGCTCTATGTATAAGTTTTAGTCTAAATATATTTTGGTTTATTGTTCATAAAAGCGCTGTTCAAATTTTCTTTTGTTTTATAAACATATGTGCTTTTAACGGTTTACCAAACACAAAAGATAAAATATGAAAGTCGTTTCATCTTGTGTTCTTCTACTCAACGTTATAACTAAATAAAATATTTGAAAAAAAATTTTGATGATTATTTACTATTAGGCACAAGTGGAAATCGCATTTCAAGTAAACAAAAAATGTTTTTTTACATACTTACGCACCATGCTAAAATTTAATGTCACCGATGTATAGGAAATATTATAGAGTAGAAGTCTAATTTAAAAAATAGCTTTCATATTTTGAAGATTCGTTGTCAATTGTTACTTGCTCAAATAGCAAAGTCAATTATCCCCCCTTATTTCTGCTTTTAGCAATGATGATTCGGAAAAATATAATAAAAATGATTTTCATTTTAAATTAAAATTTTACTCAATAAATTCATCGTAATATTTGGTGAGGATAATTATTTTTACTTGATACACAAATATATCAAATAATTCTTACTTTTTGTTTTATTTTACTTCAGTCGAAGTTCTCAAAAATCAAGGGGCCCATGACCTGGGGCTAACAGTCGAACTCGATATAAGATACATAGATACTCGAATGCTCGATTAAACTACTTTATCTCTCAAACACTGAGTTAGTAAAGAAATTGAGAACATAATTTTTCTCTCCGCAATTAACCATTTTCATATATTTTATGATATCTTCGATTTTGGCTTTTTGATCTTACTGGATTCCAGGACAAAAATTTATCAAGTCTGGTGACTATCCAGCTTCGTGCTATTACTTGAGGTAAAATCACTTGGAGAAGGTAAACCATTCCTCGTAAAAGCTAATGTGAGTTAGCCATAGTGAGAAGATCTTATAAGGGCTGCAAATGCTATGTGACTTTGAATATTTGGTCAGAGTTTACTTCAAGGGAAGAGTATCCTCATGCCAGGTTGGTCTGGCAAACCCCTGTACAGTGAGGCCTTAAACACTCGAGGATAATGTCTAATAGACATTCAAGTACTCTGTGTATTTTACTTTGAGACCAACTATTTGTAAGCAGACATGTTTCTAGAGAATTAACATAATGTTCAAAAGTTGCTAGTTACAGGTAGCAGGATGCTCATTGTGTTACATGATAAAGGGATGCCCTAAATGTTAATATGAAATAGAATAGTCAAGGATTCGAACTTGCGAAGCTAGATTTGGAATTGAAAATTCCAATCATAAGTTAAAATAAATACAGAATGTTATTGAAATAAGGAATGGGGAATCGCAATTGTTTAGCTCACACAAAATAGTTAGATGTCTGCTTATTGGAAAAGAAATGTGATAATGAAATTTGTTTCTTTGAAAATTAAAATAAGGAATTTAATCGTCAATTGAAATCGTAAACGTATTTTGTAAATATGTTATTTGAAAAATAAGTTACTGAACTTGGGGTCATGTCAAGTTTAGCAACGTGACGCGTGTCACCAACGTGCTTTATGAGCACATGTTTAATCATGCAATGACGTGACGAGTTCTCAATATAGGTAGAGTTTTAGATGCAGTCTGGGAGAAGAGGAGAAGAGTCGTGGAGAAAGAGCCGAGAGAGAGAGAGAAAGAGGCCAGAGACGGCTGCTGACGTCTTGGAAGCGAAAGGTTAGAGAAGAAGATGTCATGCAAAGAAACTTTGAATTCCTGGAGCGAAATCATGGACCGCTCATTAAATAAAGGATGCCATCATATTTGTGTATCCATGTCTTCGTGTTATGATTCAACAGAAAAGGTATTACCCATTCATAAGAACCTTTGATAAAATCATCATCTAAAAAATATGTGGTAGAAAGTATACGTGTCGAAGTATAAATGTTATAGAAACACTCCCGTTAGCAGAACTGTCAAAAGTAATAACGCACTATCTCTCGGTCTATATATCTATATATCAAATCTCCTCTCATTGTGTATTAATAGCTGTCGAATATCTTGTATTAACACGTACCACAAACGAGAACATCTTAAGACATATGAACACTCAACACATGAACACTCCTAAGACTCTAATCTCTCACTAAGACGAGCAACAACAACAATACAGGATATACGTCATAATAATACCACCAGTATATAACTATTGTTTATGTCTATTTTTTTATGTTTACACATGAAAACAATATATCCCGTTGTCTTTGGACTGGAGGTAATCAGTCACTCATATGGCGATGGAAGCTTTCAAACCGATCACACATGAATTCAACAATTAAGATAGAAAAAGAAGGGATAAAAATAAAAGTAATGGAAAAAATGGAGAAAGGAAGAAGTTCGAATTCTTTTCATATATTGAAATAAGAAAAATAAAAACTAGAGTCTCTGACACAAAATTTGCTAGACATTTCTGTATACATTGAATTATTTAGAGTACTTGGTTGTTTGATTAAAAAAATACATCAAAAATAGTCCAATCTTTCGTCTATCGCTATGCCATGGCTGTTACTCGATTGAGCTTGATTCATTGGCATCTCTGTCAGAAATTAAGGAGAATAACTGATATTTCTCTCACAATGCGAAATGGCTTTCATTGTTTCCGCCATGTATACCGTCACAGCATAAGATTGGAAGGGTACGTTTAATTAAATTGTAATTTGATTATTGAATATAACTTTACTTAGAAACGCTCAACTAAATAAAAACATACTTAGTGTTTCTTAATTTGATAACAAAGAAAATAAGTGATAGTTTGGGGAATCTCTATATTATTCCAATACGTGCGGTTTCAAGATTATAAATCATTCGATCAGGAATTCCTATTTATTAAAAAAAATAGCCCGGGTGTTTGTAGGTGTGTGTTGAGGACAAAAAAGAAAAAAAGTGGTAGCAGGAAGACAGGCTCGAACCCGTGATACGAAGGTGAAAAAACAGTGAAAGAAACGCTGACGTTTTGCTGCTACTCCATGACGCGGCCAGAAGTTCTGAACTTTAAAATTAGGCAAAACAATCCAACCGATACGATGACGTGCAAAGATATCTCGCTAAAATTGACCCCTCCATGTAGAAAACTGCCCAGTTGAGGGGGAATGAATTAATATTTTGAGCCAATTCTTCGATATCAGGCTTCAAAATGATACAGATATCGTGAAAATCCGTCACCTCTGTCGAAGGTTTTAGGTAAACATACACACATACATACATATATATAGATCCATACATTTAAACAGCCATGTGAGATTTATATTATAGATGAATAGAAGATAACAACATACTACGACCAGGAAATTACTATATAGATACGCTAATTTAATGTTCGTAGTATGTTATCACTTTTTATACTCCTTTTTAATAAATCGGATCTACTGATCATCGAAGACCAATGTTAAAACAATCGTAAATAATTAAAAAAAATATGTCGCTTTTAGGCAGTATGTGAAACGAAAACATACCTTCTGGCTAGAACCCAAGGGTAAGATCTGTTCTGTCAAAAGATGATATATATCGGGTTTCCGTTCGCATGGGACATCCATGTAATGGAAATATGTTACAGACTCCTATAAAGATATTACCATTATTACCAGATATGTTCTGACACTACATTAACCAGATTACTTAGATAAATACTTATATATTGTTTTAAGAAAAGTGTTACAATAATATCGCGGGGTATCGATTCACGCGTTACGTCCTCAGAATTCCCAGCAGGAATATATTAGTAGTGTTAGGACAGCAACATATTTCTTTCAATGTTGTAACCCTCGAGTATGTATCTGTTCATATCTTATATATTTTTATATAGATTGATGTGGTTGATTAATTGTGTCTGTGTTGGATATATACTCGAAAGTTAAAACAATGAAAGGAATATGCTGTTGTCACAGTTCAATAAATTGCATATGACAGTTGCGCTGTGGAATTTCCACAGATCCCGTTAGTTGACTTTAAATATAAAACGATGCATGTTAAACGAAATGAAGAATTCAAGATGAAAGTTAATTGTAAGATAATTAACCCGAGCTCTGGACAAAATAGTATTCCTGCTGAAAAAAAAAATGCGATCGGATGTAAGGAAGACAACCAAACGAAGACAGTATGAAGTAAATCAAACAAAATTAAACCAAATTCTTTAGTTTTCATTGCTCACATAGAAATGACAAACAACATGTAGTTTTGTTTTATATCGAAAAATTCAGTGAAAATTTTATGTGCAAAAAAGAACTTAGTATTTAAAAAATATTTAAAATGCTTTTCATTCATCTAACACACATTTTCACTATTCCTAGCATCAATCCTGCAGCAACTTCAGCAGAAAATACATGAAGGTGTTTATATCTGCACAAGAATAAATGGTAAACTCTTTAATATTACTTGTCTGATAGCGAAAACCAAGACATTTAAACATACTGATCACGGAGCTATTATTTACGGATGACGCATGAAGAGGAACACGTACAGAAAATAGTAAACTGCTTATCACGTACGACACAACAGATCGCACTGCAGATTAACACTGAAAAACATATGAAGTGATGCACCATCCAATATCTGTCAAATTATACCTAGATAAGCCATCCATGAAAATAAATGGCGAAAAAGGGATTTCAACATTTAATTACCTGAGAAGCATGGTAATGGACACGCGTTAAGAAAAATGACTTGTAGTCGCGTGGAGCCTACCATAATCTGGCGAAAAGCAAGATTTCTATCGTTCAAGCAGTCAGTATAAATATTTCATTCAGTTTGCTAGTGTAAAAATAGACACACACACACACACACACACACACACACACACACACACACACACACACACACACACACATCAAAGTACGCACGCGGTTACACCGCTCAATATATTGTTGGAAAAACAACAGCTACTGACAATATGTGTAACTAATATAAACAGTAGCCAGTTCTACTAATATATATATATATATATATATATATATATATATATATATATATATATATATATATATATATATACATGCCTTACATGTTCTTCATAAAAATACATACACAAATATTCCTTACACTGGCCAACAACAATTTTATTGTCTGCATTTACTCACCTGATTTAAGACGAATTTGATGCGCTTAATCCAAAGATCATATGGGCACATGTCCTTTACATTTTTGGTCACATGTACGCATGTATAAAGCATTTTATAAGGAGTGTGGCGGTAAAACATCATGGCGAAATTATTATTTTAATGACAAGAACAATTTATGTCTGATGGACCTAATGATTATGTCGGAAAGAGATGTTTGAAATCATAATCCTTCGAAATTCTAAAATTGAGGCTCAGAATACACGTAGAAGGAATGACTTGTATGGAAGGAATTGGTGCCTTACAGAAAAAGAAAAAGTCATCAACGAACCTCTGAATACAGAATATTCTTCCCACTGCTACATATCAAACTCCACAATTAGCTCATCAAGGCTGTGGACAAGGATAGTGACTGTTTCATTCACTTGTGCCAGGATTTTCTAGGATGGACACTTCAGAAGTTTAAAACTGACATCCTCGATAATTTTCAGTTTAGGCAGCTAATTTTAGATCTAGCGTGGAAATATCAATGAATAAGCTGGAACTGGAATCGTTGAAAGCATTTGTTATGGTAATGAATAACTTTCTCAACAACAATAAGGCGAAAAACCTGTCAGCAACATGCTAACTGCTTTCAGAAATCTGGGCTGCAACATGAGCGTAGAAATGCTCTATCTATTTTTACATATGCACCGGTTTCCTGGGAACCTGGATTCGACGAGGGACCACCAGTGAGAGATATTACATCAGGACCTAAAAGAGAGCAGATATGAGAATCGCTAGATGCAGTCATTATGGCTTGCTACTGTTGTAATATGAGCACTTTCTGAGCATTTTGTCACAAGATCTGATTTTTTTTAAATAAACGTAGCACAAAACCGGACATGATTGAGGGAGGAATTGATGCCATTTTCTGATTCAGCTATGCAAGAATAACTCATATCACTTATATAAATCTTGACAAAAATCTATATATCTATAAAAGTAAAATTGTCTGTGTGTGGCCGTGTGTGTACATTTCCCTATTAAACTACTCTATCAATTTTCAGGCTACAGACTCGAGATTTGACATAAGGAATATTTAGATTGGGAAAAATCTTTTTAATCGGTTGTCGGCATGAAATTTGGCTGTCAAGGGGTCAAAATTCAACGATTGGACCTTTGAATACTCTATCAAACTCCTCTGCCAATTTTGGGTCTAAACACTTAAGATTTTAGATGTAGATTACTTGGACATGGATTAAAATTTTAATTTGATTTGAGCCTTAAATAATAAATTTTAAGTGGTTAAAATTGGGGTCAAAGTAAAAAAAATGACATCTACGGACTCTACAAGATTACTCAGTCAAGTTTTTGTCTAAATGTTTGAAATTTTACATAAAGTGTATTCAGACATAGGGAAATCTTTTTAATCGGTTTTGGCCGAGAATTTAGCTGCCAATCGCTCGAAGTTCAAAAGATTTGACTTTTGCGGTTTATAGCAAACTATTCAGCCAATTTTGAGTTTCAACATTTTAAAGAAAATGTGTTCATGCGTACAGCAAGCTTTTAATCAATTTTTGGGAGAAAGTTTGGCTGCCAAGAGGTCAACATTGAAAGAGTTGATTTTTGCAGACCTTACCAAAGTCCTCCGCCAACTTTGTGTCTAAACACTTGAAATTTTTAATGCAGATTAGCTGAACATAAGTCAAACTTTTTAATATATATATATATATATATATATATATATATATATATATATATATATATATATACGTGTGTGTGTGTGTGTGTGTGTGTGAACAATATGAATGGGAAATGAAGTCACAAAACCTATATATTGGCAAATATAGATTGGTTCATTTATTCAATAAAGGAATGCAAACAATTGGTTGGGGAATAGAAGGGGCTCTTTATGCCAATCATTTCGAAGCCGTATGCTTCTTATCAGAAGAAGAGAAGAGAAGATGATAGGTAACATAGTGGGGATGCGGCGTCTAGCGTGGGATTCATTTGGAACGAAATAGATCAATTAAAATTATTGATGATGGTAGGGGGAGTTTTATCGAATTCTAAATAAAGAAGAAGCGTATTATATAGAGTGTAATGTAGAAAGGTGTATAGGGTCTTTATCATCGTCTTAAATGTATGTAGTATATGTTTTAAATGTATGTAGTATATGTTTTAAATGTATGTAGTATATGTTTTAAATGTATGTAGTATATGTCTTAAATGTATGTAGTATATGTTTTAAATGTATGTAGTATATGTTTTAAATGTATGTAGTATATGTTTTAAATGTATGTAGTATATGTTTTAAATGTATGTAGTATATGCCTTAAATGTATGTAGTATATGTTTTAAATGTATGTAGTATATGTCATACAACTTCGTGTGTTAGAAGAAAATAGTGAGCTCAATTCTATAAGAGTAGACTTATCGGGACAATATAAACCACAGCAAGTATCATTGGAGTTTATATAGGTGAACAATAGGAACCCTGCTTAGAATACGCTCATTCGCCCGTTTGCCTTAAATAAAATGCCCCTTCATAGATAGGCTAAATAGGATAGATACGCCTAAAGGGAGGTATAGTGTGGATGAGTGGCGATTCTATTTTATCGGTGTGTAAGATGTCTATTATCTATGAAGGGCCATTTTATTGACAGATGCAACCGCACTAAGCGGTGTATAATTTTGGGAGGGGTATTTCGGTGACGATTTAAGGCGAACGAGCGAATGGGTGTATTCTAAGCAGGGTTCCTATTGTTCACCTATATATACTCCAATGATACTTGCTGAGGTTTATATTGTCCCGATAAGTCTACTCTTATAGAATTGAGCTCACACTTCTCTTCTAACGAACGGAGCTGTATATATATATATATATATATATATATATATATATATATATATATATATATATATATATATATATATATATAAAAGGTTAAAATGTTAATTAGTAAAAGCCTGAAGAGAATGCTCAATACTATTGCAGAGCAAATATGTATTTTATGTTTTTATTACCGTTTCATCTGTTTGGTTACATATGTTTCAGATGTTGGACCATGTTTATAAACATGCTCCAACATCTGAAATATATGTAACCAAACAGATAAAACGGTAATAAAAAATAAACAAAAACTCACACACACACACACACACACATACATATATATATATATATATATATATATATTATGTTTGGTTTTGAAATGTTGTTACGTTAAATGTATATCGTTTTCATTTAACGGGTCTAGATTGTTATTTAAAAACCAGTCACCGTCAATTTGGAGTTAAGCTCAACGTCTATATTAAATAGGGGCATGTAAGTTATAGTGCAAAATTTTGTTACATAACACAAAAAGATGGTGGAAGTGAGGCAGCAGAGCTTTGGAAATCCTTTTACCCGAATACGATGCCCAGCATGTTAAAAATATACCTTGTGTTGTAAAAATCTAATGGATAAACATCTGCAGAAGTTGGTGGGGAAAGGATATTTTTTATGGAAACATTTTCCAACTCATCAATGAAACAGCAGTAATGGGGAAAAATCCAGTCAATTAACGAAGGTTATAAAAAGAAAACGTTAGTCTTTGAATTTTCAACAAAATTTTGCACTATATATATATATATATATATATATATATATATATGTGTGTGTGTGTGTGTGTGTGTGTGTGTGTGTGTGTGTGTGTGTGTGTGTGTGTGTGTATGTATGCATATAAAGTTATGAATAATGTATATGTCCCGAGAAAAGCCGGTCTGAATTGCTAGTTTTAAAATAAAATAGAAATTATTGACAAATGGTTATCAGATATAATTTTTTCATGAATTCTATTTCAGCTTGGCATCTCTGGCAAGAAGATTCATTTCGCGTTAGTATAATTCATTGTGTGTTTTTTAATATGAGATATTTTTACTTTTGCCCACCACTTATTATATCAAGAACCACTCGATGATATCGCTTTATGCAATATAATATTTGTCAGTTTAATTATATCAATGCAATGAACTACGTTTGAGCTGTTATGTGAAGGGTTAAAGACGGTTATACTGTAATATACACAGAAACACTTCCGCGCTAATTCTTTCCAAAACAGGAAGCTTTTGCCAAGATGTTGTCTTTACATTAAGTTCTACCTACGTTATGAACATTGTAAAAGAAAACATTGCTAAAAATATGAGTCCTTGCAGACAACAGCTTGCGTGAAAGAAAAAATGGATATGGTTTAGTCGAGCATCTTCTACGAATATTCACATAAAATAGAGAAAGTCTAACATCTTCGTCGCCCTGTGATACAGTATGTTTGGAAATAAATAATAATAAAGTGTGGCCCACTTAAAAGTAGCCCTGAAAAATTGTAGTACAGATCATTAACATTCTTTTATTGTTTAATTTAATGTTATAAAAGATGTTAAGAAGTGCCCCCCGTTTACATCTATACATTTTTTGGGCACGTTTAACAACGTTTGAAGACACTGCCTGTAGATCTTCTCTGGTGATTCTCCTGATAGCGTTGGTAATGCTCTTCTTTAGTTGGTCTAGATTGTGAGGATTTTTTGCATAAAGGTTTTGTTTTAAAATCCATCAAAGGTAAAAATCACATAATGACAAGTCTGGGGAAGGTGGTGGCCACATCCATTTGCGTATTGTTTTCTCATCCGTAAACATATCATCAACTCGTGTCAGTGATCTGTGAGACGCGAAACATGTAGCGCCATCTTGTTGGAAAAAGAATGTCTGTTTTCTTTTGGTGTCAGTATGTCGTTAAGAGAAGGATTAGAGATATTCGGCTACTTTTAAGTGTACGCTTAATATGAAAAAAATGATTAGGGCAAGATTAGATAGATCAGGCTACTTTTAAGTAAGCTACCCCCTAGATTGTTAAGTTCCATAGATCATAAATGACTCTTTTAGGAAAAACTTGTAAAATATTCCTTCTCCTGACCGAAGACGGAACAGATGATACCCTTTGATTCTGGAGCAGATTGTGCAGTTCTCTATGATCTGCACTCAATCTGTTAAGGACAATTTATTTGCTCTTGTTGTACGAAGCTCTATCCCTATTTGCGTGTGTGCGCGCGTGTATGTTGTTGAAGTGCCGGGTACTTCAGATGAATTATAGGGAGTCATTTGGTGTAGGAAAAGAACTTCAGCTTGACGCAAGTTCAGGGTAGGGACCGGGTGAAAATTAGAATGCTTGAAAGTGACATAAAACCTCGTAAGGGTAGCGGCCGTGGCAGTTGTGGTGGTGGTGGTCGTGGTGGAATTGGTGTTGTTTTGTATAATTTTATTCTATTTTTGTTTTTCAGAAAAGGAGGAGGGTTACAATTGTAACTTGAGAAAATACGGAGGCTTTGGTAAAAGAAAAAGAGAAAAAAGAAATTAGGCTGTTGCATTTAGAGTCTGAACTTTGGAATAAATTAATGTTGTTATAACGCGGAAAAGGTGAAGATCGAAATAAAAAATGGAAAAAAATGTTCGCGGACTTGGTGGCAGAATCAAGGGTGCTCCATAGAAAAATAAAAGGAAAAAAAATCTGTAAGCATGCGTACACCCGGCCGTTTATTAAAACACACGTGAGGCACATACTTACGTACCATAATGACGCACATATAAACACATGTGCTCGCACGACATAGGACGAATTTTTCCAGGAGGTGCATAAATGTCAATAAGGTTATCTCCGACTTCCATGAAATCAATTGTTAACAGTTCAAATCCGATAAAATCTGTTATAAGATTTATAATCTTATAATGAATAGAAATGTTTAAATATGCAATTGCTATGCTATAAATGACAAACATCTTCATGCCCGTATTTAATGGCCATCAACACACTCACACACACACATACATATTTATATTATATTTTATATTTTATAGAGTGAATTAGACCTGAAGTCTAAAGAGCAGAGTTTATTTTAATGTATTCGTACGTTTGAATATTCTTAAAAGAAACAGTGTCCATTGTACTTTAGTATATATATTACGCTCAATAAGTATGGTATCCTTGAGCTACATTAATATTGAGTAAAACGATTCATAATTGTGAATTAAAAATCAGTTTCCAAAGGAAAAAACAAACAAAATCAACTCCAGTGTACGACATTTCGGAAACGATGTTCAGCTTATTCAAATTGACAATGACTATTGACAATAATTTGGCAAATGTTTTGTTCATTTAACGTAATCCCTTCATCAGGAAAAAATAGGAAGGAGAGAAGTTAAAGACACCAAAATAAACTAGTATTTTTTGTCATGAGTAAGGCAGATATTTCTTATTTAGGTTCATTATAAAATGTGTTTTAAGTTCAGTAAATCTATCTTTTGGCATGCTGTTATATCTTGTCTCCGAATTGTTTTACCCAATATATATATATATATATATATATATATATATATATATATATGTATATATATATATATATGCATTTACACGTTTATGTATTTATATATGTATATATGTGTATGCGTAAAATTATAATTAGAATCAAACTTCAATTTAGTAACCGCTACCAAACCGCTCAGTCTCTTTAATTTTAAAACTATCGTCCTCATTCAATTATATTCTTGTCTGGGTCAAACTACCCTTATCTTAGTAATATTTATCTGTTCTAAAAATAGATGTAGAATAATAATTTTCTATCTTCTTATTTTTCTTCCCTCCTTACTCTCCTTCTCGCTTAACTATGTCCAACTTTCTTTCACTTTTTTTCGACTTTTCAATATTGTTTCTTCGCTTCTCTATCTTTCTATTCATTTTTCTTCTCCTTCTCTGGTGACTTCAGTTTTTTTAATTTTCATTCTGAATTTCGACTTTAACACTTCCATTCTCAATCCGTTATTTAAAAAACGTTTTTATATTTGAAAAGTGTAACTTCACTTTTCTCACGAGCTGATCATTTTTTCTGTGATACTTATTTTATTCTGAAAATTTATAATGCTATTTTGTTATGGATTACTAATGGAGCGTCAATAGACCCATTCCGGATTTGTCCTGTTCGGGATTTTACGGTCCTTCTCTTTAGATTTTTACCATATCATTTTTCTCCCTTTTCTTTTTTTTCTTATTTTCTCTTGAATGCCTTTAAATTGCCTCTGACTGTTAAATAACTTTTTGATGCAATTATAATTAATTTCATTATTGTTTTTTCCTTCATTGCATTAAACTGCAAAATTTATTGTATATTTGCAACCCTCCTCCCTCTGGTGAGAAGACTTGCATTCTTCGTAACTCCATGGAATAATGATTTTCTGATTTATTTCAAAAACTTGTCGGTTAATTAAAATTGTATACACCTTCCTTACAAGTTTATAAAGGTTTTTTAATAATTTGAATAAATTTTCAATAACAAGATTTTAATGTATATATATATATATATATATATATATATATATATATATATATATATATATATATATATATATAGGCTTGTGTGTCAAATTATATAAAAGATTTTGTTTTAATTTAATTTTTGTCCTTCGTTGAAAGATTATTTTGTCAGTAAGTTGTTTAATTTTCTGGAATTGTTGAATCCACTTGTTTTTTCGAACTCACAATAGTGTTAAGTTTACAGGGATTAACAGTTATTTACCATGAAGCACTGTTACCGGGATTTAAAAACTAAGATGTATAATTTGTCATGGTTCCCCAGCAGTGTTGATCAAAAACCATCTTCTTTTAAACAAAAACAAGAATGATCCTTTCTTTACTCTAGCTTTATCAGGTTAATTTATTCATCTTATCTAAAATAAAATGATTTTTAAACCGTATAAAACTAATTAAAGTAGATTAATAGAGTAAAAAGAAAAACTACATTTGTAATGCATAAAATAAAACCACGAATCTATTTATAATATTTTTATGTCTTTCCTATATTTTTAATAAAATAATAAATATAAAAAGATTACACGAAGATGTAAATAAGAATGTTAATATACAATATATATTAATAAGAAAAAAGGGGGTGATAAGTCTGGGTTCCTTCGAACCATATAAATGCAGTACATAAAATAAAATCAAACATGAATACGTTCTTTTCTTGGACAAAATGGCAGATATATATGTGTTTAATCGAATATTTAGCCAATGTACCGCAGAAGAAGAAAACAAGTTGAACATAGCACAGATTAAAGATACAAAATGTCGGAGGAAACTAAAAGAAACCACAACTGTAGCACTAAGAGCATGCAAAAAAAGAATCCCCTGACGATATATGGAGAGTACTGAGCAAACCATCTTTTAAGGCACCTGTATATTGCATTAAAGTACTCGGCTATACTATAATCTAAATACGGACTGGTTCAATGATAACGACGATGAAATTAGAAAGAACGCCGAGGAAAAAAATCGTTCACTGATATGCAAGCTCCGCAACCCGACTGTAGATACCAAATATATATTAAAGAATGCAAAACCTCGACTCTAGAAAAATATCCTGGAAAACGAAAATAACTTGTGGCTTCAAAATATTTAGAAATGCAGAACATTACAGCTAATATATATAATTCCGCTGGTTTCTCCAATTCCCTAAAATGCGTATATCGACCTAAACCAAAATGAGCAATAACCCGCTTTCAGTTGATAAATCCAGAACAATAACTAAACCGAAATAGATGACCAAGCGATGAAGAGAATATTTTGATGTTGAGCCACCTATGGAGGAAGACTTTCTAAACCATATTACTCTCTTTCTTTCCGAGCAGGATATCACTAAAGAACCAACAAAGAAAGAGGTTAAATGGACAGATCGCATGAACCCGATAGAATTCCAGCAGACTCTACTGGTATGGAAAGAACTACTTACAAACAGGCTCCACCAACTAATAAGAAATGCTGGCGATCCAAAACCTTACCGCAAGAGTATAAAATGTCATATTATTTCCATTTATAAGAACAAGGGAGCCAGAGTCACAGCTTCAATTACTATTAATAGATGTAAACAATAATGGCCAAAATCGTCTAAAAACGCCTGTCCAGCCAAGCAGAAGTAGTGTTCATTGAGTCCCGGTTCAGTTTTAAGGAGAAAAGATTAAAAAATGGCGCAATATTCAGCCTCGGGCAAATAAAGTTTTCATAGATTTCCGGAAAGCATTTGACAGGATCGACAGCACCATGTTTTGAAGGGTTCTCAGGATTTTCGGATAACCTGAAACTTTGTGTACATTATGAAACAATTCCACGAAAGCCCTACAAGAGTTTTGGCGTGAAATCAGGAAAGCGATCTTATCGAGGTAAATTATGGACGAAAAACAAGGATGTGTATTGGTGGCAACCCTATTCCTAACAAGAGTCCTCCTTTAGCAGAAAACATACGAAGGTGTTTATATCCGCACAAGAACAGATAGCAAACTCTGTAAGCTTTCCGGTTTGGGGGCAAAAACCAAGATCTGGTCACGGAGCTCTCATTGGTGGATGATGCTGGCCTAATGACGCATGAAGAGGAACATATCCAGATAATAGTAAACTGAATATCACCTACTACCAAAGATCGGACTGCATAGAAAACACTGAAGTTATACAGCAGTCAACATCTGATAATGTGTGCCTAGATAAAATAAATGGCGAAACATATTAAGTGAGTTCAACATTTAAATAACATTTAAAATACAAAAGAGTAGTACTGTCGCTTTGCTCTACTCTTCTGGAACTTATAGCTTTAATAGTGACCACATACGATAGAGATAGGCAATTCACGAACGCCACCTCAAGAGAATAATGAAAATCAAGTAAAACAATTATGTGACGGAAGTGAAATTCCTACAATAAGCAAATATGAACAGTATAGAAGCAGTGCTTGTTGTCACACAACTGAGACTGGTCATGTAAGAATGGTTAATAACAGGTTCCCAAACATGATCCTTTATAGAAGGCTATAGAAGGGAACTTGAAAATTGGGTAGGCAAAAACGCCGGTACAAAAACGTACTTAAACGCCTTTCATATAAAAGTGCCTACTGTTGATTGTATATTTCTGGTCTTACTGCTTGTGCGGTGAGAATGGATTTAATTTAAGTTTAAAATTCAAAAGTCAAGTATCATGGTGTAATTGTGCTTTGAACATAAATATACATTTCCAACATACTACTGTCATATTGAAGAACCAACTGTTGATTTTTTGGCCTGTTTTTAGGCTTAGGTGTTAATAAAACTTCTCGAGTGCACTTGTGATGTTATGCTGTGTAAGGTTTCAAACTCGCCTGCCCCTTCTTTCATCGGATTATTTCGATTATCGAAATTATCGCCAACATTTGGATACAAATCCTATTTTAGCACACTGCCAGGCACGTAAAGTACTTTCATGTAAAATTTCATAGAAGTGCCAGTCGTTTTTAAGTCCATAAGAAACTAACTCGCACAAACATACATACACAAACTTCCTTTTTTATAATAGTAGATAGATTTCTTATTTCCATATTTCGGCTTACCATATTTAGCTGAAATAGTCATTGCACTCATTTATGGCTGTTTGCATTGATTTAGCCTCCTTAGTATGAATAATATGGCCGTGTGAAGTAGTTGATTGTAATGATTTAGCATTAATTATTTAACATATTCGGGGAGTAATCAGTACTTAAAATGATCATAATCAACATCACTAGATCGATTTCCATTTTTTATTTACATTACTCTACCCCCTCCCCCACCTTCGTTCACAGTTTTCTCTTTGTTTCTCTCTTCTCTGTGCATCCATAACACGTCTAAACTGTGTCAACCGCTTTATTGAAGATTAGCAAAATATCAATATTTCCCTAAACATACTTCACAAAATAAATGGAACTCGTGTCATTAATGGATTGCTTTATGTTTAGGTATTTCCCAAAATTTAATTCAAATTCATGATATATTAACTAAGTACTGGCGTTTTATTTATTATCAAAGAAATTTTACTGTCCAGCGTTTTATTGCAGATCTCTTACAATGCCAACAAAAAATCAGGCGAATAAAGGTTATTGAAAAGCAAAAGATAGTTACTGGACCCGCATAATGATTGCCCATCAAAAATGTACCCACGGAGCTAGAATGGGATCCTAAAACCTTGGCTGCATTCTTGAACAACCCGAACATCAAATCCAGAAAAATAAGGGTGTCAGGAGAAACCTTTTAGATCGTGATAATCGGAAAATTCGTATGGAAGTCAACCGAAACACAAACAGCACCAGTATTTTCGTTTTTGCAAAAGCTGGAATCGCTCCAAGATCCGGGCATGCAAGATACAATGTGTTGAAGAAGATTGCAAGGAACATCAAACCTTTTCCAATCCGTCCATTTAGCAAAGAACATAGGAAAAACGAATGGCTAGGACATAGGATTACATGAAAATGGATTTCCAACAGGTCCTATTTAGGGATGAGGCCTATGTTACTCTTGACAGTCCGGATAGATGAACAAACTTTTGAAACCCGAACGGAACTCCGACCCGTTATGGATACTCATTTGTCGACATGGCTAAATGACCTACCATTGTCACGTCGCTTTCAGATCATTTTTATACATGACAATGTACCATCCCATTTTGCTTGGGGTGACTGAATCATTCCTTCAATCTATGGAATTCGTTGAGGAAAGTTTTATGACCTAAACACGTGTTCTCTTGACCTTATCCCCATTGAATATCTCTGGTAAATATCAAAAAAGAGAAGTTTATGAGGGAGGATAGAACTTTACTTCAAATGATTCCTTATGGAGGAATATAGTTGATGTTGCTAAAGCCATAACATTTTTAAGATCAAATAATTGACTTCCTTTGGGGACAAAAGTTTGTTTTTTTTGTTATTTAAAAACATGGTGGATATATCGATAAATAATTAATTCATATGAGGCCCATATAGTGGATATGTTTTTGTTTATTATTCTTCGACAGAAAAACTAATAAAACGTAAAGTTCGCAAGATAAGACATTGTATTTTGCCCTAAAACAACATTGTAAGATACCTGTAATAAAGCGATGGACAGTGGACATTCTTCGATAAAGAATAAGATGCCATAACTTCGTGAATATCGCATGAATTTCTGGAAATAACTAACCTTAAAGAGTCGTTTATTGATATAATTTGCATTTTTTGTGAAGTATAATATGTGAAATATTGATATTTTAATAATCTGTAATAACCGATTTACACAGTATGTATAAGCTCACGTGTACATGTTGTTCCTCGCCCAGAAATCACCATGCCTCTTACTGTAGCCATATGCTGGCAAACAGTAGAAGGCACTCAACGTGTATATATACACACACAAACACACACACACAAACACACACACACACACACACACACATATATACGTGTGTGTGTATATATCGTTTTTCAAAATATGATATAAAACGGTGTTCATGTATTGTGTCGGTAATTGCTGATGTAAGCCTTTATTAGACAAATGATTATGTAAGGTAATTTAATATGGCCGACTTGGGGTTCGTAATTGGTCAAACGGAAAACTGCTTCTTCTTATTATTAGATCGAATTTAGTTAAAATGTCGATTTAAAATTCGATCGGGTAACATCAAATATATTACCAGTAATTTATCACAATAAGTGGTTGGCCATTTTTTAAAATCAACATTCCTCCTAGATGGGTTGAGCCAGCTTTCCATGAAGGAAGGAAATCTATTTACAAGTGGTCCTCAGTCGCTTTGATATTCCCGTCAGGGCAGATGATGATTGATTGTCTTGTTTTCCCAGTTTTACGTTATTTAGCTTAAAAAAAACTTTTATCGAATTCACCCCAGAAGCTTCTCAAGAAAACGCGTTAATCTAAGTGATATAAAGAGTGATAAAGAAATAAAGTGTAGACTTTCATATAAAGACAGCCAGCTTAATATTGACGATGATAGATTTAGAGGATCAATTATCGAAGATCAAGACAAAACATTAACATAGCTATTACAGACCTCGTTAATGCGATAAAGTACGCAGAATGACATCAAGAATACAGAATCATGCGCAATCTGGAAACAGAGAGTGAACATCCATTTAGCCAGTTCGGATGGAAAGGCATTCTAAAGCACCATACAGGTGGAAAAATATTATTGTCGCAATCATAAAAAAACGCCGTTTTTTAAAAACTTTTATTTAATAAATCAATTCATGTAACTTGATTATACAGTAGAGCGTACAACTAGTCAATGTAGCTACCTCCAGCCTCCATCACCGCCTCGATACGTGTCGGATACTGGGAGCATACCTTTTTCACAAACACCGGCGGAAGGCCGGCGGATACACGGCGAATAGCGAATACACGGAGGACGGCGGCAATCAAGCTGAATTTGGTGTTGTAGGAGGTCATGTTGGTGATGTTTACGGAATATGACTAAGCAAAGTAGTCTTGCAAGTTCAGGTTGGGAAAGGGTGCAATAAGCGAATGGACCAAAGTTGGAGCACCTTTTCTTAAGCCAAGCCTGGGCCTCTTTGGACTTCAGGGCCGGCGCTGACTCTTGCTGCCACGCACGGTCTGCCAGTGACCACCTGATTGCACCAGGGGATCACCACACTCTTATGCACATCAACGTACACTTTAATCTTTACATTTAAGCCCACTTTGAAGATGTGAGGTGGCATGATGTTGTCTGCACTTAAAACCACAGCTAAAGTCATAACCGTGTCCGGAAACGTCGTTGAGCTGAGTCCTCAAGACTTTAACCTGTGTGCTGGCAATGGATCTCTTGTCATAACTTTAATCGGTAGACAGCATGAATTGTACAACGGTGTATCTCCGATCGCGCTCGTTGAACAATGTGCCGCTTTCAGACATGATAGAAGGCTCCTATATCTTTTGGGATTTATACACAACTGGTAGATGATCGGCAACATAAAAAGAAACTCGGTTTTCTTCAAACGGAAATGGAACCATATCTTTTCTTGGGCGACAATTTTATCATTCCACTCCGTACGTTTCAGTTTTACCGGGTAAAGTGCCGAACAGAAAAGTACTAGGATCTTACTGTATTTCAAAGATATATACGTCCATTAGTATTTCGATATATTTTAGGTTATTTTGTCTCAATACATACTGTACAGTGGCGAATGTTTAGTGTATACGATTAATTGAACACAACTTGTTTTCACATAAGGCTAGAGTGTTGTTGTATATTAGTACACAGATTAAGCAAATCTGTCTAAGCTTTTGTCTTTTTTTCATGTTCGTTGCACTTAATTCTCACTCTTCTTTCGTTTTGTATTTCTTCCTCTTTCGGTGCCGAGTGGTAAGTGAACGAACGTGATTCAAATGCTCTGCGCTACTTCCTCACAATCGGAGCACAAAGACCCGAAATATTGACATTAGCTTACATTTTACTGATAGAAAATATAGTTTTCCTTCCTAAAGCAGACGCTCATTTCGTCGTTATTGCTATAAGATGCTGAAAAAAAAAAGATGAGAACAACAAAGTGCTCAACAAAGGGAGATTTTAAAAAAAAAATAATACTAGCTGTGCGCCAACGACGATTCTCGTATGGTACAGTTAGAGATAAAATAAAATACTAAACTAAACAAACAGACGTATCAAGACAGAATAATTCGAAGGATCATTAAACAAGTTTCAAATTTTCATAGTTTATGAATTTACATCTGCTATTCATCTGCATTTTTCAGATGAGCATTGATTACATGTATTAGTGAGATTACATAATCTCAAAATTTCGGAAATTTTATATCAAACTCATACGGATCAGAATCATACGAACATGAAAATGACTCAACGAACTTTCTCTTTCATAAAATCGTTATACATTTATAATTCTAACGACAATGGTTAGTTAAAATATATATATATAAACACATTTCTCCGCCATTTAATGATAGGAGCCTTTGTCGAGATACACTTAAAAATGTCGCAGGTTATATCGACCGAAACGTTGTTAAAAAAGAGCTAGGATTAAAAAAATAATCTGAGGAATCTTAATAATACAATAAAAATATTTATAATATTTAATTGGAATTCATTATTGAGATGAGTATTATTTATTAATAAATTTATTGCAGACTATTATCCTCAAGTTCTTAATTGTTGTTTCACGACGTTTCGGCCAACTATTCCTCTGGCTTTCGTCAAGGGGTAATCGCGACAGGATAGGAACCTCAAATCTCCTAACTGCGTGACACAGTGGATAAAGACGTTTAATCTCTACGGTTCAAGGTGAGAATGGTCTGAAGATAGCCGTATCAATCCTGCCCAAAAGCCGGTCAGAAACTTACTTGGCCGAAAACGTGGTGAGACTGCAACAACTATTGATAGCAGTAATTGCTGAGAATGCAGTTAGAAGATTCAGAGTTCTTATGTCATCACAGTTACCACCTGACGAAGAGGAGAGGAATAGTTGGCAAAAACGTCGTGAAACAACACCTTAGAAAAATGAGGAAATGGTCCGCAATAAATAAATTAATAAATAAAACATTTATTTGAAGAAAATACAGAGCTGCAATGTTTCCCTAAACTATTTAGTTCCATAAACAAGAAATAAGTAAGACGTGCGATTGCATACCACCGTCTGATATTGTAAAGATAGGCGAAACAATCTTTTAAATGGTTTGTTTCTTTATATTACATGAACTATTCGATTTTTGCCATATATACTTTAATAGCGTTAGAACCATTTATTTGATCAGACTGTAATTTTGCATAATGGTTATTAAGGTGCATGAGTTCCAAGCATACAATTTTTAAAAGATGAAGAATCTACGATAAAAAGCAATCGACGTGAAACTTTTACATTTTCCATGACCTGGACATTCTCCTGTATATATTCCAGAAGTAAATTAGTTGAGGCCACTATTATCCACCATCGCCTTAGCAAAGCAGGTCATGCTCAAAGAATAGATCAATCCAATGCTCCCGGAGAAAATGCTATATGGCGAGCTCGACAACAGAACACGCATACGATGAGCCTCGTAAATACACTAAAACAACACATGAATCGCGGCCTACCTTTAACAACACAGACCCGGTTTTATGTGGGCAAATTTCCAGAGAAAGAAAACACATACAGCAAAACAACGCGTCAAGGTACCATGACCTTTGAATAGAGCAATGAATGATGAGGTCAAGCGAAGAAGTGAGCGACATGAACAGCCTCGACATACTTCTCTTTCCGCTGTCTTTTCCACCATATACTACACCTCCGAAATAATACTGATGTGTGTATATATAACGAGAACTAAATGTATATATTATTGCATAGCCGTTTACATAAGGGCCGAAGTCGTTTACGTCTTTATATAACTGTGTGTATCATCTAAATAACAAATATATATACATATACATATACATATACATGACTAGTTATATATATATGTATTCATGTATATATATATATATATATATATATATATATATATATATATACCAATATATCTGTGGTTGTCTAGTGTGAACCCTTGCATGTATAATACGTGGATGTCGATGTTTATATATAAAATACAGTTCATTTAACACGGGAAGGTTCTATAACACTTAGCTTCATCATAGTCGTAACACATCGGACAAAAAATACACATCTGAGTCGTCGTTTGACGTGCTTATGAAAATGCACACATTTTCTCCCCCCGAAAACTCATGAAAACCAAGTTATATTTAGCAGATAAAATTTATGTTCATGGATGCGAGTTCTTTTGCTTGTTCTTATTGATGTCGTTACTATTTGGTGACCATATCCTTCCACTTTCCCAGCAGAATGCTTTCACGACTGATAACTTAAACTGTCGGACTCAAAGTCAACTGTAACTGGTTTGTGCCGTCAATACATGAAAATCCCTTGTTGATTAGTTCATTCTCTGACACCAAATAACGAGGTCAGTCCTTATTCTATGGCATTGTTTTGATTACTAAATTTTATTTCTTTCTAAAATTCCTAAGTTATTATTAGGGATATGACAGGAGATTATTCTTATCAATGTTTTGACTCTCGTGCATATATACGACACAGTACGACACACTTAACTAATCGAGGACCACATCATACTATCTAAAAACATATAAGATATTAACTGATAAACACTCAAGAGGCAGAATAATGAAAATGATATTCTCTTGTCATAGTCCTAGTTATATATATATATATATATATATATATATATATATATATATATATATATATATATATATGTATATATATATATAATATTTTATTATTTGAAAATACCTTAACGGTTTCAATAACTATATATTTTATTATTGAATATTATGCATTTCCTAACACGGTACTCGTTTCGCTTTAATTAGTTAGCCCAGCCTTTTTCGGCATACCCACAAACAATATCAGTCATAGCATTAATAATGGCAAAAAAAAAACTAAATGCGAGACTTGGACACGAATAAGAGCCGATAACGACAAAGACAAATTCAGTTACAAGTTAGACCACGACCGATATATTTACCGTTTAGTGACGAAAGGTTAAACGATGCAAACACTGCCTGATACAATATCAGTTGAGCGTATAACGCAGTTGTAGACTGATAATAAGAAATAATTTGAGCATTTATACACGTGAGTCTTTAAAAAATGATGAGATACTTGAAAAAGTACGCCTTAGAAATGAGAAATATAAAAATCTAATTAATCTTGTTAATTAAGTTGCACGTGCGTCGAAGTTTTGCTCCAATATATAAAACCATTGTTTTCTCGTCGTCAACAGGAAATCGTTTGTTGTCTGTTATCTGTTGTTGTTTAATTTTTGAATTCCCATAATTATATTCTTATCTTTAATTTCGTTTCGTTTAATTATTTCTTGTTTTGTATATGCTTCATTTCGATGATGTTCTTTCGTTCTTGTTTTTGACATTCGGTTTTGTTTCGTTTCGTTTCGGTTTTTATTTCAAATTCTCTGTTATATTTTTTCTTTTGTGTTGCATAAGTCTGATTTCTCGCTATTTTTCGGTTCCATTATGACAAAAGTATAACACATTTTCCCGATCAAATAACTCGTATGTTTTCGTTGTTTTTGTTTTGTTTTATTTGAAAACTCTAGATTTAAAAAGGAGCACAAAATTAAATGGAAAGTATGAAGGCAAATGAAAAGTTAAAAGAATTTTCACATTGCCCCGCGGTTATCAGCTTCAAAAAGAAAGAGGCAGCTGTCTGATTCGGGTGGAAATCCTTCTTTCGTTTTTGGCGGCCGTGAATTTAATTGGAATGATTTTATTTATTTATATTTTTTTTTATTTTGCTACGGAACAAAAGTTCGTCATTTAGCGCCGTCTTTTAATGACTTAAAATACGGGAACACTAATGTGCATGTGCGTACCGACAAATCCTTTTTTATTGGAAGAATATATATTTACACACAATTCTTTTTTATTATAAGATCGCATATTTACACGCAATATTTTCCTAACAAATTATATATTTACACACACCAAAAACGCTTTACATAAAAAAGTGAAAACCCTTATCTATGAAATAAAGTAAACGTATGTGTATGCGTTTCGATTAATCATTCACATATACTTTTTATGGCGAAACAATGCTTGATCTTAATAATAGCTAGTATTAATAGAGGAAAGAATAATCACTTATGCAAATTTAATTAACCCATGAGCAAAAGGTTATATCTGGTAAATCTAATATATAAAATGCAAAAAAATGCAAACGCGTGTGTGTTTCTATGTTTCGCAAAATTCTTCGAGAACCGCGTCGGAACCTGAGAAAATCGGCATCTTGGACGACAAATATCAAACAATTGGTCAAACACATTGATTCCTTTATCCTCGACTGGACACTTTTCTACAAGGAAGGGTCGCTGTATTTGCAAGTCATCGTTTGATTGACTACTCTTAATTTCAACGCTCGTGACTTCCGGTTTCGCGATGGGTACATCAACTAGATGTTGTTTTTATTGTTTTTTTTTTCACTTCATTTCTTCCTTCGCGTTACGGATTCGAGCCTGCCTACTTACTACCACTTTTTTAAAACCTCTCTCAACCTTGGCTGTCTACTCTTGTTTTGATTCCTCCTCTCACCTCTCCACACCCTCGCTACTGCCACTTTTTTAACACCTCTCTCTATTCGTGCGGTTCTTAATTACACCACCTTCCCTAGCCCGGCTAACGCCGGTGACTCCCGTTAATTCCAAATAAAAACATTTCTTTCACTTTTAAAATAAACATGGACAAACAAATTGAACAATATTGTATTCTCATCCTTGTAAACTCTTAAGCAGATAAATGTTTCTTGTTTATCCATTCGCTATCACATTTACATGGCATCTGCTCGCATGAACTTACATCTATAGTTACCCCTGGAAAACATTCATAGTAAATATTCGTATAGCAGAAACCACTGTCAACAATTTTTAGTACCATCTATTAAAAATCATTCATGAAAGTTTCAAAAGTTTAAAGTTTGGTATTAAAAAAAAACGATGTTGACATTATGTCGTATTAGTAGGCACACGTTTAGCAATAAATTACATGACTCCAATTGATTGAAATGGCCAAATCGATATATTATATAACTCACAAGTTTTATATACGCAAATTCCATTAATAGATGTTATTTCCTGAAACTGCCCACTCATAATACACTATACCTCTGATCTGCTCTCCAGCTGACTACACAATAGTCATTTTCAAGTCTAATGGAAACAAGTTTTTCTTTAGCTGACGTATATAAACAAAAAAAATTATATCCAGTTTTCCCCATTAACATCGCACTTACTCACACTTGTGATCGAATAGCCTCAGAGTTTTGATGAGTCGTGCCACCTTTATAAAAAATATTCGCTTTTTAATTCATTTTTTTTTTCAAATAGAAGACCGGAGAAACGTGAATGTTTTTCACTTCGTATGGTTGATTAGTTGTGATTATCATCGATTAGCTTTGTCTTCCTTTTCTTATGAATTAATTTTCTTTTCTTATTGATATGTTGTGTCGCTATTGTTATTGAAAGACAGAGAAGGAGATAGACAATGTGAGGCCGTTTTCTTTTTCTAAGCGAATACTTTTTTAATGACTGCAAACAAAGAATATAAATTTTCGAAGCGATAGCAAATTATAAATTTCTCATCGTGTTTACTGGTTTTCGTCGAGAAATTCTAAAAGAATTGCAAAAATGCAAACAATAAGAGTAGACGAGATATTTTTAATAAAATAATTATTACGATATAATAACCGAATCAAATTCTGATTAGTTTTAAATCTTTAATTGTTTAGTTATTAAATTGTTTTTTTTTTCAACTTACCGTACAGACCAATATAATATGTGCTTATATTTTCACAAGCGTAAAATATAGTTCAGGCGAGACTCTTTCTATTTTCAGCTTTAGTGCTAGCTTAAAAGCAATAACTGTTGTGTCGTAGCACAATAGTAAAAGAAGAAAATCAAGTCAAAGTCGGTTTAACAAACGAAGTGTATTAACATCACAGGTACAAGGGCAGGAATACGGGTATAACTGATTAGCACTCAGCTAGGCAGTTAAGTACTGCCGCTCCGTCTCATCGGTGTAGACATTACTGACATTATATATATATATATATATATATATATATATATATATGTATATATATATATATATATATATATATATAATACGAACAGGTGTAATTTCCCTTATGCATAGAAATGCCGGTATAACACCCTCCCTTTGTAAATATCCTGTCTGAGGATTAACAACGTTTCTGTTTTGTGTTCACCCTAATCAACTCAGTTGATTTCCGTTTTTATTTTAAACCTCCTATTCGCAGGGGCTGTCTCTGGTATGGGCACCTGAAAAGTATCAAACACTGTGTCCATGATGTCATCCCCGGGCGATCTGGTCACCTCCCTGTTCGAGTATCTTTTCCACATTTGATTAGTGGGCAGTTTCTGCACGAAATCTGATCCTTAATCATACAGACCATGTTGTCTATTTATTTTTCAACAATGCAGGACTCTTAGAAAGTTCTATTATGTTTGTGAATCTTGTAGAGGACTCTTTCGCCAACTTTACACCGTTTTTTTTTTGTTATCGTTTTTTTTTTAGGTTTGGCCTATCCGGGTTTGGTAACAACTTGTGTAAAATCGATCTAAGCTTGCGTCCGAACATGGCCTCAGCAGGTGTCTTCGATATTTCGATGTTTGCATTCGACCTGACCCCATAAACCTGTAAAAACTGTTGAATTGACTTATCCGTCGGTGATCCACTAGCTTTTTTCAGAGCTCTCTTGAATGTATCAACGAACCTCTCCGCTTGCGCGTTACTTCTCAAGTGGTATGGTCGAATGGTTATATGCTCGATTAGATGATCTCATAAAAATGTTTAAATTCAGTAGACGTGAATTGCATTCCATTGTGTGTGACAATGCAGTCTACGGGCCCTAACCTTATGAATAGTTCATATAGGAAGTGAATAGTTGTCTCGGATGTGGGCTTCTTGTATTTAGTACTTCCGGCCACTTATATAAGCTGTCTACAACAATGAGATAATAGAACCTCTCTAGCGGAATGTCTACGTGAATTCTCGACCAGAGTCTGTCCGTTTTGCACATGATCCAAATGCGAATCCTCTACACTCCCTGACTTTTCTGTCATATTCTTAACCATGTTTGGCCATTCTTGATATGCCTGGATGTCCTACATGGAATTCCATGAGCATTCTATTCTATAGTGTTGCAGGAATTACCACTTTTCGCTATATAACAGGACGTTATCTCAAATTGAATAGATTCCCTCATCCAGTTGGTTATTGTTGATTTTTTTTCTTTCGAGCTTATAATAAATTCGTCTATCTCTGTCTTACTCTAAATCTCATCAAGCATTACTGGAAGTTCTCTTATCGTGTCACATAAAGTATTTTTATATAAACTTCCGCTTGAATAGCTGTTATTTCCATATGCTGCAATGGTTATATCTGCTTAGTATTAACCTTGATAACCCATCTGAATGACCAAGTTTTTATATGTACATACTCCATTTGAAAATTCTTGTTCAGAAGCATGGTACCCAACCTTTATAGTCTATTCGCTGTATGTTGTGGTAGTCCCGTTTTCGACCAGAAAATCGTTAATAATGGTTAGCGATCTGTTTGTAACAGAAATTGCCTACCGTGCAGGAAACGATGGCATTTCTTTATCGCGAATATAATGGCTAGCGCTCATTTCTCAATTTTCAAGTAATTTTTTTCAGCGGGCAAAAGTGTCCGGGATGCATGAGCTATCGATTTTACTTTCCCATCATCCATTTTGTGTAATAGGCATGCTCCTATGCCATAGGCGCTGGCATCGCTTGCAACAACAATATGACGCTTAGGATTAATGTGTGCCAGAAACAAGTCAGGCCTTAATATATCTTTAATTTCCTGAAATGCTTCTCTGCACTGTTGCGTCCTGCGCTATTTGTCATCCTTCCTTAACAGTTCATTTAAGGGAAATCTTAGGTTATGCATGTTTGGCACGAATACATTGTAGTAATTCGCCAACCGGAAGAAATTTGTAGAGAAGCAATATTTTCTGGAGTAGGCATGTCTCTCATTGCATTTGATCTATCTGGATCCGGTCTTCTTTTATGTTCATCGATGATTTGCCACAAGTATTTTATTTTCCTCATGAAAAACGTACATTTTTCTGTTTTAGTTTAAATCAATAATCCTGGATCCTGTCGAATACTTGGTTTACATGATCCTTGTGTTGTTATTTGCTAGCACTGATCATTAACACATCGTTCAGGTACCCTACTGCGAAATCCAACTAATTTAACATAATGTCCATAATTTGCTAAAAAATCGCATGGGCGACATTGACCCTCAAAAGATGTCTGTTAAAGTTGTACAATTTCTTATTGGTATAGATACCTAACAGCTTTGAACACACCTCATCGACTAAAACTTGCAATTACGCGTCACTGAGGTCGATTTTAGAAAACTATTTCTCTCCACTCAGTTTCGCAAATATTTCTTCAGGGCCCAGAAACAGATAATGGTGCTCTTGTAATGCCCTGTTTAAGCCGTTGGAGAAGTCAACACAAACCCGAATCTCTTTGCCTTTCTTTTTAATGTAAAATGTTGGTACACCCCACTCACTATTTTTAATTTTTTCAATGACACCTATGTTTTCGATTTTTTCTAATTCACCGCCTCTTTTGTTCTATAGCGACGTATGGAAGTTCCTTTTCTTTCTGAACTGTGACTGTTCATTTGCGTTGACTTCATTTTTTGCTACTGCTGTTGTACACCTTCCGAGACCGCCGGAAAATACGTCTGGAAAGTTCTTTTTTAACTCCCTCTTAAGTTATTCTGCCTCCACATTCGAATCCTCAACCTTCTGAGAAAAAAGAGCTTAAAGGCAGATCCTATAGTCTAAACATTTCGAAGAGATCAGTTCTAAAGAGGTTATTTTATTTCCGCATGACAAAATTTTTGCTTTTTCGGTCTTATTCTGAAAAGAAATATACGTCAATAATTCTCCTTCAAAAATGATTTTTCCACCACAGACGTTTCTCGCCGTTTTATATGATTTAATCAAAGCAGATCTCCCAATGTTCTTCTGTGTATGTACATTAATAATGGAAATGTCAGACCCAATATCAAGCTGCAGTCTTACTTGCTTTTTAACATTTTAACCTGTATATATTTCCGGATATTTCGTTCTTCAGGTCCAATTTTTGTAAGTTTAATGGGTATCCTCTTTCTATTAGATTTTGTCCTATAATGTGATGCTTTATGTCCTTTCTGGAAGCATATGTCACATTGTTTAAGTTTGTAGGAACACTCATTGTACCAATGTTTATCTCCACACCTCGAACAGGGTCCAGGTGGATTTTTTCCCTGTTTTTCCCCCTGTTATTTTTTAAGTAAATTTTTTCATCTGGTGGATCTTTTTAATGTGCGATACTCAGCTTTCCTCTATGTCACGCCTGTCTTATTTCAACACAACAAACCGTTCGCAGTCTCTCGCTAAGCTTTGTAGTTTTAAATTCGGCTCGTTTTCAAGTTTATTTAAAACATGACGCCTGATTTCAGCGTCTTTATTTAAGGCTCGCTCTTGCACAAATATTAAACATTTAAAATTATCTGATGATAACTCCTCCACTTTAAAATCGCCGCAGTGCTTATTTACTATACTTGCATAAGTAGTGTAGTCGTCTTTCTCTCCTCTAGTGGCATTCATACACTTATACTTCTGTGCAATATAGATGTTTCTGTAGAAAAAAGTTCTGTTAGTCGCGTAACTGTCTCTTGGGAGTTCAACTCACTGGTTTATTTGGGAGAATAGTTTTTAGCGTCTGTCCATGTACCGCAATCCTAGACAAAAATATCTACATATCTCCTATAAAAATGGACAAAAGTTACATCTTCTGGGTTATAATTGGAGTTTTCAACGGCGTTCCACACAGCCGTCTGCGAGAATGCGTTATTATTCTCGTTTGCTTTCGTTACTTGTTTTGCTTCCAGAATTTTCCTTTTTTCTTCCTGTGTTTTCATCAAGACTTTTTTCAAAATGTTTCTATTGTTGCAATTTTTTAAAAATATTCTCCTCACTTTCAAGTTGTCTTTGTTGCAAGGATAAATTTTGTTCTGTTTGGAATGTGACTAATTGCAAAGAGACTCTGAACTCGGCGTCCATTGTAATGAATTCAATTTACGAAACACAATTTAGACTTGAAATAAAACAAGTTTTCCCAATATTTTTCGCGAGCAAAAAGTCCATCCAATATTTTCTTACTTCAATTCTTTTGTTTGAAGCGTAAAAGTTAAGAAAAGAGGATTTTGGAAATGTAATTTGTTGTGCGCGATATTTCTTGTAAAACATAAAGAACGTCGAAATAACATTTCGAAACATTTTTTTTTCTTTTTTTTTACTTGTACGTGGTTTTACGTGGCAAACAATAAAATCATTCGCTATTTAGCGAGTCGGATATTTTGTATGGGAAAAAATTATTTTATTTTTAACCTCTGTGGCTTGTACAATATTACTTGATTATTTAACGGATCTTTTATAAGCACTAATGCTTACGAATATGTATTTTTTCGTTCACATCCTATTTCTCCTTCTGTTGTCCAATTCGATGGTCGTTTTACTAATAAATAGTCAAGGTGTTTGTTTCAAGAGCAGAAATAACCACTTGAATTTGTGGTAGTAAATCTGAGCAAGTCATTCGAAGAAAAAGATTCTTAACGTGAAAGAAAAACTGGTTTCGTTTGCAAAAAAGAAAAAAAATAGTGAACTGTTTTTCCTTTTCTTTCGAAACACTTCTGTCAGCCTTTTCAATTATTTTAATAATTGCCCATGTTATTCGCGTTCTCTCGCTGTAGGTTTTTCAACGCAAGTATTTAGTTTTTTTTTTTAACATCATCACATTACTATTGTAGTAATAAAGTTGCTGTTAATTCTTACGCATTCAAATATCTGTTTGAAATGACGAAATTGTTTTGCCATAAAAGTCTCGGGAATGTCTGTATTTCAGTCACGTTTGGTGATTGTTTGCAGTGATATCGTTTTGATTCCGCCGTCTTCAATCTGTTGTGTTAGTTACCAGACGGAAAGAAGAAAAAGAAAGGGAAAACAGATCAAAGGAACAGACGTCTTACTGCATGTATGTCGGGCGAGGTAGAGCGAAAGAGAGGGATAGAGATAGAGATAAATAGAGAGAGAGAGAGAGAGAGAGAGAGAGAGAGAGAGAGAGAGAGAATCAAGATGGCGTTGACAGTTTAGGTCTCGGAGTGGCAGACAGAGGAAATTGGTGACAGTGGTGATCTCGAACCCGGCCTTTCTAGGATTGCAAAGACGAATTTTTTTTATTTTTTTTTATTTCTTAATTTTTGTTGTCCTAAACTAGGCAAACTATTTCGGTGATTGCTACAGGCCTGAACAACATGATAAAGCCGGTAAGTGGCGAAGGCGATGTGGTGAGTGACGCGCTAACCCTCTAGTTGGAGCTAAGCTCCCGTGAACAGGAAGACGCTGAGACGATCAAAGCCAGATTGATCCAGGCATTTGCAGAAGGGCCGTTTGAGGCGTACAACAAATTAAAAGAGAAGATGGTGAAGGGAGTCCGTCGATGTGTATACAAATGAAGTCAAAAGATTGGTGGGACTGACAGGAATTCGGAGACAGGTCGCGAATCACGTAGCAAAGATGGCATTCATTACCGAGTTCCCAGAGGAGATTTCCAAGAGGCTGCAGCAGGTCCCAGGTATCGAGAACTTTGGAGGTGAGTAATCTGCTCCCAACTGCAAGAATATTAGTGAGCACCCAACCGTCTGGACTCCATTTGAATCCCAGAAGCTTATCAGAACATGGAGCCTCTCCAAGACGAGAGCCATCCATTTCAATTGATGCCAGATAGGAATCAGGGCATTGATGATGTAAGATAAGAGCTTGGGTTTAGATGCATTAAAAGTAACCAGTCACCTCTTCCCCCATTGCACTACGCGCTTAAGATCAGAGGAGAGAGAATCGGAGAGAACTTTGTCATTTACGGCCTTTGATGTGTTCTCATCATTGATGTAGATCAGGAAGAGAGTTGGGCCCAGGACGGACCCCTGAGGGACTCCAGCATTACTACTGTGGCCTTCTGATTTCTGCCCATCAACCACAACTATCAGTATATCAGAAAGAAATGATTTAACAATTGAGAACACATTTCAGTTATACCGTAGCTGTAAATCTTGTGCAGTTGGCCTTTATGCCATACCTTATCGAAGGCCGTTTATATGTCAAGTGCAATTGCCCTAGAATGGAAGCCTTTGTCGAGAGATTCACTAATCCTATGACGTCTGCTGTGGATCTAGCAGAACGGAATCCATATTGCATGTCACTTAGAAGGTTATTTCTGCTGAGGTGATTAACTACTTCTTTATTTAATATGGATTACAGCAACTTACTTATGACGCACAGAGACTTACTTGTCTGTACTGAGAGGGAGATGATGTGTCACCTGAATTATTAAATACAGGGCATACTGATGAAGTTTTACAGAGTGTTGGGAAGCATTTCTTCTCAAGACAACGCTTAAACAGTTTGGTAAGTATGGGGGCAAGTTTTGATTGATAATATAAAATGAAATAAAGTAGATTAACAAATGAAATCCCAAACTATATTAATAATATATAATGTCTGTTTATATGAATGAATGTATGTATTTATGTATGCATGCATACATGTATGTATGTATGTATATATGTGTGTATGTATGCCTAAAACATTTGACAGGGGCGACAAATTTTCACGATATCAGTATTTTTTTAAGCTCGACCTTTTGGACGACAAAATTGGCTATATATTATATCCTTCACCATCAACTAGGTACTTTTCTACAATTATATAGTAATAACGTATATAAATAAAATCTCGCGTATGTATTTATAATATTTCAAATTTTTGTATATTTGTAAAAGGTAATAAATATAAAAAGGTTATAAATAAACCAAATTGTAAATGCATAAATAAAATGTTAATAAAAAACGGTGTGATAATAAGTGTAATGAATTCATCGGAATCAAAATTTCTAATAAAAATCTCTTTTGGAGAAAACAATGAATGAGAGAGGGAAGAAAAATTATCACATGAATAGGATAGCTTAATTAAGCTAAGGCAAATACATATTAGATCTAATATATAAAATATGTTATATTTTTTGTTTAAGATAAGTGATATTTGATGACCGTCCCCGGGAAGGAATTATTTAATATAATGTTTTGATGTTTAATCTCCAGAAAAGTGTTTCATGTTTAAAAATTATGCACCCTGAAAACTTCGAACTATTGTGAATTCAGAAAAGCAAGTTGATTCAACGATTGAAAGATATTAAACGCTTACTGACGAAATTATTTTTTAATAAAATACTAAAAACAAACAAAAACTCAAAAACTTCCAAGAATATATATATATATATATATATATATATATATATATATATATATATATATATAAAGCTGAAGGTCTGTGCGCGTGTCTGGTCATGAATAGGCTCCTATATGGTTGATTATTATAAAAAAAATGATCACATATAAGGATAGAAGATGTATCGAGACACAGGAATGGGTATGTTTGATCTGGTATAATGATGATTCATAAAAATTGTGCGGTCTGCATACGCGCCTGGTCCGCAAAGTATAGAAATAAAACAAAATTAAACATTAAAAAAAAAACGTTTACAAGTGTCTTTGATATAGATTTACATCATAATACTTTGATAAGAATGTTTTTACTTAAATAGGGATGATATAATAAAGTTGATGTGTCTGCGTTCGCGCCTGGCCTCCATAGAATGGAAATAGGTACAAACTTTAATAAAGACTTTTCATATCTATCTGCGTAAATATACTTAATTTATTATGTCTCAATTTGAAGTAATATGGTATAATAAAATTATGGGGTGTTCGTCCGCGCCTGATTTCTATAGAATGGAAATATTCCACAAAGTTTAACAAGGTTTTTTAATATAGATCCACAGAATATTGTGATAAGTGTTTAAATGTGAACAGATATGGTATAATAAATTATGGGGTTTATCTATTTTATTTTTTCTTTCATCATATTTTGCTTTGAATTTGATACCCCCAAATTCCAAGCTATCTCTTTAAAACCCTTCCTTTTTATAACGTATCATACTTTCATAAATCAGAGTCCATTTTCTGTAGGCTGTTTTTGAACCCAGTCAACGACGGCCACTTTTGCTATTATATATATATATATATATATATATATATATATATATATATATATATATATATGTATGTATATATATGCATATGACTTCTATTATATATATATATATATATAAATATATGACTTATATATATACATATATATATATATGACTTAGTTTACATATATATATATATATATATATATATATATATATATATATATATATACACGTAACAACATTTAGGATATTGTAAAACTTTATTCAAAATATTTTATTCAAAACAAAGAATACAAGAAAAGTTAGAAAAATTCCTTTTTCCATGAAGTTTCAAAGATATGCTCTTTTCCTCAGAGAAAAAACGTTTGCAAAAGTAATCTATAGATAAAACTCTGATTTTGCTGGTTAGCTCAATTTTTTGAAACGGTATTTAGAAAAGTTTTCGAAGGAAGGCAAAAGTTTGTAGGAAAATTTTAAAATAACTCAACTATGTCCAACAGAAATCGAGTGAGAGTACGAGATTTGTATTTGGTGGATCCCATAAGAGATTCAAAAAAACGTTTTTTGGAGTCTCTTTAAAAATACACATAGATGAAGAAAAACTGACAATTTTTGTAGATGAGTCTTGTATTGAAGAGTGGGGAAGGGTGGTAAAGTTCATTCCATGTTAGGTAGATGTTAAAGCGTAAAGAAGCCCCCGAGAAATAAAATTGAGGATATAGACTTCAGATGGAGAGGATATAAAAAAATTGCTTGATATAGAATTTTGTAACATTGTCAAAACGGTGCTTTCATGGCCAAGTCAAATCATAAAGTGGTATATATATATATATATATATATATATATATATATATATATATATATATATATATATATGCTATTTTGATTAATGCAGATTTCGTATTTATTATTATATTATATTCGGACGAAAATATCGTAATGATTTAAAATGCTTTCAGAAAATGAAAACCAAAACGTTCAGTAAAGATCTATCAGATCTAATATGGTTTTAATCCAGATTAATTTAGCTTTTTTCCTTTGACGCTAATGCCTCACCTACGAACACATGTTTGCTGCAAAACTAAAAATTAAAATATGGACCATAGATATAACGTTACGCATGCATATTCAAAATGCCATTTTCTTTTTAAGTTTAATAATTTTCACAAACTTTCTTCGGCTAAAATCCAAATATAAAGGTTTGCATCAGCTCGAATACCCTATATATTAAGTTCCAGGTCTGTAGCCCAAATCTGACAAAAAATTTGTTAGGCAAATTTCTTAAACAAACATATATTTATATATATGTATATATATATATATATATGTATATATATATATATACATATATATATATGGTTGTTTATCGTTTTTATATGCTCCTCTTCTATTGAGATTTTAGTTAGCCAAACAGGTTTCTAATATCCACCGCGCCCTTCCTATCAGCCGGATCTGTTTTAAAACTAGGTTATTTTTTTATTGTTAGTTTATATATAAATATATATATATATATATATATATATATATATATATATATGTACATAGATATATGCACATATATATATACATATATATATATAAATATATGTGTGATCGTTTATGTATATTCATGTTTATTTAATTTATTTATTTGTTTATTTTCTATTGTTTTTGTTAGTTTTATAACTATTTTGTATCGCTATCCTAGAGTAAATTTTATCTTGTGAACACAGTTATTTGCTATTTCTCTTCTACAGTTTAATAGATGTTGCGTTTCTTTAAAGTACAGGATAGCAAATTTTTCATGATGGCATAATCTTTATGTGTCGTCTAGGTCCCTACACGTGGTAGCTTGTCTTATTATTTTTTATTCGACTACCAGCGAATGTCCGCTTTCTTTGAGTTCCCAGTATTTATTCGCTAGGGTTGTTTTGGGCCGGTGTTTTTTTAATGGTGAATGTACTTTTGTGGTCATAGTATCTTTCTTTAACATATTCCCACAAAAAAAGCTCGGGTATAGTTAAGTCTGGAGAAGGTGGTGGCCATTTGACGTTGCCATAGCGAGACATAATGTTATTGCCAAAGCATTGTCTGTGACGCTCCATTGTTTCTCCCGCCATATCTGCTATTACCACATCTCGTTGGAACCATAATCCGGGTCTGTTTAGAATTCATGGGCGCAGGAAGTCTGTAATCATACTACGGTATCTCTCTCTAGTAAAAGTGACAGTATTTTTGTCTTGATTTTCAAAAAAATAAGGTCCAGTAATCTTCTCCTCCGACACTGCACACCATACTGTACACTTTATGGGATGCGCCTGTTTATGATCAATTGCCCTCGGATATTCTAGAGTTCCAACTTCTGTAAATGTGGTTGTTAACGAATCCATTTAATTGAAAATGGGCTTCATCTGAGACAATCAACATTTGTAGAAAATTGGGGTCTTTTTTGACAAGTTCTTGCATTGAAAATCTCCAGGCTCGAAGTGTTGTACAAACTGCACTTTATTAGGAAAGAGTTTAAAACTGTGCAGAATATTGTGTATTATGTTTGCTTCGACATATCCTGAGTCGCTGTGGCAATGTCAAAAATTAACATAAACTTAACATACTTACACATTTGAACGTAACGACTATTATTCTACAAATAGATAAGCACACGTGCACAAGTCATTCGGAAATAGAAATTTTCACCCGCTCTAGAAAGACACATAAATATTCCAGTCGGCCCCCCAAAATAAATAAATAACGGACACCGAAACATTGTGTCAAACAGACGTTAAGTACTAATTTTAAAATAAACTAGCGATAACAAAACTGCCGGGAACTATTCTCTATTACATTAGATGAAGTTAGTAGTTTATTTACAAAAAAAAAATAAAATAAAATAAATAAATGAAAGTAAAATTAACATATTTACACATTTAGAGGTAACGACTATTATTCTATAAATTGGTAGGTACACGTGCACAAGTCACCCGGAAATAGAATTTTTCACCCGCTCTAGAAATACACGGCACTATTCAAGTCAACCAAAAACATAAAATAAAACGGACGTCGAACCATTGTGTCAAACAGACGTTAAGTATTAATTTTAAAATTCATCTTAACTCCTAACAAATGCATTTCATGTTGCCTTGTATAAATTTGTTTTTCTTGTTTTATTTATGTATATTTATTTATTTGTCTCTACTTTTCCTGTCTTGCAAACATTTTAAAATGAGATGCGTAAATTCCCCCTCCCCGACTATTATTCGAAAAGGCAAAACTCTGCTCACTCATGCCATATTCAAGTAAACTAGCGATAAAAAACAAAAATAAAACGGGGATTATTTTCTATTACATTAGATGAAGTTAGGACTTTATTTACAAAAAAAAACAAACAAATAAATAAATAAAAGGGCACTTGGGAGAGCTTGAATGCCATAATGCCCGTACGAGTAGATTGGGTTGACCATCGTCTGATGGGTTTAGGGTACTGGATAGACAATTCCTGGCTGCTCTTTCCGACTGGTAGTACAGCAGCCCTACCTCTTTGGTAGTGCTTAGAGCGGCTACTCCATCAACAGTTGTATAATATCGGGTTGCTTGTAGTGCCATATCGCGCATGGAAAGAGACCCTGCACTTATCGCAGGTGGGCTATCCCGAGGCCACAATCCTAGTAGATGTCAGGAAAACTGATGGTCTTCTTGTGTTGCATGTCTGGCATTTAGCATAACTGTAACACTAAAGAGAGGCCACATCAGACCTGTAGGGTTGATGTGACGTTCCTTTGTGTTAAAAGTAATTTTTTGTTCCTGGACGATGATCGGGTTTTGAAGGAATAAAAATTATTATTAATGTTTTTTTTGTCAATAAATTCTGAGCTAAGACTGTTGTTGAGATGGCGGCAGCAAAAGTGCCTTTGTAGCGAAAAGATAAATCACATTCTAAACTTCAAAAACGAAAAAGAATGCATAAAATATTTTAGCCAAAATACACAGGCGTTTGATCTGAAATAGCCGAAATCATAATTGTACAAGAACCAGAGAATTAGGGATTGCACACCCGCAATTGGCAAAACTATGAGCCAAGTTTGATCTGTGAGTTTGACAGATGAAAAAGTCGGGTTGTTTTTGATCTGAGAGAAACAAACGCAGTGACTCGGCATTGTGTTTTAGAACAAAGAATAGGAAAAAATGAATTGTCCGAAATTTCAAAACAATAATACATATTTGTATGACGTATCGAGAATTGTCATTTTGTGAATCAGGTCGAACGAAAATTTAAGTTATGAAATATTTTTGCTCGGATGGGAAAATGTGTTGTCCGATAAGTTCAAAGCGACAAATGCATTCTTGGTCTTTTGACGTAATCAAAATGTCTGATATAATTGAATGGCGGACAACCAGAACTTAATTCAAAGATAAACTAAAATTCCTTTGAATTATCAAAGCGAAAAATGAGATCAATAGATAATTTTAAAACAAATAAAATCGCGTGATTTACTTTAAGTCAAAGGAAAAATAATTTTCCTGGATAGGGGGAAATTCCATTAGTAAGCCAGGGAGGAGTTAAATAATACAACGTGTAAGTTGGGCGTTAATTAAAGGAAGAGTCAATCCAATTTTGGAAATGGACCAATGAAAAAGGGCCCTGTCGAAGTATAATCAACCAATGAGAAAAGGCCCCGTCGAATTATAATCAAGCAATTTGATTGGTCGATGACGAACATGGGTGTCGTCATCATTCCATAATTGTATTATAAAAATAAATGAAAAATCAGAGATTAAATGAGAGTCCGGGTCTGAGATTGGGAATCAGAGTCAAAGAGAGATCAGTCGAGTTGTTCCGTCTCGGCAGAATCACCTCTCCTCTCTCTCCCCCTCGCTTGTTGCCTGATAACTCAACGCTTATAACGTGTCGATCACTTAACGAGAATTACGCAAAGTCCGTGATACCGACCAGGTATTTCAACAACAGAAGCTCAGTTGTAGAACTAACTGCTTGCTTGAATTAATTGTCAACTATATGTATATGCTGTAAATACTTCTTTTATGAATTTCCGAAATATATATTATATTAACCAACCTCCGGAGTTTTGTTGCTGATGTGCGTTGATCCCTATATGTGTATATTTCTTTATTTGCCATTTGTGACACCGTATCCGTCAACGAACACCCAGAATAACTAGACGATCCACGGAGAACAGGCCTTGAGGACCGAGCATCCGAGAAGAATCCACAACGCCTTAACGAAGAACTCACTGGGTGACGCGACGTACTAACGGTTGGCAGATCTGGTTGCCCAGTCGACATATCATAACTGTACCGACCAGGGTGCAGATCATAACTGGGCCGCGATCAGAGGTTCAAGGTCGTGTAAGGTCACGTTGGAAGGCCACAAACCACTTGTTCAGCATCCATTACCTAAACTAAAACTCTTAAAAAGAAATGACAGTATAATAAAAAAGTACGCAAAAACCAGGCCCAAACTCAAACAAAACCAACCTGCCTTTTTCCCTGTAGGCTTGCATTTACGAAAATCCGTGGGCTTAGAACTAATTTAAATGATGTCGAAGCATTTCACCTTACAAACATTCCGGAAATCTTAGCAATAAGTGAGACTAACCTACACTCCTCCATCCCCTCTAAATACTTTAACATGGCTGGATATCTCCCACTCTGCTGTAAGGACTCTGATGGATCTATGGACGGGCTTGGTGTATATATTCGGAACACCCTCTTCATGACTAGAGAAACTAAACTAAAATCGGACGATCAAGCCTTTAACATGCAACATAGCATTAGCTACTTTTATTTTCTCTACCGCTTTCCCTCGCCCCAGGACTGTATCCTAATAAACAACATCTCTGACAGCATAGATACAGCACTTTCCTCGACACTAGCGCACAAATGCATGTGTTTGGGGAATTCAATGTTCACCACAGCAACTGGCTTGGATTTTCTACTAACACAGACGAAGCTGGTATGACGACGTATAATTTCTTTATATCTCATTCCCTATCACAGATGGTTACATTTACAACCCGTTTCCCAGACCAGCAAGAAAAAACACGCACATATACACATACATATGGATACATAGACACACAAATATATGTATATATACATACAAACACGTGAACACATATACGCACATACATAAATGCATATATATACACATATATACATACATATAAAAACACATGTACATATCTAAACACACATACGCATATACATACACATCTATACACACATACATAGATACATATGATGATGGCAGATAAATTATTACATGCTTCCAGCATTCCAGGCCTACACGCGTCACAACTTTTCCATCGCGAAAGGACTACTTTTATACACAAATGCCTGAGGGAGTATCTATACAAAGATGATGTTATAGAGTTTTAGCTTTGTACGTCAGCTAAACCTGTCTCTCGGTTCTAAATGTTGTGATCCAGCAACAAGCAAGAGCAAGATAGCCAGCAACAAGTTAAACTGCAGACCAGCTTAATGCAGGTACTGGTCCCGTCTTTATGATTTTTTTTTAAATAAGAGATGTGCTTCTCCTAGAAGGCTTGCCTTCACCAGGGCTTACGGAAGCCCTGTCAATCCCACGTACACATGGGAATAAACACATGCATATGCACATACATGCATATATACAGAATGTACGCAAACATACATACGCAGGTACACACACATGCAAACATACACACATAGAATCACACATGCACGCAAGTACATACATATGCATATACACACGCACACATACACATACATGTAAAATACACATGAAGGAACGTTACAAAAGTCGTAAATCCTTAATGATGATGATGAAGGTGATGGGTACATTTCAATGAGATGGGAATGAAAAAAAACGATAAGAAGAGACAGTCACTCAAATTTACAAATGAATGGACGTAGGAATCAGACGAAAACACAATTCAACAGATCAGTACTAAAACGTCTGGACATTTTTTTAAATAAATAAAATGTTTTCTCATAAGACTCAGATTTCTGCTGTAGATATGAAGATGACAAATTTCACACATTATTTTACAAACAAATGGACGTAGGAATAAGATGAAAACAAAATCCATCCGATCGGTATTTAAACGCTCGGTCTTTTTTCTTAAATAAAAAGTTTATTTATAAGACTCACACTTCTGCTGTAGGTAATGATTATGATGAAAAATTCCATACATTACAAGGGCCGTGCAATACGTAATGCCCCTGACCCACTTCTAATTGTCTGATCAAGCTGAAATTTTGTAGCTGCAATGATTTATATCTCTACGGTTTATGTGGTAAATATCAGCTCTTAACTCATTTTGGTTACTGTTTTACACGTGTTTGAACTAGGTCAGGTGTGAAATGGAGCCTGTTGAATGTCGAGCAGTGATCCGGTTTTTGTATTTGAAAGGATACACACCACATGAGACTTTTGATGAAATGAAAGTAACTTATGGTGATAATGCCTTTAATACGCTGGCATCGTGAATTCAAACGTGACCCGAAGTCTGTTGAAACAGCTCCCTGACCTGGTCGCCCCCCTTCTGCCATTAATGAAGCATCTGTCCGTCAAGTTGAGGCTGCTTTTGGAAGATCGGCGCATTACTATTCGCCAAATTGCCCAAGATGTCAAGATTAGAACAGGGTCTGTGGAAACTCATTCATGACCATTTGCATATGCATAAGGTGCCTGCCAGATGGATTCCCAGGTTGCTCACACCATTCCAGAAGCGAGAATGCATCGAGTGCTCGAGGATGAATTTGGAGATGTGCCAAGAAGATGAATCGAAGTTTTTCAAAAGACGGATTACACAGGATGAAACCTGGGTCCATCACTATGATCTAGAGGCCAAAGCTCACTCAATGCAGTGAAAAGACTTGGAGTCACCACCTCCAGAGAAGGCAAGGGTGCAACCCTCCGCTGGCATAGTCATGCTCACAGTCTTCTGGGACCAGGACGGAGTAGTGATGACAGATTTCCTGACAAAGGGTACCACAATTATAGAAGCCTATTATTCTTCACTTTTGAGGAAATTAAGGGAAGCTATCAAAATAATGAGGCGGGGCAAAGTCAGCAAAGGTACCCTCCTCCTACAGGACAAAGCTCCGATCCACAACTCGCATGTCGCCAGATCAGAAGCAGGGGCGTGTGGGTATGAAATCCTCCCCCATCTTCCCTACTCTCCTGACGTTGCACCCTCTGACTTCCACCTCTTCCCAGCCATAAAGTTGTTTTTGAAAGTAAAGCGTTTCCCAGATGATGCAGCCTTGATTTCTGAAGTCACATCATGGTTGGAGGACCAACCTGGGATGTTCTACAAAAACGGTCTCCAGAGCTGCATCAAACCATGGGAGAAATTGATAACTCTGGCTGGTTCCTATGCAGAGAAAGACTAATAACTGTGCCAAGTCTCGTTGCTCTACTGCTATGGGAAGTGGGTCAGGGGCATTACTTATTGCACGCCCCTCGTATTTTACAAATAAATTGACATAGGTATCAGACGAAAAAACATATATATATATATATATATATATATATATATATATATATATATATATATATATATATATATATACGATGGCAGCTAATTCGTTCTCGAATATTTACATTACTTGATGTAGCATTAAAAACTGAAACATGGAGACAGGTCAGAGATGAACCGTACGAAAATGGTTTTTAAGCCCTGCCAAATTCTGGCATTCTTTAGCACACATGATATACAACATCTTGTGGACGCCTTTGCGGTTGCCTGCAGCGCATTGGGGCTGACTATCAGTATAAAAAAAAAATAAATAAATAAAAAACGTTTCTTAATGTATCAGCCTACGCCAGGCACGCCATACTATGAACCAGAAATGTATGCTTATGGGTCGAAGATAGCAGTTGTCGCTAAGTTTGTATACTTGGGTAGCACACTATGTATGTCCGGTTCCCTGGATGACGAGGTATCGTTACAGATCAGCAAAGCAAGTGATGCTTTTGGGCAAGCATTTGTTGAGATGTCGTGGAATATCGCTACCAACACGCCAGACAATGTCACAAATAATTATTTTAGCAAAGGAAAGGATATTATGTGGGCTAAATTATGAAAAACGATTGTCGAAATTAGTAACATATCCAATGATTATTAAAAGTAATAAAATGTAAGTTATTGGATTGGGGTTTTATCATGAAATGAACAGTCCAGACATAGTCTTAAAGTTAATATTTTATTAAGAGTGGATCGATTATGTGGCTTACATCATTGAAAATGATTGTAGAAATTAGTAACATATCCAAGAAAAGTGAAAAAGTATGAAATGTGAGTTATGTGATTGGTGTGTTTGTAATGAAATTACCAGCAAAGGCAATGTCTCAAATGTATTAATTTAATAAGAGGAGGGGATTATGTGGGTTAACTCATGAAACATTATTGTCGAAATTAGTAACATATCCAAGAATTATGAAAAATTATGAAATGTTACTTATTGATGTGCATATTTGTAATGCAATAGACACCCTAGACAATGTCGCATGGTTGTTATTTTAGTAAGAGAGGGGCGATTATGCGTGTTAAATCATCGAAAATTATTGTCGAAATTAGTAACATATCCAAGAATTATGAAAAATTATGAAATGTTACTTATTGATGTGCATATTTGTAATGCAATAGACACCCTAGACAATGTCGCATGGTTGTTTTTTAGTAAGAGAGGGGCGATTATGCGTGTTAAATCATCGAAAATTATTGTCGAAATTAGTAACATATCAAAGAATTATGAAAAATGATAGAATGTGAGTTATTTGATTGGTATGTTTATCATGAAATAACCAGTATCAATGTCTCAAAGTTTTTATTTTAGCAAGAGGAGAGGGGATTATGTTGGTTAAATCATGAAAAACGATTAGAAAAGTATACAATTATTATCATAATATGCGAGTGACCTCCTTTGGGTTTAGCTTCATTGTCGAATTCCATTAGATTAATATACAATTGTTGTTATAATATGTAAGTGACCTCCCTTGGGTGTAGCTTCATTGTCGAATACCATTAGATTAATATACAATCATTGTTATATTATATAAGTGACCTCCCTTGGGTGCTGCTTCATTGTCAAATACCATTAGAATAATATACAATCGTTGTTATAATATGCAAGTACTCTCCCTTGGATGTAGCTTCGTTGTCGAATACCATTAGAATAATATGCAATGCTTTCTATAATATGCAAGTGGCCTCCCTTGGATGTAGCTTCATTGTCGAACATCATCACATAAATATGAAATCATTGTTATAATATTCGAGTGAGCTCCCCTGAATGTAACTTCATTGTCAATTACCATTAGATGATGCAAGTGACCTCCCTTAGATGTAGCTTCATTGTCGAATACCATTAGAATAATATACAATCATTGTTATAATATGCAAGTGACCTCCCTTGGATGTAGCTTTATTGTGGTATACCATTAGATTAATATGCAATCATTGTAATAGTATGCCAGTGAACTCTCTTTTATGTGGTTTCATATCTGGATATTTGTATTAGCAGAATACCAAGCGTTGTCGTTGATTGGATAAGACAGGTAGATATATGTACTAGAAAATACCCAACATTGCCTGGGATTGGATAAGATAGGTGGTTTGTTTCCTAGGAGAATACCTGGGATCGGATAAGATGGGTGGATATTTGTGATAACAGAATACCCTATATAGGAAAATGGGGCGATTATGTCGTAAAAGCATGAAAAATTATTGTCCAAATAAGTAACATATCTAAGAATTATGAAAAAATGATGAACTGTGAGTTATTTGATTGGTGTGTTTGTAATGAAATAAACAGCCCAGATATTGTCTGAAAGTTAGTATTTTAGTAATGAAAAAAAAACAGTCAGACAATATCTCAAAGTTATTATTTTAGTTAGAGGAAGAGGATTATGTGGGTTCAATCATGAAAAACGATTGTTGAAATTAGCAACATATCCAAGAAATATGAAAAGTAATTAAATGTAAGCTATATGTGTTTATAATGAAATAAACAGCCCATATATACTCTGAAAGTTATTATTTTAGTAAAAGGGGGTTAAATAAGTGGATTACATAATAAAAAATGATCGTAAAAATTAGTAACATATCCAAGAATTATTAAAAATGAGTAAATTTGAGTTATTTGTTTGGTGTGTTCTTAATAAAATAGAAAGCCACGATGATGCATTAATGTTATAATTTTAGTCAGAACTGTGTCATAATTAGTGTTAAATCAAGAAAAATTATTATCGAAATTAGTAAAATATCCAAGAATTATGAAAAATGATGGCATGTGAGTAATTTTATTAGTATGTTTGTAATTAAATAGACAGCCCAGACAATTTCTAAAATGTATTATTTTAGTAAGAGGTGGGCGATAATGTTGCGTAACTCATGAAACATGATTGTCGAAATATGTAACATATCCACGAATTATGAAAAGTTATAAAATGTAAGTTATATTATTTCTGCTTTTATAATGAAATAAACAGCCGAGAAAAAGCCTCAGAGTTATTTCTTTAGAAGGCCGGGGCAAATTATGTGGGGTTAATCATGAAAAATGACTGTTGAAATTAGTAACATATCCAGGAATTATGAAAAATGATGAAATGTGAGTTATTTGATTGGTGTGTTTGTAATAAAATAACTAGCCAGATAATATCTCTAAGTTATTATTTTAGTAAGAGGAAAAAGGATTATGTGGGTTAAATCATGAAAAATGCTTGTCAAACTTAGTAACATATCCAAGAATTATGAAATATGATAAAATGTGAGGTATTTGATTAATGTGTTTGTAATGAAATAACCAATCAGACAATCTCACAAAGTAATTATTTTAGAAAAAGGAAATGATATTATGTGGGTTACATTATAAAAAGGATTGTCGAAATTAGAAATATATCCAAGAATTATGAAATGTGATTAAATGTAAGTTATTGGATTGATGTGTTTATAATGAGATGAATAGGCCAGATAGTCTTAAAGTTAATATTTTAGTAAGGGTGGGTCGATTATATGGGTTACATAATTAAAAATGATTGTTGAAATTAGTAACATATCCAAGAATTATGAAAAAGTATAAAATGTGAGTTATTTGATTGATGTGTTTATAATGAAATAACCAGCAAGACAATGTATCAAAGTTATTGTTTAGCAAGAGGTGAGGTGATTATGCCGCATGCGTTCTCTTTGCTCTTCTCTATGTCTGTGAGCCTTGGACAACATACAGAAAGCATTTCAGATGTCTCGAGCAGTTTCACCAGATGTGCCTACAGCGAAATTTAGGTGTGTGCTGGCAAATGTATGTCAGTGATATTGAGGTTATTGAATAGACATAATGTATAAGCATTGAAGCTCTTATTATCAAACATAGACTGAAATGAAGTGCTCATGTGATAAGGGTGTCAAACAGTCGACTTCCCAAACAACTCCTTTATTGAAAGCTTTCCGAGGGAAGGCGTCGGGCTTAAAAATATATGTATATGCACACACACATATATATATATATATATATATATATATATATAGGTTGACCCCCCCCCAAAAAAAATAAAACAGGTCATTCAATTGTTTTCTTAGAATTTTACAATCAACGGAGAAATAAAGGACAAAGGTCCTAGTGTTTTGATGTGATGATTTAAATATAATAAAATAGTTATGACCAAAGTTTCATTTCATTCGGACAAAACACTAAGAAAAGGGCCCTAATTAGAGCTGGGGCCTATTTTGTGTCACTCTGTATATATATATATATATATATATATATATATATATATATATATATATATATATTACTATAATAATTAAATACCTACAGACACTAGTGTTTCATCCTTTCGGGATTCTTCAGTGCAGGGTGTCACGATTACTACCAGTCGAACGATTCGAACCCCGCGACACGAGACATCTCTGGCTCGATTAGCGGAGGCCGTATCCATTCGGCTACCATTAACCGTGTGAAATAGCGTTGAATTTTAAACATTTTAATTTAAATGTTCATTACGTCAGACAGACTGTGATAAAATCGTTATACGATGATCTACGCATAAGAGCTAAATTGACCGACTTTTTAATTCAACTGAAAGTGCTCAACGATAAGAAACATATATATAATTTTTTATTACCGGTTTATCTGTTTTGTTACATATGTTTCATATGTTGGACCATGTTTACGATCCAACAGCTTCGTCAGACCTTACACACGTGGTTGTTAGTATTATGAAGAAGTGTTTTAGATGAAATACAAAAAGAGGGGGGTTTACATAGGAGATAATAAGGGGGAGAGAGATGACTATTGAAAATATTTCAGTTTTGAACGTCAAGATACATTAGATTTTATTTTTTGTGGGGGGGTAGCAGATTCAGGTAGGCGTGGGTGGAGATATATGGATATAGGGAGGTGGAGAAAGGATGGTTAAGAAAAAAATCTCCAACCTCATCCCCCTTTTTTTCGTATATCTTCTAAAACACTTCTTCCTAATACTAACAACTACGTCTGTGAGGTCTGACGAAGCTGTTGGATCGTAAGCATGGTCAAATATCTGAAACATATATTACCAAACAGATAAAACGATAATAAAAAAAATAAAACACATGTTTGTTCTGCAATAGTTTTGAGCACTCTCTTCAGGTTTTTACTAATTACCAGTTTTACCACACACACACACACATATATATATATATATATATATGTATATATATATATATGTGTGTGTATGTATGTATGCATGCATGCATGTATGTATGCATGCAAATATGAGTATATATGTACACATATAAATGTAAGGTTATGTATACTTTTATAAAAGGGTGTATATTTATGTACATGTATATCTGTATATATATATATATATATATATATATATATATATATATATATATATATATATATATAGTACTTTATAATATATATATGGCGATTAAGCTACACTGAATATTCTGCGTTTCATCCACTGTAGGATTCGTCAGGCTTATGTGCGAATTTTGTGGTTGCTTCTTTTTTTTATATATGTTTAGGATTTCTAGTTAGCCAATCAGCTTTCTAGTATCCACCGCGCCCCCTCCTATCAGCCAATGGGCATGCATTTTATCGAACAAAGGATCTGCTTTAGAACTAGGTTAGTGGTTTAAGGTGGATCTTTCCTTCCTTTTTTTATATATATGAATATACCCATGTATATTTTTTTATATATATGAATATACATATGTGTACACACACATGCACACATATATACACATATGTGTGATCGTTTATGTATATTCATGTTTATTTAATCTGTTTGTTTGTTTTCTATTGTGATTGTTAGTTTTAAAGCTATTTTGTATCGCTATCCTATATCTTGTACATTGTATTATATTGGAGGAAATGATATTAAAGCGTGTAATGTGTTATCTAGTGGATGTGAAGTATTGTTCTTTTAACATACAGATATTAAACGTATTAATCGTATGTATGTTTATGCAGGAGGGCATGATATTGACGTATAAACTGAATCATGTATCAGACTTATCACACGGGATATTTTTACAGTTCATATATAAGAAAAATATATATGCTTCATACCTTTTTTCTTGAAGAGTTCTTTTATCCTCCCGCTGCTCCGTGACGAACCATGAAACGATCAGCACCATCCAATTGAGACATCTGTTCTTACTTATGAAACCATAAAACAACTCTTTATATTTTTTATAATATAAACTTATTAACGTTGTCTCAAATGGTTATCACAGGATCTGCATTTCGTCTACATTTTCTATTCTTACAGCCCGCTCCTAGCTGTCTGTCCACCCCTGTCTAGACGTCTGTCTGCTTTGGTGGTCAATTCTCAACTCTCTGAATCTCTCCAAAACTAACTTTATCACGTGTTCTCTTACATCACATCATTACGTGTCTCAGTCCAACTTAATGTCCACATCTAGTTATTTATTTATTCAAAACCCCAAAATAATGTGTACATATATTTTCTATTTTGACATTCTTTTTCCCAATATAATTTTTCTTATTAATAATATTTTCCCCAATTTAATTGTTTATTCTTCTAATCATAATAACTGATCCAGCGACCATGCGTCGCTCAAATCAATTATTAATAATACAATAATAATAATAATAATAATAATAATAATAATAATAATAATAATAATGTTTTAACCCTTGGCCCCGCTTGTCACAGTTACCAGATACTACGCTATTATCACAGCGTAAGAGGGTCATAACATTACATGCATTCATATATACGTATATATACATGTATGTATATATGCATATATGTATGAATATGTGTGCATTTATATATATATATTTTTATATATATACACACACACACACACATATATATATATATATATATATATATATATATATATATATATATATATATATAGTAAGTTATAAAATGTATATGGCGATTAAGCTACACTGAATATTCCGCGTTTCATCAACCTTAGGACTATCCAGGCTTATGCGCGAATACTGTGGTTGTTTTTCGTTTTTATATGCGCATCTTCTATTGCGATTTTACTTAGCCAATCAGCTTTCTAGTATCCACCGCGTCCTTCTCTATCAGCCAATGAACATGCACTTATCGAACAAAGGCATATTTGGCTTCATAGTTGACCTGTTCCTTTGTGTGTGCTCTATTTATCCTGGATATTTAGTTTCTTGATCTGTTTTAAATCTAGGTTAGTGTTTTCTATGCTAGTTTATATATAAATATATATATGTGTGTACATACATATATGCACATATATATATATATATATACATGTATATATACATACATATATGTGTGATCGTTTATGTATGTTCATGTTTATTTAATTTATTTATTTGTTTATTTTCTATTGTTTTTGTTAGTTTAAAACTATTTTGGATCGCTATCCTAGAGTAAGTTTTATCTTGTATACACAGTTGTTTGCTATTTCTCTTCTATAGTTTAATAGATGTTGGGGTTCTTTAAAGTACAGGATAACAAATTTTTCATGAAGATATAATCTACATGGGTCGTCTAGGTCCCTACACGTGGTAGCTTGTCTTATTATTTTCCCTTCGACTACCGAAGAATGTCCGCTTTCCTTGAGTTCCCAATATTTATTCGCTAGTGTTGTTATCAGACGGTGTTTTTTATTGTTGAATGTACTTTTGTGGTCATAATATCGAGTTTCGAAATTTAAGGAAGTCATACCTACGTAATATTTCTTGTTATTCGGGTTTTCTTTCGCAAATATTATGGCCTGGTAAACTACGCTTTTGGTTAGACATTTATTTTGAAGTGGGCAAAGTGTTCGGTGTCTACAGTTGCATTTATCTTGTTCGTTATTAGTATTTTTATGTATAGTATGGTTGTTCTTTTCCGAGGTTGGTTTATCTTTATTATTATTATTATTATTATTATTATTATTATTATTATTATTATTATTATTATTATTATTATTATTATTATTTCTGCTAGTCTTAGTTTTAGTTTTGTCATGGTGTCTACTTTTTTAATGTTTATTTTTTGTTGTTTACATTGTTTTTATGTAATATTTTGTTATTATGTGCTTTAATTATCATCTATAGATTTTCGCAACAACTGTAGGATAACTTTAAAGTATTTTTATTGAAAATTTTGTGTACGGGGTTGGTTGCAGGAAAGTGTTTTTCAATAAGATCTAGAAATTTCTTGCCAAGTTTTGTTTTTAACATTTGATTGTATGGGGCCGTATACCAAATTATAGTTCTTTCTCTTCTATTTTTACTTTTATTATAGTTATTGGTGTTTTGTTGCTTATATTTGATATCGATATTTTTGTATCCACTATTTTTAGGGCTGTTTCCTAGATATTGGTTGACCTGTTAAATGCATTTTCATAGCTGGAGTTATTGCTGAGTCTACTTACGATCGAGTTAGGAATCTGTTTTATAATTGATGGTGGGTAATTGGACTTAGGGTTTACGTAAATTGGAGTAGCGTCATCTTTTAAGTGGGGTTTATATGTGTTTTTATCTAAATTTAACGTGACGTCCAGGAAGTTTGTTATTTTTATGTTAGCTGATACGTCTGCTTTTAGGTCTAATTTTTTCATTTCATTGTGTATGATTTTCTTAATGTTATCTCCCTTGACTTTGTTGGAGTTTTTTATTATAGCTAGTCCGTCATCTCTATATAGGCCGATATCCGTAGTATCAAATATGCTTGTGAGGGTATATAGAATGAATAATCCCACAAGATCTGATGCCTCTGCAGAATCCCTGACACCCATCGCCAAATCAAACGAATTTTTTTTTATTTTATTTTTTATCCATTGGTTATTATTATTATTTATTAGAACTGATTTTCTACATTTTTTAATGATGTTGACTTCTTCCGAGGATATATGATAAACAACCACAGAATTCGCGCATAAGTCTGAAGAGTTCTAGAGTGGATGAAACGCGGAATATTCAGTGTAGCTTAATCGCCATATATGTTTTATAACTTACTGACTACCTTTACCTACGTATTGAGCACTTTTGAAGTAAATACTTAAAATTTACGCATAAATCTATATTTTCGTATATTAATTTTATGTGAGTAAATTAAGTAGTTGTATATATATATATATATATATATATATATATATATATATATATATATATATATATACATCACATATATGCATATATCTACAGGTATCTCTATGTGTACATATATGCATATATGTATACATCTAGACGCATATATATGTTTATAAGCATATAGAATTATACATATATATTTATCAAATTTTATCTCTGTGCATGCTTTGTCGCTTAATCGGTCATGCAAAAAACTCCAACAAATGCTACAAAGTTCGTGCTTTAGAATTTACGAAACATTAGAGCGCGCCAGTAAGTTGCATTTTCTCTTGTAATCTAGGAGTAAAAGGAACGAGTAACGTTTACTTTAGTCGTTTAACTCCCTTTAATATGCACACAAAATCTATATATCTATAAAAGTGAGAATGTGTTTCTGAGGACGATTCCCAACGATATTTGTATCTACATACTAGAAATTTGTTATATAGGCTATTCAGACACGTTGGGAAATTGTTTCAACTGCTGTCATCTTAAAAAAAAAAGGGTTGCCATAAGGCAAAATTGAAAAATCGCATCCTGGGGAGCATCGGATCTTTATCTGTTTGTCAAGTGTTTCACGAACATGCATGTGTGAATCGTTCACTTAATAGATTACTTATATTAAGAATGTTTTTAAGAGTGTGGCAAGCTGGTCTAATGGCTATCGTAGTTTACTGTCTTTAAGTTTTGGTTTCACGAACGCGCATATGCGAATCATTCACTTAATAGATTACTTATATTATGCATTTTTTTCAGATTGTGCCAAGCTGGTCTAATGGCTATCGTAATTTACTGTCTTTAAGTTTTGGTTTCCATCTCAGCTCGAGTATTTTTTTTTTACTTATAAGTAGTTAACTGTAGAGAAAACATAATACTTGCATGTACATCTCTCGGTCTCTTTGTTTTTACTTCATTTTTAAGAGATTTACTCTTACGTGTAATAATTAGGGTATTTCAGTTATAATCAATAGGAACTTTGAATTAATTAAAGCAGAATATTTATGCGTATTTTCCGACCGGGCAACGCCGGGCGGGCTGCCAGTCTATAATAAATGTATGTGCATACACGAACCTGCAGCTGTGAAACTTATAATATAATCTGTGGACACGCACACACACACACACACACACACACGCGCGCGCAGACACACACACCCACACACACACACACCACCACCATACAAACACACATACGCACACAGATAGATGGACATGCACACGCACAAATGACTGCGAGGATTCAACTAATGAAGCGGAACGTTCCTATTTTCGTCATTTTCAAGAAGACCATTGTCTCTGTTTGGCCTTGGTTAATGTGAAAACTGGCTGGCCTCGGCGTGTTTTACTCGGATGACAGGCGAGGTAATGCTTTTAACAATTAATCACTCTTGTTGTACCAATTTGACTATCAAGGTTTTGCCAAATGACAGTTTCACTTGAGTAAATTTGTCTAAGAAACGCACTTTTATTTAGTGGTTTCTCCTCTTTCTACATTTCAGCGAACCTATTCTGTTTCTTTAATCACATTTACACTCGCTTAATAGTTTTGTAAGCAAAATTACTGGACTTTTTAGACACCTCTATTAGCGCTGTGTTTGATGATGCCGGATACGTTATCTATATATTTATATACATACCTGTCCGTTTATCCGTCCATGTAATAACTATCCAGCCATGTATGCATCTATCTCTGTCTGAAGTAAATTTATTTTCACATTTTATATACTTTTTTATAATCTATTGTTTTCTCCAAATCACACATTGATCTCCCTTGGATTTTATCCAAATACCCTCTCCTTAATAATACTAGCTAACTTAGTATGTACACTTATGTGAAAGCAGATTAAAATGCACTCCAATATTGAATGATGAGGTATCCACATACTGCTTTGGCTTAATAATTCCAAATATGTTACCTCTCTAATTGCCTGGCTAGTAACCGATGGGTGACTAGGCGCTGTATGATCTTTCGCTTATGTCGGAATCGTTTCAGTCGTCCTGAACTTAAACTTGCAACTGGTATTCAACAATATCGACTCAGGGGAAAGAGTTGTTGTTGAGGATTGCGCAACTCTTTCGAAAAAGAAATCGACGCGCAGGCACCCTTACACTGCGTAATTATAGTCTGTCCAGACTGAAGGAAACCATTATATATATATATATATATATATATATATATATATATATATATATATATATATATATGAGCAAACAGTTAATGAAATATGTTAAAAAAACACTTTGAAATGAGTTAAAAACATATTTAATCTGAAAAGGAAACACTAGATAAATGGATAGGACTATCCATTTATCTAGTGTTTCCTTTTCAGATTAAATATGTTTTTAACTCATTTCAAAGTGTTTTTTTTTTTACATATTTCATTAACGGTTTGCTCATATTATAAGCTCTATTTCCTATTTGGTATTATCGAGCTTTTATATCTGGCTGAGATAAGTTTATAAATATTAATTCTTTAATATTTATAATTTACTTTAATTTTACCATCTTGGATCATGTTGGTAAATTCAATTGTAATTTTCGTTTTATATATATATATATATATATATAGATATATATATATAACTACTTCATTTACTCACATACATTTATATACGAAAATATAAATTTATGCGTAAACTTTAAGCATTTACTTCAACAGTGCTCAATACGTAGGTAGAGCTAGTTAGTAAGTTATAAAATATATATGGAGATTAAGCGTTTCATCCACTCTAGGAAGACTCCTTGCGTGGATGAAACGCGGAATATTCAGTGTAGCTTAATCGCAATATATATTTTATAACTTACTATATATATATATATATATATATATATATATATATATATATATATATATATATATATATATATATATATATATATATATATGGGTGTGTGTGTGTGTGTGTGTCCAAGTAAATACTTTTATGTACATATCTCAATATTTAACTACGCATATATCTATTTCTAAGTTAGTCGAACACTTATGTTCCTCTTTCATTTTATATTGTTATATATTTTATATTAAACTCTCAAAAATTACTTGGTTTTAATCGTTGGATAATAATCAAATTAAATAATTGATTTCCCTTGTACGTAAACGAAAATTCACTTCAATGCCTTAGTGTGGTGGCTGCCTAAGTTTAATTTATAGATTATGAAAATTTTAATATTAAAAATAAGTCGTTAGAAAGCATACAATAAAGACATTGTATTTTTATTTACATAAACAAACACACGCAAGCACCTACACAGAGACAAACACACATACACACGCACGCACACATACACACACATATATAAAGTTATAAAAATATGTATGCAATTAAGCTCCACAAAATATTCCGCGTTTCATCCACGCTAGGATGCGTCAGGCTTATGCGAAGAGTTGTGGTTGTCTCGCGTTTTTATATACGCACAGTCTATTGGGTTTTTAGTTAGCCAATCAGCTTCCCAATTTCCACCGCTCGCTTCTTATTCAGCTAATGGGCAGGGACTTACAAGACAAACGCCCAGTTGACCTTGGGTTCAACACTTCCTTTGTGTGTATTTTTTTTTTGCGGGAAGCGTAGATATCTAGTGATCTGACGTATTTTAAACCTAGGTGTTGTTAAATGTGTTTTTTGTTATTATGTTAGTTTATATATACTACCTAACTCTACCTATGTATCGAGTACTGCTGGAGTAAATATTTAATTTTACACATAAAATTATACTTTCGCATAAAAATTTATGTGATTAAATGATATATATAAATATATATAGAATGAATAAAATTCTAACTATATTCCTAGTTCAAAAATGTTGTCATCTTAACAATCATTATTTCAGCATATCAAAATCTGGTAGTATGTTTTTACACATATCTTTCGTTTACGTGGGAAAATGAATATATGTATGTTAAAATTGAATTGTTCTATACATGTACGCATATAAAAACAGAAATTTTCTTATACCGGGAGGTCCTCAAGCTTTACACTGTATGAAGATAAAGCAACTCTAATATGTGAATTATCTCCCCGAGAAAGTCATATATAAATGTAATTAATAAAATAATTTTAGATATGATCCTCCCTAAGATTTATTCTAAGATTACTCATAGCTTATGACCATAATCGATGTAAAACATTGCGCTAAGGCATACATATGTTATACATAGGTTTCTTTTGCCCATCAATTTATTTGCAATTTTTAAACAGCTGAGACAAACAGAACTAGATTGAAAATGGACATAGTAATATTAGCTAGAACATTAATTTAATACAGCAATAAATATAGGACGAGGAAAAATAAGAAACTTAACCTTGATCTGACGACGGAGAACCCCGTTTCAGTTCATGTAACAGGCTATGTGGGAGTTTACATTTTAAATAAGATTTATAAAAGAGAATAAGATAGTGCCTATAAAGGGCTGATGTGCTCTTCTCGTGAATTCTAAAAACGGTATTCTAGAAAGAGATAACTAAACAGTAATTGTATCACATTTTTTAAACCTGGAATAAAACCATTGATTTTTAACCATAAACTAGTAAAGCTTCTAGATATTTTTCGTAAACCTAGATAATAAGAATCATACCCTAATTGTTATAAAACGTTATATTGTATTGGGTATTACTTTAATCAAACAGGATTAGCAGATAAAAAAAAAACTATTATTTCTCCAGGAGAATGTCGATTCTATCTTTCACGAACAAATACTTGGTAGTAAGAAAAATATTATAACGCAGGATAAGGGAGACCAGAGTATAAAAGTGAAATAAATAATGTTAGAGATGTACTTGGTAAATTACGAAAGGAAGGACTACAACAAGGCAACCATAGTTCGTTTAATGCTATAATATGGATATGGTCAGTACGAGACATGCACATTCGAAAAGCAATATAATAAGTACAGATATTACCAATCGAAATAGAATAAGAACCTTAGTTTAGAAATAAAAAAAAAATTCTATAAGCACATAGAAACTGAATAGATTGTAGCGAACAGAGATAAACAGAAGAGAATTAGAAAAGAATGAGACAAATTTATGGAGAAAATTTCTATGAACAAATAATTTAATAATTGTATGCAAAATAAAATAATAGATAAAAAAGAGAAATATAACATAATACTTCAATAAACAAACAATAAAAATATACAATAAACATATAAATGAGAAATGAAATAAAAACAGTAGTAAAAATAATATACAGGGTGCCCGTAAAGTTACTATACAGTCTTACAAGTTACTATACTACAGCTACACAAAAAGAAATATATTAACTATTAATACAAATATAATACAATAAAACAATAAGACTGTATAGTAACTTTACGGACACCCTGTATATATATATATATATATATATATATATATATATATATATATACATATATATATACATATATATATATTATATATATATATATTAATAATTATTAGGTGCATAAAAGTAAGTCATCTATATGCATGCATGTTTCAGAGTTTTATAAACAAAGGACAAAAAAGGTAAACAAAGGGCAAATAACTCATTTCTTATAATAAGCACAAAAAAGAAAGAAATTAGTACTGAATCGTTAATAAAAAATTTAAAAAATGAAATAAAGAAAACAAAATTCAACAAGCTTATATATGAGGCTGTTTCAACTACAATTAAAGAAAGTCTCTATTAAAGTTTTTCCCAGTGCAATTCCACCATGTGGAGCGAATTTCTATTTGAATTTGAAGACACGGTCGATAACCAACAATCAACTGAGCAGCGAGAATTCAGCTATAAGTATCCAGAATTGGCGTGGCTCAAACATATACCATCCAGCAATATCAATAAGAAAAATCTAGTTGAAAAATACCCTCAACAAAACGCAAGTATAGAAAATTCCAAGAAGAAATAGCACGTAAAAATTTAGATACTTGTTGATATCCCTGGTTTTTAGGCAGGGGTGAAATAAAAAGAAACGCGTACTTGTTTGCCGGGGCTTTATTTTATTTGTTTTATTTTTATTCTTTCTTTGAAGAAGAGATACAACTTTCGACAATTAGGAACATCAGCACCTATCAAAATTTAGATATATAATAACTCTGCAATAGAAACTAATGAATACCCTTTCAATGAGTAAGCCTAATTTGCATATAATAGTCAATAATTATAAATTTAAATAAACTGACGTTTTGAAATATATACTTTTGAATCATGGTGCCACAATAGCTGCGGTAGCTTCCCCAACAGAAGGACAAAATGGCCGCTAACACATAATGTTGGAAAGTAAACGTAAGATAATTGATATTTTATTGAAAATTCCTTCTAATTGTGTCATTATTATTTTATACACCTACTCCTGTCCACGGTTTTTCCTACTAACCGGATTTATATAGCCTTCAAACAAACCCGACTTCACACACACATATATATATATATATATATATATATATATATATATATATATATATATATATATATATATATATATATACTAGCTGTACCCTGCCACGCGTTGCTGTGGCTAAATTGGCGCAATGGAAAAAATTCCAAAATGAGAAAAAGCATGTTTCTTATAGGTTTAAATTTCCATTTTGCATGGGTACACAGTTTTTGTTGTTCCATTTTCTTAGCTGATATAGAGATTTTCCGGTTTAGTGACTCTTGAATACATAACATAAATTGTCCTTATTAAAAAACAGTCAGTGTGTAACTGTAAGGCCCACAATTGTAAAGATTGTTCCCTGTGCTTTGTTGATGGTTATTGCAAATGAGAATAAAATTGGAAAGTGCAATGTCCTAAAGTGTAATGATGTATCCGGTGGAATCATAGGAATGCATGGAATGTAGATATATTCATCTGTGAAAGGTCCTGTTAAGATTGTTGTTTCTATGGTATTGTTTGTTAATTTTTTTACTGCAAGCTATGTGCCATTGCAAAGCTTCGATTGGTTTATATTTCACAACATGATAATTAGTACACCAAATTTCAGTTGCAATACATGCGGCGGCATCCCTGGATAATATAGCTGTTTGATATATTGACCTGCAAGAATAGCTCATTCACTCAGTCAAATGGAATTCTTATAATTTGAATATCTGCAAAACATTTTAAACTAACTATTCTTTTGATGAAATAAAATTACAGAAATTACAGAAGTTAAAAGTCAAAGAATTTTGCCCTAAACTCTGATCAGCTGGCAGTTTTTCGTACCCAATTTCCTACAAGTGATGCAAAAGTTTTTGTGCGTATCGAACAGTCTGCAACTGTACATGCATATTTTGAGTTAAGTTTAATGTCTTCACATGGAACAAAATAGTAGAGTATTTGAGGCAAGCATTTATTTCATCCGCTGGTGTTGATTGAAGAATAACAGGTAACATTTGTCTGAAATCTCCTGAAAGCAATACTACTGCATTCCCAAATGGTCTGACATTGCCACGCAAATCTTGCAAGGATCGACCAAGAGCCTCAAGTGATTTTTAGCGTACCATTGTGCATTCATCCTAAACAATAAGTTTGCATTTTTGCAATATTTTTCCCCATATTGGATGTTTTGGAGATGTCGAACATGAGATTTTTGAAAAATTGAATGTTTTAAAGTAGAATAAATAATTCTTCTACTTGGCAGCAAGGTCGCAGATATTCCTCATGCAGCAATGGTTAAGGCTATGTACTTTTGTTACCAAATGGCGGCCAAAATCAATTTAATTAGAAAGGTTTTACCTGTTACTTCTGGTGCTGTTCAAGGTAGCAGTAATTTCCAAATAACTTCTATTCTCACAGTCAGTAAATTAGGTGACTAAAATAGGATTTATCCATGTTTTGACAATGCCTTATTCACTGTAATTAATTTAGGATTATAAAATAGGATGAAGAATTAGAGATAGAGAGAAAGAGAGGAAGATATATAGATAGAAAAGAGAAAGTGAGAGGAAAATAGAGAAAGAGAAGGAGATAGAGAGATAAAGGGATTGATAGATAAACAGAGAGAGGGGGAGAGTTAGAAAAAGACAGGGATAAGACTGGGGAAAGGAGAGATAGAGGGAGTTAGAGAGAGAAAGGGGCTCAAAGAGAGATGGAGAGGGTGATATAGAGAGAAGGATAGATTGAGAGAGGGAAAGGGAGAGATGGATAGGGAGAGATAATTAGAGAGGAAGAGAGAGGGAGAGAGAAACAGAACGTGAACTACACTTCACCGTTTTTCCTCGTTCAGTAGAGAAGAAATCTTTCGAGACTGAGGTAATTTTATGCTTTGTTATTATCCAGAGTACCCCTCTTTTTGGGGGGAGGGGGGCTAGATTTTCCTCACATTAGAAACCGACCGGGTTATCTGTACTTTCACTTAACAAATTAATAAAAGAAACCATATTGTAAAATTTGAATTTAACATGAAAATACTATTTTAAAAAATCGCACGATAACATAAGTGCATTAGTGCCACTTTAGGTACTCCTTGAGCGTTGAGTTCTAAGGCGACCACTATAATTACTTAATGGTCGCTACTTAGCCCCCCCCCCCCAGTAAAGGCTAATGCATAATCTCTGGTCCCCCCTCGCCAATCTTTCACGAAAAACAACCGTCTAGCCGAATCTACTGTGAAAAATTTCCCCCACTCTTTATCTGTGCCTAAATCAAAACGTGGATTCCATGAACAAAGCTTCTTTCTTTGAACTGTACGCCTGTGGAACTCTGTTCCGTCTGCCTGCTTCCCACTGGACTACAACTTGGATGTCTTCAATTCCAATGTCAACAAATTCCTAATGAACCGCCCCCTTAAGTAAACACTTCATAAAATCTCCACACTAACGTAATGTACTTGCAATAACCCTTATCCCTGAGTGGCTTCCGGGCCTGGATAAGTGGTGATCACTGTGTAAAAAAAAAAACAAAAAAAACGTAACATTGTTTTTATTTACTGACGTGGCTTAGTAACTAAACGATTTATTGATAATTTCGTAACCCTTAAACGCATGCCGGAAGATTTAAATTGGTTCATTATTGTTGTAATGAAAAAAAAAGTTTCATTCAACACAAAACCAAAAACACATATTAATGATAAATCATTTATTATTCTATTCATTGAAATTTACTAATTTTTAAATAAAAAAGTAAAAAAAAAATGTTAATAAAAAAGCAGTTGCTTATGTGCGCATAAAAAAAACTTGTTTTTTTCTGTTTGTTTTTTTAGATTAGGTCAAACTTATAATCTCCCCCCCCCTCCCAACATCCTCATCTTAAGAACAGCTTCCGGAATAATCACCACTTTTGGAGGGGGGGCTATTTGAAAAAATTTAACTGATATTTGTTGTCAGCATACCCACCCGAAAATACTATTTAAAAAAAGGAGGGGTTCATTGCCCGTGGCAGAGAAGTAGATTTATTTATCGATAAAAGTTGCGGAGAAGTAAATTTATTTATCAATATAAGTCGTCATTTAAAAAAAGAAAATTGTGGAGGTGGACCTAAATGTAAATATTTACCAAAAATTTATCCCGAAGTTTATTACAAAAACATTTTGTTTTCGCACTATTCAACATTTTGTTCATCCGCGCATGTAAATTAAAAAAAATATTTGTAAAAGTGAGAAGTTATCAGTAAATGATTTATTTTTTTTTTAAATTCATTTATTTATTTATTTTTTTACATTAGGTCCACCTCCACAAATGTTAAGAACGGCTTTCAGAATAAACACCCTCAACCTCTCCATGTTTACAACGGATTTCGGAATAAACACCATTTGGGGGGGTATTTAAATAAAAAGTCGATAAAAGTCGTCATTTAAAAAGAAATTGAAAATCAAATGTTTGTAAAAGTGAGAAATTATTAATAAATGTTTAGTAACATTTTTCGGTGCTAATGCGTATATATATATATATATATATATATATATATATATATATATATATATATATATATATATATATATATATTTATATATATATATATATATATATATATATATATTCAATACGATTAAACAATTTATGGCGTGAAATAGAATAGTTAATTTGAAATGAAAAGATTTTTATTCATCTATGTAACACAAAGAATACATTTGACATATTCTGCCATCTCTCCAGAGGAGAATATATTTATTGTCTTACATAGATTAGTTAAAATCTTTTGATTTGAAATTTAAACATTTCACGTCATAAATGTTTTTAATTGTATTGAATGACTAAAATTGTATTTATTTGCTCTATCTTGTATATCAAGCAATTTTTATTTAGATGGGAGAGTACTTATAGAATATTACTGCCAATAATATTTTGTAAGACTTATAATCACAGGTTTCAATACCAGTTGATAGTTAGTTAATTTTATTCTGAAGCATATATATATATATATATATATATATATATATATATATATATATATATATATATGTGATATTTGCTGATCTATGATACTTAAATAACCCATCCTGTCTCTTAACTAGATAATATAAAGCTTATCACTTACCTTTTTATTCTGGCGGTAATGTAATCGATTTCTTGTATATATTCGCCAAGAAAGCTCGAAAGCATTTATTCAATTCATAAAAATAAACACCGTAAGATAAACACTTTCGCTTAACCATAACGAGTTCTTATAAAATTACATACTGTGCGTAAAACAGCGGCGATTGCAGAATTCGAGTCGCGATTTCAACGCGGTTGTACGGTCCAGAAATGAAACTCTGGCCTCAATCAAAACGTCAGCAGCAGGAAGATGCATTTGCTGGATGGTATTTAAAAGGAAACCCTGCGTAATCTAACCGGATAGAGAGCATTCCATGAAAAAGGTTAAACATTTACGACGAGCCATGCGAAAATGAACGTCACAAGCCCACTATCTTCCCCCAACCGCAGCTAGGTATAAAGAAACAAATATCTATCTAATACGTTTACATGTTTTCTTTCCTTTTTCTTGTGGCAAGCGAGTCGCTGCTTCTTCAGTACAGAGAAGCCACTCGAGGATACTTTACTTTCGATCTGAAATGCATCAAATCCGTTGCCAAGATCGATGGAAAAATAGTGGAATCCTTCTATCGATCCAGTAGATATATCACGACTGATGCAATTCCCTACCCATAAAATAGCCAGTTACGTCCAGGAATTGAGTACTGTTGCCACATCTGGCAAGAGCTGCTGGGAAAATCTCATCCGTCCTTAATAGAGTTCAAAATAGACTTCGTTGCCTTTTCTCTTCTCTGTCACCTCTTTCTCACAGAAGAGAGGTTGCGAGCCTATCTCTGCTTTATTGTTATTTTCATGGCAAGTGCTCATATGAGCTCTAATTTTCATGGCAAGTGCAAATATGAGCTCTAATTTTCATGGCAAGTGCTCATATGAGATCTAATTTTCATAGCAAGTGCTCATATGAGCTCTAATTTTCATAGCAAGTGCTGATATGAGCTCTAATTTTCATAGCAAGTGCTGATATGAGCTCTAATTTTCATAGCAAGTGCTAATATGTGCTCTAATTTTCATGGCAAGTGCTAATATGAGATCTAATTTTTATAGCAAGTGCTAATATGAGCTCTAATTTTCATAGCATGTGCTCATATGAGCTCTAATTTTCATGGCAAGTGCTAATATGAGCTCTAATTTTCATAGCAAGTGCTCATATGAGCTCTAATTTTCATAGCAAGTGCTAATATGAGCTCTAATTTTCATGGCAAGTGCTCATATGAGCTCTAATATTCATAGCAAGTGCTCATATGAGCTCTAATTTTCATAGCAAGTGCTCATATGAGCTCTAATTTTCATGGCAAGTGCTCATATGAGCTCTAATATTCATAGAATGTGCTCATATGAGCTCTAATTTTCATAGCAAGTGCTCATATGAGCTCTAATATTCATAGCAAGTGCTCATATGAGCTCTAATATTCATAGCAAGTGCTCATATGAGCTCTAATTTTCATAGCAAGTGCTCATATGAGCTCTAATATTCATAGCAAGTGCTCATATGAGCTCTAATTTTCATAGCAAGTGCTCATATGAGCTCTAATTTTCATAGCATGTGCTCATATGAGCTCTAATTTTCATAGCAAGTGCTCATATGAGCTCTAATTTTCATAGCAAGTGCTCATATGAGCTCTAATATTCATAGCAAGTGCTCATATGAGCTCTAATTTGCATAGCAAGTGCTCATATGAGCTCTAATTTTCATAGCAAGTGCTCATATGAGCTCTAATTTTCATGACCAGTGCTCATATTAGCTCTAATATTCACAACAAGTGCTCATATGAGTTTTAATTTCCATGGCCAGTGCTTATATGAGCTCTAATTTTCATGGCCATTGCTCATATGAGCTCTAATTTTCATGGTGATTGCTCATATGAGCTCTAATTTTCATGGCGATTGCTCATATGAGCTCTAATTTTCATAGCATGTGCTCATATGAGCTCTAATTTTCATGGCGATTGCTCATATGAGCTCCTCGCGAAACTTTCACAGGAAACACTCGTAACAATGATGACCCAACAACTATTTGTTTATGCTTGACTTGGAACGACCATATTATTGTTAGCTGAAAAAACAGCCGTGTGGTATTATGTTCTAAAGACAGGTATCTTTCGCAAAAAAGCTTTGTCACGGAAGTTTTGTTTAGTTTTAGTCATGGAGATAGAGAGAGAGAGAGAGAGAGAGAGAGAGAGAGAGAGAGAGAGAGAGAAAGAGAGAGTAAGTGCACTTGCTAAAGGTTGTTGCTAGACGAGTGTTTGCTAAGAATGTTATTTTTCTGAAGGGGATAGATTAACGTTCGGCCGAACATTTACGATGACGTGTTTATACAAGAGTATTATAAATATTCTATCAGAAACAACTGACGTTGCCACGATATAAGGAATAAGACTGTTTTGTTCTGTCGTCTACTTAAAGATTTTATTTTGTAATTAAATATCATTTGTTATATTTTATGTAAATAATTTTAAGATGCGCTGTACAGTATGCTGAGTGTTTTGTAAGCAAGAATTCAAGTTCTTACGTCCTCTAAGAGATGCATCTGACAAAAGGGTGAAGGGTTGTTATTTCCTGGGTCGACATCTATCAATATAGCACTGCTCGTTTTCTAGATAGTGACCGTGAAATCGTATTACGTAGGTCCTTAAATGAATTGTCGTCATGACTTGTCTTGAGCGATTTACATTCAAAAACTAAATCCATTCTTTTCATTTCATTATATGTTTTTTTTCTTTGCCATCGCTTACCATCTACTTTAATACCGTAGCTGTTTTAATTTATTAACCTAAACACTGGGAGCTGTTCTCTCCACGTGACTATAGCATGGAAGTTTTTTGGTTTTAGCATATGTCTCTATAACGTAGTAAAATTAAAATTGGTGAAATTGCCTTTTCTCCTCTCCACATAGAACTAGACACTATGAAACAGTTTGCGAAGACTCTCTAGAAACGTACCTACTTTAAATATATTTGCATTATATTTACAGGTTTTAGCATACAGAAATTAAAATCTTAAAATTTTTATGAACCCCAGAGTCGAAATTTAATGAATGATGCAAATTTCTGTAATTTTATGAATCCTGCAGAATTGCTTAACTGGGCAGCGTTTACGAATGGATTATAATCTTTATTGGGGAAAATAAAGCTGTTCAACTACAAAGGGCTTGTTGAAATATTGCTCATATGTCTCCATCAACTGGCGGCAAATATGAGCATCAAGTTACACTTTTTGCACGACGATCTTGCCCGTTCTCCAGAAAATTTAAGTCGTGTTAGCGACGAGCAAGGGGAGGGCTTCTATCAAAATATTACCGACGTGGAATTTTAGCTATAACGGTCGTTGGAATGCCACCATGCTTGCGGACTACTATTGCTTTATCAAGCGCGATGATGCTACTCGTAGAAAATCAGTAAAACGTCAATTTATGGATGATTATGTCATTGATTAGGATTTTTTTACAATTTCAATTGTGAATATTTTGGTGATATTTCATGAATATGCCTCGTAAAGTTACAAAAAAGTATTGTTCATTTCATTTTTCTGTTTTTATTGTATCTATCAGCTTCCGACCGAGGAGGGCATGCTATAGCAGAAATAAACATGACCTGATAGAAAGAAGTTATAGCATTTCTTTAATCAGCGCCCTCAAATTACGTAAAAACAACTGAAACATGTTAGGCACCACGACAATATGTTTTCGTTGGCCAGTGTTATTTCCTGATTAATTGCTGCACACTTAGTATGTACTCCCTTTCGATGGCAAGGCGATATTACAATTTTTGTTTTTGTAATAATTATAGGAGAGAGAGATAGAGAGAGAGAAAGAGAGAGAGAACAGTATTCAAATTCCATTTTTTATTGCACTTACTGAGTGGTTTATGTGAACTGATTCGATTAATCGTTGTGTAGATATTTTTTTTTGCATTTTGTCCGTATTCCATAGTATGAGAACAGGATACGTGCTTTTGTGTTCGTAAATTCTATTCTTCAGGTTGGGCTGAGTGTCACAAATGTAGATTGTGTTACAATCTAAACAAGGGATAAAACATTTACCAACTTAAATTTCGGTTGTAATGTTCACTTAAGTAGATTGCCAAACTCTATCGAATGATAGCACACGTGACTAATCATGTCAAGTATGTAGGTAGACCTTAACAGGGGGTAGTGCTAGGCCTTACTGGTCGTAAAATATTTAAATTCATGCACATTTTGTATGTACTATGACAGGAACAATGTCCTATTAGATATATTGTATACTATATTATCTATTGAATATGGTATATATATATTATATATATATTATATTTATTATATATATGTATGTATATATATATATGTCTGTGCGTGTATGTCTGTGTGTGTCTGTGTGTGTCTTTGTATATTTTCCTACGCAATAACTCTCTCAAATATCAGTCTACAGAAGACTCTAAATTTGATATACATGGTACTCAGATTTGGGAAAATCTTTGTAATCCGTTTTCGGCCAGAAATTCTGCTTTTAAAGGGTTAAAGTTCAACGATTTGACCTTTGAAAATTCACACAAACTCCTCCACCAATATTGGGTCTAAACACTTGAAATTTTAGATATCGGTTTCTTGTACATAAGCCTAACGTAAGGGAGCTGTTATGTGAACGGTTTGCGCATGCACAACGCGGAATAGTTAACAAACAATTACTAATTTTTCAATTTTTACTCCCTTCAGCACTTTGATGTAAATCGATTTAAAAGTTTTCCACCTGCCTGAATACCCTATATACCAAATTTTAAGTCTGTGAATCAAATATTCTTGTAGCATATAGGTTGAGATTTGTCCTGTCGCACACACATTCTCAGTTATATATATATATATATATATATATATATATATATATATATATATGCATCGTTTACATAGATTGTGTATGCGTTTTTCTGCGTTTTAAAAAGCGATAAATCTGTGAATATTGAAAAGCTTGCATCTCATTTGTCTTATTTAAGAGCGGAAACGAAATCTTAATAAGTACACGGATTCAGATTTACATACATGTAATATGACACCGGTCTGAAATAACCATGGCAATGCAGTCCGTCATATGTTGTGTGTATGTTGTGTTCGAAAGTAATTTGAATATCTGCATAAACTGAGCTGACAATCCTCTCGATGTTTGCACGGGGTCAGCGAAAGACCAGTAAATGCGTTCAATTATATAAATACGATTATTGTTTATGTTTAATCATGAGGTCGATAGACAGAATATTGCTTTTCAGCGTGATTGTGTGTAAATGTCTTTATAACGATGTATACGTAAACACACATGCACACAAATATATAAAATTTATTGCTATTTCATGTATATATATATATATATATATATATATATATATATATATATATATACATTAAATAGCAATAAATTACATATATATATATATATATATATATATATATATATATAAGTGCAACATGTGTTCAATATTTTCTCAAACATTGCTCAGGATGTGTATTAGTGTTAGTAGTGGGATTCTTAATCGCGATCAGAAACAGACCTCAGAAAAAATCAGAACATTTAAGAGTATTGGAATCGTAAATATTTGAGCCTTATTTCTGATGCCAAAAACGATTCCTTTAATTTTCTTTTTAATTTTATTTTTGTTTAAAACAAAATTTCCCACCACTGGTATTAATAAAGAAATAATAAACATTTCTTGATTTTAAACTACCAGGAAAGTATAAGTTTGCTTTTATGTCCGAGAAAATATTTGCAAATGTAACATGTGTTTTGACGGCAACTAGAAAAAATAACAACTTTATAGTCAAATATTAAGAATTAATAAAGAATCAGAATCAGTAATTTTATCCGAACCCGGAAATATTTTTAGATCCGACCGATATTATATATATATATATATATATATATATATATATATATATATATATATATATACATATATGTGTGTGTGTGTGTGTGTGTGTGTGTGTGTGTGTTATGAAATAAATATGAAAAATAGTGTTATATATAGATCTGTTACATCAAAAAAAGAATAAGGAAAAGGAAAGGAGAAAATCAAGAAAAATATCTTTGGGCCACAGCATTTCAAAGTTAAATGCCTCTCATCAAAAATGAGAAGGGCCGGAATTATACAAAATCAAATTATAGAAAAAATTTGTTTTAATGAAATTTAGATATAAAATCAGAATGAACGAATAGCAAAATACACAAAAATATGAAATGTAAGTATACTATGTAACTGTAAATCGGAAAGGTAGTATATCTGTAAGCAATATATATACACTAGACTACCCGTGGCCCGTTGGGTCAGTATGTTATATTAGCAATGGAATGCATGTATGAGCGTGACACTTGTGACGTAAAGAAAATATTTTTTTTACATAATAGAAACATTTCTATGAAAGTATCTTAAAATGAAAAAAGAATATAGATACATTTTTATGAGTCGTTCTGTTTATTATAATTGATTATTTAAAAACAATTACAGTTACTGAATTATAAGTTGTTGGCTATACTTATAGGTAAATGTGCACTGAACAGATACCATAATACGTATTATAGTTGAATTCAAATTTTGATATATTTGGGTTTTTTTTTATTACATCGTTCATTTCTCTATTATGTTTAAGTTATTTTAAACCCCGCTCTCAACATGTTAAATAATAATTTCGAAATAATATCGTTAATATTCCAGCGTCCCAATTGTTCTTTTGTTTTTATTTTTTCGCGTTTAAATTATCCAAATAAACAATTGTTAATATAGTCTGATTTTTTTACATCGTTTATTTCTGCATTACGTTTAAGTTACTTTAAACCCCATTCTTACCCTGTTAAATAGTAATTTCGAAATAATAACGTTAATATTTCAGTGCGCAGATTATGCGCGCATGCGCAACCGGATGTTATAAACCGGAAAGTGTGTTACATACATCATTATAAGATCATTTAAGTTATATATATATATATATATATATATATATATATATATATATATATATATATATATATATATAAATGTAATTCTTGGTTCGTTCAACATCGATAAAACCATATTTCTACATTAGCGATTTAATTGAAATTTTCAGAAAATCTATCTGTAAAGTCAATTAATGTTTGCATGTTATCAAAATAATTTAACATTGCGAATTATAAAAATATTAATTAAAATATAAATATTTTTCGTAAGTCGTTTCTGTGAGACCGCCCGGTTTTATTTATTTACCTATTTATTTTATACGGTGGTCACAATTTATTAAGGCCCGAGAACGACTCAGGGATAAGGGTTATTGCACGTACAGTACGTTAGTGTGGAGATTTAATGAAGTGTTTACTTAAGAGGGCGGTTCATTAGGAATTTGTTAGCGTTGGACTTGAAGACATTCAAGTGGTAGTCAGGTGGGAAGCAGAGTTCCACAGGCGTGCAGTTCTAAGAAAGAAGCTTTGTTAATGGAATCTACGTTTTGATTTAGGAACAAATAAAGAGTGGGGGAAATTGTTCACAGTGGATTCAGCTAGCCGGGTGTTTTTCGTGAAGGATTGGCGAGGGGGAACCAGAGATTGGAGTTCAGACGAGCACCTACCATGGAAATAACAATAAAACAAGGATAGGCTCGCAACGTCTCTTCTGTGGGAGAGAGGTTGCAGGGTAGAGAAAAGGGCATCCCCCACTAAGCCACGAATCTATTTTGTATTCTGTAAAGGCAGGATAGTGTTTTTAGCAGCTCCTGCCCAGATATGGCAGCAGTATTCCATTCAACTACTCTCGAATTACAATATAAGCAACCAAAAAAGGTACGCATGCAGAGAGTGATCCGTGCTGAAATAATAACGTTATTATTTAAAAAGCCATTCTTAACATGGGGAAGGTGTGGTGTTTTGTATCTATTCTGTATTTTAACCTTACAATTGAATAAAAAAACATATCATAAAACTTTAATTAAACGTGGAAATACGATTTAAAAAAATAGCGTTGATCACTCTGTGCATTAGCACAAAAAATCCCATATTTTTTTAATTTAAATTCATTTTTACCAATTTTAAGTCATTCTTATCATATTTTTTTTAAATTTAAATTCATTCTTACCAATTTTTTTTAAATTTTAAATTCCTTTATTTATTTTAAGGCTTTTCACTCGTGAAACATTACGTTTTAATTGTTCAGTCTCTTTCACGGCATTGTTTACATAAAAAAGTTTGTTTTAACTTTTTCTAAACTGTTTTTCTAAACTGTTTCATTTTTACGACATGCCTCATAAACACCCTAACCTCTCCATGTCAAAAACGGCTTTCAAATTTAACACGCCCTTCCACAAACTTCGAAAGCCGTTCTTAACATGGGGAGGTTGGTGGTGTTCATTCCGAAAGCCGTTTTAACATGGAGAGGTTAGGGTGTTTATAATATGCTGGGGCGAGTCGTAAAATTTACGAAGTTGCTATTTATTATTCATAGCAAAAATTGCTTTAAATTTATTCATTTGACAAAAACATTACTCCTTGGGCGTTGAGTTCCATGGCGACCAGCATAAAACATTAATAGTCGCTCCCTTAGTCCCTCACACCTCTCTGCACCTAACTTATTTTATTTACTGACGTTACCGTAACTAAACGATTATTTGTCACATTTACAAACATTTATTTATTTATTTATTTTGAAATAAGTTTTACTCTTTCTGAGCATTAAAAAAAAATGTTACTAAACATTTATTAATAATTTCTCAGTTTTACAAACATTTGATTGTAAATTTCTTTTTAAATGACGAATTTTATCGATCATTTTAATAGTATTTGCGGATGGGTATGTTGACAACAAATATCAGTTAAATTTTGTAAATATCCCCCCCCTCAAATGGTGTTTATTCCGAAATCCGTTGTTAATATAGAGAGGGTGAGGGTGTTTATTCTGAAAGCTGTTCTTAACATTTGTGCAGGTGGACCTATTGTAAAAAAATGAATAAATAAAAATAACTAAATCATTTACTGATAATTTCTCACTTTTACAAATATTTTTAATTTACATGCGCGGATGAACAAATTGTTGAATAATGCGAAAACAAAACGTTTTTGCAATAAACTTCGGGTTTGCAAAATTTAACTGACATTTGTTGTCAGCATACCCATCCGCAATTACTATTAAAAAAAAGTCGATAAAAGTCGTCATTTAAAAAGAAATTTAAAAGCAAAGGGTTGTAAAAATAAGAAATTATTAATAAATGTTTAGTAACTTTATTCTTTTAATATTCATAAAGAGTAAAACTTTTTAAAAAATAAATAAATAAATAAATGTTTGTAAAAGTGACAACGACAACATCAGTAAATAAAAAAAATGTTATGTGCGCATGCGTCAGGCTTGACTAGGAGGGGGACTGAGAGAACGACTATTATTTTTCTGTTGGTCGCCATGGAACTCAACACCCAAGGAGTACAACAACTTTTTTCCAATATTCATGAAAAGAGTTAAGCCAACGTAAATAAATAATGTTTATAAAAGTGCGAAAGGCAGCGTAAGTAGATAAATAATAAATGCTACGTGCGCATGCGCTAGCTTTGACTAAAGGGGGGCTAAGACAGCGACCATTAATAATTCTTCTGGCCGCTATGTACATCAACACCCAAGGAGTATCAAAAGTTTTACTCTTTATGAATATTAAAAGAAAAAAGTTACTAAAAATTTACTAATAATTTCTCACTTTTACAAACATTTGTAATTCATGTATTTACTTACGTTGGCTTAACTCTTTTCATGAATATTAAAAAAAAAAAAAAAAACTAAACTGTGCATTGATAATTTCTCACTTTTACAGACATTTTTAATTTACATGAGGGGATGATTTTTTGGGTAAATATTTACATTTAGGTCCATCTCCACAATTTTCTTTTTTAAATGACGATTTTTATTGATAAATAAATTTACTTCTCCGGAACTTTTATTTATAAATAAATCTACTTCTCTGCAACGGGCACTGAACCCCTTTTTTTGTAAATATTATTTTCGGGTGGGTATGCTGACAACACATATCAGTTAATTTTGCAAATAGTTTTTCACCCCCCTCCTCCAAAAATGCTGTTTATTCCGGAAGTTGTTCTTAAGATGAAAAGGTTTGGGCGATTATAAGGTGAACCTAATCTTAAAAAAATACCAAGTTTTTTAAATGATTAAAATAATTTCTCAATTTTACAAACATTTTTTTAGATATGCAACTATTTCTTTATTAACTTTTTTTTTACACTTTTTTATTTAAAAATTAGTAAATTTCAATGAATAGAATAATAAATCATTTATCATTAATATGGTTTTGTGTTGAATGAAACTTTTTTTTGATTACAACAATAATGAATCAATTTAAATCTTCCGGCATGCGTTTAAGGGTTACGAAATTATCAATAAATCATTTAGTTACCAAGCAAACGTCAGTAAATAAAATAATGTTGCGCGCGCATGCATTAACCTTGACTGGGGGGGGGGGCTAAAGAAGCGACTATTAAATAATTATGGTGGTCGCCATGGAACTCAACGCCCAATGTGTACATAAAGTGGGGCTTATGCACTTATGTTATCGTGCTATTTTTTAAAATAGTATTTTCACGTTAAATTCAAATTTTACAATATCTTTTTCTTTTATTAATTTGTTAGGTGAAAGTACAGATAACCCGGTCGGTTTCTAATGTGTGGAAAATCAAGCTCCCGAAAAAAAGGGTACTCTAGATAGTAACAAAAAATTAAAATTGCCTCAGTCTCGAAAGTTTTCTTCTCTACTAAACGAGGAAAAACACCTTCTGTTCTCTCCCCCTCTCTCTTCCTCTCTTTATATCACTCTCCATCTCTCCCTTTCCCTCTCTCAATCAATCTTTCTCTATATATATCCCTCTCCATCTCTCTTTGAGCCCCTTTTTCTCTCTAACTCCCTCTGTATCTCTCTCCTTTCTCCAGTCTTATCCCTGTCTTTTTCTAACTCTCCCCTCTCTCAAACCCTTTATCTAACTCTCTACCTCCTTCTCTTTCTGTATTGTCCTCTCACTTTCTCTTTTCTATCTATATATCTTCCTCTCTATCTGTCTATATCTAATCCCTCATCCTATTTTAGTATCCTAAATTAATTACAGTGAATAAGGCATTGTCAAAACAAGGATAAATCCTATTTTAGTCACCTAATTTACTGACTGTGAGAATAGAAATTATTTGGAAATTACTGCTACCTTGAACTACACCAGAAGTAACTGGTAAAACCCTTATAATTAAATTTATTTTGGAAGCTATTCGGTAACAAAATGACATAGCCTTAACCATTGCAGCATGAGGAATACCTGCGACCTTGCTGCCAAGTAGAAGAATTATTTATTCTACTTTGAAATATTCAATTTTTCAAAAAATCTCATGTTCGACACATCCAATATGGTGAAAAATATTGCAGTAATACGAACTTATTGTTTATGATGAATGTCCAATCGATGAACATCACTTGAGGCTCTTGGTCGATCCTTGCAAGATTTGCGTGGCAATGTCAGACCATTTGGGAATGCAGTAATATTGCTTGCAGGAGATTTCAGAAAAAATGTTACCTGTTATTCGTCAATCAACGCCAGCAGATGAAATAAATGCTTGCCTCAAATATTCTACTTTTTTATTTCATGTGAAGACATTAAACTTAACTCAAAATATGCATGTACAGTTGCAGACTGTTCGATCCGCACAAAATTTTTTGCATCACTTGTGGGGAATTGGGCACGGAAAAGTGCCAGCTGATCAGAGTTAAGGGCAAAATTCTTTGACTTTTAACTTCTGTAATTTTATTACATCAAAAGAAGAGTAAGTTTAAACGGTTTTTGCAGATATACAAAATTATAAGAATTCCACTTGATTGAGTGAACGGGCTATTTTTGCAGGTCAATAGGAAGACTCCATGAACTTAACTCTATTATTCAATGTAAAATTCCAAGTGAGATTGTCAGAAACAAATCCATCGACACTGTTCTGTATTGTAACTGAAATTTGGCGTTCTAATTATCATGTTGTGAAATATAAACCAATCCAAGCTTTGCAATGGCACATGTCTTGCAGTAAAAAAATTAACAAACAATATCATAGAAACACCAATCTTAACAGGACCTTTCACAGATGAATATCTCCTCATTCCATGCATTCCTATGATTCCACTGGATACATCATTACACTTTAGGAAATTGCACTTTCCAATTTTATTGTCGTTTGCAATAACCATCAACAAGGCACAGGGAACAATCTTTACAATTGTGGGGCTTATAATTACACACTGACTGTTTTTTCACATGGACAATTTATGTTACGTATTCAAGAGTCACTAAACCAGAAATGCTCTATATCAGCTAAAAAAAAGATGGAACAACAAAAACTGTGTACCCATACGAAATGGAAAATTAAACCTATAAGAAACATGCAGTTTCTCATTTTTGATCTTTTTCCATTGAACCAATTTAAGCCACAACAACGCGTGGCAGGGTACAGCTAGTATATATATAAAATTAAATTAAAAACAGTAATACAACTTCTATTCCATGATGATTTTGTTATTGATCGAAATATCGAATTTGATTTTAATAAAATAATATCTTTGTTCATGAAAAAAATTCGGCACTTTTTGGTCTTTAAACCGTTAAACTTAAAATTTAATACCAGCAGTTCTTTTAATCCAGTAGATTTTTATCATTTATAACAATCGCCAGACCGGCGACTTACTACTAAACCGGACATTACAATCATAAAAATATAGAGGCATGAGAGAGGCAGGCCAGGCATTACCGCAAATGGCATGGTACACAAAAGAAAAAAAATATGATAACGACTTATATTCTGTCAGTAAGATTTTGTGTGAAATGGAAATATCGAATTAAAAAAATATATATATTTGCTTTTTAAAAAAAAACTCTGCACTTGTTTGATTTTTAAACAGTTTAACTTTAAATTTCATATCAACAGCGCTTCTTGCCTAGTAGACTTTTAAAATGTATAATACACGCATGCGCAGCGTCTTTTTAGTTCACCGGATATTACGGTCATCAAATCATCTGAGAGAGACGTGGCAATCAGTATGGTATATGGAAAAAAGGCACTTTTATCGTTTAATGTAGACATTAAGAAAATCAATATATCGAAAAAGGTTTATATTGTACTGATCAGTTTGGCCTGCAGATCTCCGAAAAAAATCACTTAATTTGATCGAGTAGCTTTCTTTTACAGCGGCAAAAGACATTTTTATGAGATTGCGTTGAAATCAGCCATCTTGGAACTTTTGAACAGTTTAAAGCGCCGACATTTCCTCTCCATCTTTAATACTAGCTTTTCTTCCTAAAAATCGAAGCGTTTTCTCGGTATCGTAACAAATTGTTTGTCGCTGTAAAAAAATCTACTTGATGAAATTAAGTGAATTTTTTTTTTTGGGGGGGGAGAACTCTATTCCATAACAATATAACCTTTTTTCGATATTTTCATTTTTAATGTCTTGATAAAACTGTACACTACCAACAAAGAAATAACATGGATCGAAACATCGTATTTGATTTTAATTAATATTTTTTTAACACTTGTTTGGTCTTTAAATTATTTAACTTTAAATTTCATATCAACACTGCTTTTAACCCACACAGTAGATTTTATGATATATATATATATATATATATATATATATATATATATATATATATATATATATATATATATATATATGTTTATAAGTTCTATGTAATAATGGGGGTTATTTAAAAAGAGTCAACAATGTCAGAGGAATTGGTGCCGGCCTATTTTTTTTTTATTTTTCCGTTGCATATTAACCGTATGTATCGCTTGAAAAATAACAACAATAACACAATCTAAATTTATAAGCGATAAAAATAAACAGTATAATTAATCTAGGGATTATAGCCTAACGGTTAAGGCACCGGACTGTGGTAAACATGGTCTGAGGTTCGATCCCTAGAAACAGTTAAACTACGCTGATGAGAGGTAATGACCTTGAAACACGCGTGTACGTAGATTACTGTTTTAAAAATAATAAATAAATAAAAATGTTATATACGTCCAAATTAAAAAGGGCGACTTTCTAAGTAAATAAAAAAATGAGCTCCGAGGCGGAGCCAATATTAACCCTATGTATCGCTTGAAAAATAAAACAATAACAAAATCTATATATATATATATATATATATATATATATATGCACTAGCAGTCGGGAAATACGCTAAAATATGATATTTTGATTAAGTAAAATTTCGTATGTATTATTATATTATATTGAACCAAATACATAATAATGATGATTTAAAAACTTTAAAAAAATGGCTCGTGCGCTACCACCGAAAATCGAAACCAAAACGTTTAGCTTATGATGTACTTTTTCTTCTGACGTTATTGCCTGAAATATGTAAACATGTTTGCTGCAAAGCAAAATTTAAAACAGGAACAATAGCTATTCCCTTACGCATGCATATTCGTAACGCCATCGTTCGATCTTCACTTGAAAAAATTCATTTTTTTTAATATTCACACTTTTGCACGCATTTTCCCCAGCGAAAATACAAATATAAAGTTTTGCATGGCTTCAAATATCTTATATATTAAGTTTCATGTCTGCAGAACTAAAACAGATAAAGGAGTTGGGTGGGCAAAATTTTGTAATTTTATATCTATATAAATATATATAGAAAGATGCTTGCTTACTATAACCTTTTTATTCAAATATTACGCAAGTATAAATCAAATAGAATATTTGTATGATATAATTACACGCAATAGTTAACGAAAGATGGTCATTCACATAAGAAAACTGCAAAAAACTAATAAGCTATTAATTAAAATGAATTTTTAAAATAATATGCAAATTAAGTAGTTCTTTTAGAGATGAATTAAATTCAACGACTCCTATGTAACAAAGCTGTATATTATTTTTAAATAAATCAAAAGAGCGTTTTTATTACGAATATAAATACACACAAGCAAATCATAGGGTATATATATATATATATATATATATATATATATATATATATGTGTGTGTGTGTGTGTGTGAGTGTGTATATATTTGAGGATACTATTATATTATACTGAACCCAGTATATTGTAATGATTTAAAAAGTTTAAAAAGAAGTACTCGTGCGCCACCATCGTGAATCTAAACCAGAACGTTTAGCTTAGGATTTTCTTTTTCCTTAGATGTAAATGCCTGCGTCACGAAAACATGTTTGCTGTAAAATTAAAAATGTAGCCATGAATCAATAGCTATTACTCTAGCATGCATATTCATTTTGCAGTCGTTCGACTTGCACCTGACGGATTTAATTTTTTTTTTTAATTTTCACACTTTTGCGCCGATTTTCCCCAATTAAAATCTAAATGAACTTTCGCAAACCCTATATATTAGATTTCATGTGTGTAGACCAAAAATCGTCAGAATCCAGTAGGCATTTTCTTAAAACATATATATATATATATATATATTATTATTATTATTAATATTATTATTATTATATGTATGCCTACATAAATATATATATATATATATATATATATATATATATGAAAAGGAGTTTGTGTTTATTATAACTATTTTACGAAAACATTACGCAAGTATAAATTATGTAGAATATCTGCATGAATATAATTGCACATAATACTTAACTAAAGATGATTATCTCATAAGTCCCCCCCTCCAAGAAAACTAATAGGGAATTAAAATGAATGTTTAAAAAAATATGCAAATTAGCTAGATCTTTTGCTGATAAATACAATTTCACGAATCATACACAACAAAGTTGTATTTTCTTTTTAATACATTGAAAATAGGGTGTTTATATGAATATCAATAGCCACGACAAACAAATATATAAGAATATATATATATATATATATATATATATATACATGGTAGGATGTTTGTAAGTATGTATTTATCTGTGCATATCT